>NC_091126.1:82409507-82750757 GCF_040183065.1 Periplaneta americana | reverse complement strand
ATGTACCCATTTCTCTTTTCTTAGTACTTCAAGAAAGGGACGTTAGAGCAATTCGATATGACAATTTCTCTACTTAACTTCCATTCAAACTGTTCTCAGTGAACGAATAGTTACGATGTTCATCATATTTTACGCTTACGGGTTTAAATGTGAAGGGAGATGAATACTTAAGGAAGAAAAGATATATCATCCTTCTGAAGGGGAGTGAATTTCTGAGGTCTCCATCGTATATTCAAAAGTACACAAAGAAGCTTCATTAGATGGTTATTTTACAACGCTTTATCAACTGCTATGGTTACCTAGTGTCTGAGTGAGATGAAGGTGATGTCAGCGAAATGAATCCAGGGTCCAGCGCCGAAATTTACCCAGTATTTGCTCTTAATGGATTAAGGGGAAAACCTCGGAAAAAACCTCAACCAGGTAACTTGTCCCAACCAGAATTTGAACCCGAGCTCGCTAGTTCCACAGTCAGACATGCTAACCGTTACTCCACAACGGTGGATACAAAGAACCTATCCATGAACAAGAGAGATCTAGGGTAAACATACCAATACATAATTTGTGACCCACGACTAAGTTAAATATTTCTAGTTGTCATTCTTTCCTGCCGTCAATGGTAATGAATTTCACTTTTCAGAAGCATCTACCCCATAAATTTAATTATTCACTTTACAGAAACTTGCATAATTCGGGATAACTTTCACTGACATCTGGATATGTTATCAAATAAACTTTTTAGCAACTGACATAGTTTAGGTTAAGCCTGAGCACTAATAATTCAATCGAGTCACTGTAGATTTCCTCTTAACTCCCCACTACACTTTCCTCGGCTGGACGAGTATACAGGAAAATAAGCATTGTTCAGTGACGGATTGTACAAGGACATCATTTTATTTTACTTCAATTTTTATTCTACCTGAGTTTTTTAATGTACTTCACTTCCACTCCTTCTAGTAGCAAACTTCCACACACAACCAAAGCCACATATGCAGTCAAAGTCGTCTTTCGGTCATAGTAAACAGTACAGAGTGAATGAGTATAGTTCGTTCAAGAAATATGGTCGCATTTTCCAGTGAAGAAAGAGCATTCATTCACTATTGAATCATATTTTCGCACAGGTATTGTGCGTCCGTTTAGTTACGTCGCATTCCGGTTTCCCCCACCCGTTTCTGCTGGCTCCTCTGTAAAGGCTAGTGGCTGAGCTGTCTTAGCTCTTTTCTGAAAACATTTGCTATTAGGAATTGGACTTCTACGTAATATTATACAACTGTTTAAAATAATTTAAATAAAAGGGCCTCGTGAAGGAAGTAATTGTCACGTGATTTCCCTCCTTTCTAAGACCTTCCTACATAACCACATGGATGGACAGTAGATAGCATATCTGAGTAAATTTATCTATGCGGATCGGGCAGAAGTGAAGATTGAATTAACAGTACGTAAGGTACACTGTTATAGAGTAGGTACAGAATTATTTCAACATGCGTAGGATTATGGCTTCCCCATATCGCCTGATTTGAGTGCGTTGCATTATTTCTTTGGGCTTACTGTGAAACAGTTTTGTTTGCTACACATCCTACAACAATAGAAGAATTAAACAATTACATTCAAGAAACCATATATTCAATTTCAGAAGATTTGCTTGAAAAACGTTTTTGATAATATACACAAAAGAACCGAAGCCTTTATCGAAATGAACGACCACCATTTTCAATAATTTGTTTAAATATTCATATTTTGATTATTTTTAAAATTTGAATGCACTATAAATATTGTATGGTAATGTGCTGTAGACAGTATAGTATATATTGCATAATAAATATGTGTCATTGGATAGTTCATTTATTGAGTAAAACACTTACTCTTAATACTGTACTGTATTTTGATTAAATAAAAACTCGACGAAAATGATCAAACTCCTAGTTTAAGTAAATGGATGCACTACTTTTCTTCCCTCATATACCTAGTAAATTTATTTGTATTGTATTTTACACCAGTATCGTAAAACTTCGGTCGTGGAAGGGGGTAGCAAACAGTGTTTCCGGTTCTCAATCGTTAATCCGAAGGTATAGTCGGGTTAATATTGGAAATGTTAGTAAAAACAAGATGATGTCTCTGTATAAGGCAAGCATAAAAGCTTTTACGAACTTTCAGCTCTCTCTATCACTGATGCACAGTGTCAACTGTGCGTTTGTTTATAAGGTAGTGTAAGCGAAAAGGATATGGGCGGGGGTTCCTGAGTTCCATTTCACTTCCCCGTTGTGCCCACGGCTGGTTTAGATGGTAGGCATGTTTGCCTGCCGATCCAGGGTTAAGATCAACGTGGATTCGTTACCCTCTTTGGCTGATTACCTGGTTCGGTTTCTCTGATATTTTCCCCACATATACCGTGAATGTCAGTTTATCACATGGCAGATCCTTGTCTCGCAAAATGTCATCTCGCTATCACCATAAAATCTTAATTAAAATGTTTAATTCTGTAAAGTATTTATGAAATTGGTTTCTTGTAAGGTTCTGTTTAGCCTTGTAGGGAATTATGATAAAGATAAAGCTCGAATTTATGGTCCTAATCAGTTTGAGTAGAAGATTTTTATGTACTAGAAAGTAATATTCCGACAGTAGAGTTTACTGTGGTAATAAACTAGCAAGCAATGCCCCCTCTCTGTATTGTTTGAAACATATTTTTAAGTGAGATCTTCAAGTAGTTACAGCGTGTTTAAAGTGAGGTACTGGTTTATCAGATGGACCGGAGTCCTCAACGAGTAGCGTGACGAGTTAAGCCTTGTTTACAATAAAACGGGAATGGAAACGACAACGCCAACGAAAATATTGTTAAAATAAATGTATTTAAATGTGAGCATTCACAATAGTCAATTGTGGATGATCACATTTAAATGAACTTATTTTAACATTATTTCAATTCTCGTTTTCGTTTCCGTTCCCGGTTTATTGTGAACCAGCCTTTAGACGTGTGATGACAGAGCTCCTGCTAGCGTAGCGAAGTGAAGAAGTAAACGTAGTTGAATGGAAGACAGAAGAAAGTGAGGGGAAAGAACTGAACATAATGGATCCAGAGAACTTAAGGGCGAATATCGACGAAATAAATAAGAAGATTGAATCATTACAAAAGGAAAACAGTATGCTGAAAAGAGAATTAAAATACTTGGAAGAAGAAAAAAGGAAGGAAAACAATATTTTTGGTATTGAAGAATAAGAAAAAGAACAAACATGGGAGACTTATGAAGTGGTAGTGAATTTGTGCTGGTAATGGATGGGAATAGCTATTGGAAATGCATAAGTGAAGGAAGTTTATAGGATAGGGAGAGGCAGAAATAAGTCTATGTATGACAATGCTAGAAATGTTGACGTGTAAATTAACAAAATTTTCTTTTTTAATGTAAATTTAATATAGTGCACACATGTATATGCATATCTAAACTATGCATAATATATGTAACGTTTGAACAAAGAAGTGTTGGATATACGTAAAAAAATAGTAGGCATAATTAATTTATTATTATGGAATGGAATGGGATGGAATTTAAGTGTGGGGGGGCACGGAAGGCCCAGCACTGCGACATGTTGAGATCTATTGCGCTAATCCTCGATATGGAATGAGTTGCGTGCCATAGATCCCCTACGCGCACCAACCCAACCACAGGACTCCCTAAGGACCGATCCGTACAGCAAACAGAAATCCATATACCATTCCTGCTTCGGCAACATCCCCAAGGCCTTTCTGTCGGTCCGAGGCGAAACTCCTCCTCCGAGTAGGTCCACCTCTGGTGCTCGTTGCAGAAGCCGTCCAACATCGTTTAGCTACATTCCAAGGAGGCCGGTCGAGAGAGCCAGTAGTTCCGGGAGGCCGCCTGTAGAGTGATCTAAAAAACCAGAAACCTGATGATGAGGAAAGGATGATGGGGGAGGAAAGGAAGTGGCGAAGATGAGTGGGGTTCCAATCGCCTGACAAAGTTACCTGATATTCATCCATAGGAGTGAGGGAAAAACCCCGAGAAAACCTCACCCGGGCAACTCGTCCTGAATGGGAATCGAGCCCGAGACCGTTGGGTTCGGAGTTAGACTCGCTAACACCTCAGCCACAAAGATGGGCAATTTATTATTATTATTATTATTATTATTATTATTATTATTATTATTATTATTATTATTATTGCTGATATTATTCAATGTGAAGTTGGTTAATTCGATTTTCACGAGTTCTAAACTAAACATAACGATAGAACGGACGGTGGGTTTTACAAACCGGTAACTGAAAGTTGTGTTTAATCCCGAAGTTTCTCACATTGCAGGTTGTCGGAACATGCTCTTCGTCTCACTGTAACAATCACATGCAGACACCATTAAAGAGGAAAAAATGTTACTCAAAACATGGAGCCGTGCAGCAAGAAATGGTGCCAAGCAGATTCGTGCGTCCACTCAGTGTTCTAGAATTTTCTTCAAGTTTAATGCATTAACTTTTATACACACGAGGCAGAAGTATGACCTGCTTTCCTTATCATTCGTGCATATTATTATCTGTTGTCACACGAGCTTAAAATTTAGTGGATTAAGCGTCCACTGTGAGAAGAAAGAAAACCTCACACGGTCAGAATTTATACATATACGGCAGGATAACTTGGCTGGTAGAGCAAATTACTTTAAGGTCATGGGTTCAATCCTAGATTTTGGTGGGATTTTTCTCGTTACCAAACTTCCCCAACGGCTTTAGGGTCCTCCTGTCTAATTGAGTACCGAGTCTTTCACGAAGAAAAAAATTTAGTCCGAGCATGATGAAGACTACATTTCAGTCAGTCTAGAGCCGAGGTCATGAGAGCAATAAGTTCCACCTTCACGCCTCCAAGCGCCTTTCATAACTTATTCATTTTACAAATATGCATGAAATTTTTAAGGTGAGAAAATGATATAATTTGATATTTTTTCCTAATCTATCCACATTTTTCATTTTTATGTACAAATACAATTGCAACAACTTAAATTCGACATTAGTTTTTTGAAAAAATGAAGTTGGAGCCCAATTTTTTATTGGATTTCATAAATTTACGATAGACAATAACATTTGAAGAACGATTTTTAAACCTACATTTATAGACATATGAAGGCATATTTTTCAAGCGAAACAAAATAACAAATTCAAATTACAGAGAAAAGTTTCATAACAGCATAAAGAATGAGTGTTCCAAACATCATGCATATAGAGTTATAGTTCCAAAGACACTAACTTTTTGTACGAGAATAAAGTAAAAAATTAAAGCTACAGGAAATTGCACTCAAAGTTTAGTGTCACTTAAAAACCCTTCGCACCAGAGCTTTAAAAATGACGTCACAGCAATTTACAAGATAAAAATTCGCATGAAATATTATGTAATATATTTTTCACATATCTAATTTTATTTTAAAGCATTTTTAAACTTACTGGTTTTCCACCATTTTCAACTATCCTTTCCCTTTGATACTCCTGTGCAATGGAGCTTCAAAAATAGCGAATGAAAAGGGCATAAATGCGTATTAAATTATACAGGGTGATTCACGAGTATTTACCGTCCTTTACGGATTTTATTTCCGAAGACATTCTGAGCAAAAAAATGTCATATAAACATGGGTCCTATTCTTAATATTTACAGAGTTACCTTTCATTATTGGAACGCATTGCTGTGAACGCGTGATCTTGGTCAGCGTGCAGTCAGCAGCCAGCGCGATCACTAAGAAAATCAAAGATAGCCGTATGCAGTTACGTAGAGCGACGAGTGCCGTTCACAAGCGTGCGGCCAAGTGTACTTAAGCGGACGACGACATTTTTTAAAATGTGTTGTAAACTCTCCAAGACTGTAAATTAGGATGCAAAATTGAACTGCAAATAATGAAGTCGGTGGAAGTGGTGTGATTTGTAATAATTGTTGTGATAAGTGCGAAAGAATAATGTAATCTTATAGTTAAAAATAGGAAAAGGTGTCTGTACGAAGCAACTAAGAAGTTCACAGGACATTTTTAGCTTCACAATACTTGTCAATTAAAGAAATGATACTTCTGAATGGTTCATTCTCTATTTGTATTATTCTTTTACCTTCAAACCAAAGAATAAACGTATTTTACAAACAATTTTAAATTAGTGTAACTCTGAAAATATTGAGAATAGGAACTATGTTGATATGACTTTTTTGCTCAAAATGTCTTAAGAAATAAGCTCCGTAAAGGACGGTAAATCCTCATGAATCACTCTGTATGTAATATATTTTTCACATATCAAAGTGTACTTTCAAAATATATATATATATATATATATATATATATATATATATATATATATATATATATATATAATGTCACTGGTCTTCCACCACGTAGAAATGATCTTCTCCCATTAATAGGTTCTATTGAAATATATACTAATGCAGACAACAGGTTAAATTACTTCAGAGAACTGACAGTGATTATATGGATTCGGATTGTGTTTTTTTTTTTTTTTTGTGCAGAAGCAATAATTTTCTCCTTTAAAGTTTCTGAATCTTTCCTTCTTATTGTAATCCCATGACTTGTCGTCTTGGTAGAGCACTGATTTATCATGACTGCGTACCCAGGTTCGTAACACGGTGGTAATAGTGGAGTATAGGGAATCTGTCTCAAGCTATTCATAAATTATTTCAGGTATCACTCACAACACGATTATGTTTGGACATAATACTTTTCGTTACTAAAATTCTCCAACTTGCTGGCTTGAACTTTAGTTTCAGTAATGATTGAAGAAAGTCAAAATAATAATTAGACAGACCGATGGATTGATTAATATACCTAGTATATAGGGGGAATGAATTGGAAACCCAACTCCATTACCTCCTGGTTTAGTTGCCTCATGAGTGATGCCGTATTGGTATCAGTTATGAGGTTCAAATCTGCCTTCGTACAGTTGACTATACAAAACAATCACACACACATATATACAGGATGTTTCATAAGTACCTGTACAAACTTTGTGGGTGTAATGTAGAGGTAAAATAAAACTAAAATTTTTATACAACTTTTCCCGCAAATCCTAACTTTCAGAGTTATGATGCATAATGTACTATCTTGCTAGGCATGAAAAACAAGCGCCAGTAAAGCCTTCGAATGTGTCACGTTCGCCTACATAGCGACTGCGGTAGATGTTTGTTATTCGTACACCCCACTACAGTTGATTCAGACTTGGTAGGACTTCGTTTACTGTAAGTAGGTATGTTTAGTTTTATAGCGCTGTTACAGTTCCTACCATCACCAAGTCTCGTAAGTACACATTCATTCTGTCGTTAGTTCAGTAGGCTTCAGCCGGGTACTCTACGATAAATAGTGCAGGATCAGTTGCTTGGCCAGCCAGATCACCGGATCTGACCCCCCTGGACTTCTACCTTTGGGACCGTCTGAAGGCGCTCGTTTATGCCACTTAAATTCCGAACGTAGTAGAACTACAGCAGTGAAATAAAATGGTTATGAAACTGTATGTACTGAGTTGAATGGGGTCTGTAAAATTCCAAGACCAGTACATCCTACGTACACTAAACAAAGTTCTATCAGGTCGGAATCAACTGTAGTGGTGTGTACAAATAAGAAACATGTAACGAAGTCACTATGTAGGCTGACATAACACATCCGAAGTCTTTACTGGTCCACGTTTTTAATACCTAGCGAGGTAGGATATTTTAAAATTCCGTTTAAAAGACTGTATAAATGCATTACATGCTTTGAAGTTCATTAGTACCACTCGCATAATGCTTTCTTTTACCCATTTTCGTAAATGCCAATAATGGACCGTTCCACTGGCACCACGTAGGTACCGCCTTGAACATTTAAAACATGAATATATATATATATATATATATATATATATATATATATATATGTATTTACTTGTCTTGTTTCCACCTTTATCCATGAAGTCTATAATCTAACGCACCTTTTCTCGTGAAATTTTATAATTCCTTGCAGTCGCACTTATAGTCTTTCTATAGAAATGTTTAGCCTTATACATGCTATTTGGGAAAATAAAATTGTTCCCGACTATTCGAACGAGTCCAGAATTGTACCCATCTTTAAGAATGGGAAAAAAAACTAATAAATTACGAGGATTATCACTTTTTTTGACGTCATACACATTTTTTTTTTCAATATTCTTTGGGATGAATAACTCCTTATGTAGATGAAATTATTGGGGATCATCTATGCTATTTTGGACGTAATAGATCGACTATCGATCAGATTTCTTGTATTCGACAGATATTGGAGAAAAAAATGGAAGTATAAGGGCACAGTACATCAGTTATTCATAGATTTCAAAAAAGGCATATGACGCGGTTAAGAGAGAAGTTTTATATAATATTCTTATTGAATTTGATATTCCCAAGAAACTAGTTCGATCAATTAAAATGTGTCTCAGTGAAACTTACAGCAGAGTCCGTACAGGCCAGTTTCTATGTGACGCTTTTCAAACTCACTGCGGGCCAAAAGTAAGGAGATGCACTATCATTTTTACTTTTTAACTTTGCTCTAGAATATGCCATTAGGAAAGTCGAGGAAAACAGGGAAGGTTTGGAATTGAACAAGTTACATCAGCTGCTTGTTTATGCGGATTACGTATGTTAGGAGAAAAACCACAAACAATTAGGGAAAACGCGAGAATTTTACTTGAAGCAAGTAAGGAGATGAGTTTGGAAATAAACCCCGTTACCAGAACATAGTACGAAATGAAAATATAAAAATTGGAAATTTATCCATTGAAAAATGGTAAAATTCAAGTACTTAGGAGCAACGGTAACAAATATAAATGACACTCGAGATGAAATTAAATGCAGAATAAATATGGGAAATGCCTGTTATTATTCGAATGAGAATGTTTTATCATTAACTCTGCTCTCGAAAAAGCTGAAAGTTAGAATTGATAAAACAGTTATATTACCGGTTGTTCTGTATGGTTGTGAAACTTGGACTCTCACTTTGAGAGGAACAGAGGTTAAGGAGTTCGAGAATAAGGTGCTTAAAAACTATTTGGGGCTAAGAGGGATGAAGTTACAGGAAAATATAGAAAGTTACACAACGCAGAACTGCACGCATTGTATTCTTCACCTAACATAGTGAAGAACATTAAATCTAGATGTTAGAGATTGGCAGGGCATGTAGCACGTATTGGTGAATCTAGAAAAGAATATAGAGTGTTAGTTGGAAGACCTGAGGGAAGAGACCTTTGGGGGGACAAGACGTAGATATGGGAGGATAATATTAAAATGGATTTGAAAGAGGTGGGATATGATGGTAGTAACTGGATTAATCTTGCTCAGGATAGAGATCGATGGCGGGCTTATGTTAGGGCGGCAATGAACCTCCGGGTTCCTTAAAAGCCATTTGTAAGTAAGTAATTATTTATTATCTGTTCATGAAACTTCTCTGTTAAGATGCAAATGTCCATACCTTGCGTAAACTGTGACTCAGCCACTACTGGTTTTCATGCAGGTCCTACTTGTGCGTTTCACACATATCGGACATTCTTCATTTACTGTACACTGAGCCGTAAAACCGGAAATTTCTATTTCAAACGGACTGACATAATCTATGCAGGGTGCAACTCGCATAAATCAATCTGCGCTCTGCTTAGCTCGCGTTCTCTCTTTTATCCTTGCTTCTTTTCCCGTCCTGATCTGATTCATTCCAACTCCTTGACTTCAATTTTCCAACGGGGAAAAAGATCATTACACTCGGTACTTCGCCTACACGCAACATGTCCAAGGTCATAACTTTAATGTTGGGATTATCTGATTCTCTAAAATGGGTTGTTGGTGGTTTCCACCCCCTTAATTGAGGGCAGGTGGAGAAGAATTCTTGGCCACAACAATGATAAACAATGAACATGCTGTTGTGTTCATTGTCTGCACAACGATTAATCTAAGCTCCATGTTATCTTAAAGTTTTCAGACCGTTCTGCCATTAATTAGCTACGTCAGCCCTATACACAGACGGCAGCTCAGGAACGATCCAGGCCCATATTCTCGTTCCTTTGATGTAGGGATATAATTTGTCTTTTACTGTGCTTGTTTCTTATTTTATTATTATTCATTACAATATATCAGGGCGCGCGGTAGCGTCGCGATGAAAGAGTAAAGGCTGGTCCACAATAAACCGGGAACGGAAACGACAATGAAAATGAGAACGGAAATATTGTTAAAATAATTGTATTTAAATGTGGTCATTCACAGTTAACTTTCACGTTAGAACAATATATCGTCTTATTTTAATTGGTCCTCAAACTCTATTACTGGGAATTTTTATATATATATTTTTTGTTTTAGTAGGTTATTTTACGACCGTTTATTAACAGCTTAGGTTATTTAGTGTCTGAATGAGATGAAGGTGATAATGCCGGTGAAATGAGTCCAGGGTCCAACATCGAAAGTTACCTAGCATTTGCTCATATTGGGTTGAGGGAAAACCCCGGAAAAAACCTCAACCAGGTAATTTGCCCCGACCGGGAATTGAACCCGGGCCACGTGGTTTCGCGGCTAGACGCGCTAACCGTTACTTCACAGGTTTGGACGGATTTTTATATATTTACTGTACTTTCCAAGTCATTATTCGGGTCCCTTATCTCCCAAAATCCCGTAGACTTTATTTAAAAAAAAAACAACAAAAATTTTATACTACATGATTTACATTTAATTTCTCATTATACGAAGCATAAACAATAGTAGGCCTACTGTGATGCTGCAAATATAGATTTCCAGGTTTTGGCGGAAATGCATGTCTTCAATGTCCTTTATACGGAGCCACCTTCGTATCTCAGTTGATTTAAGAAGACCGCGAAACTGAGTTTTATTTTTGATGGGTAAAAACAAGGTTGTGACGGTCTTTCCCATGGCTCTACCGCTTTTCCTTCACCATTCCACTAACCACGTTGACCATTTACACATGGAATAATCCTCCAACCCCCTAATTTAAGGGTGTGATCACAAAACGCGTCAAGTCCATTATCATGAAGGGACTGATCTAGTTTTTGTATCCAGAGGTCTACGGAATGAACGAGTTTTCAAGGCTCCTGCACAATAACATAACCTTTTAGACATTGGCATTGTTTTTGAAGAAAAAAAATACTTAAAATATAATAATGATGCTCAAACATACCCGTATGTATGTATCAATCATAAGAATGTCGAAATGGACTGAGCGAGTTTCGGAATCTTACCCTTTAATTGCTCTACCTTAACGCACAATCGGGGATCACTTTCCTGGTCTGACTCTGTGCCATCTTCTTCCCTCCCACCTCCTTTTACTTGAGGTTTGTCATTCGTATTTCGTTTGAAAAAGCGTGATATTAAACAAAGATAAGTGTACGAAAGTGATCTTTGCTTCGTATGTTTATGATATGACCCAAAAACTACTTCTTCATCAAGAAAATCTATTCTTGAAACAACAAAAGCAGAGAAGTTTGATGCTGAGTGTAGCAGTTAACAGCATGTCATGCGATTCATTTTTAGGATACAATTGTATAAATGCCCATAATCTTGGCATATCTAAAAACAATTAATGCATGAATATATTATTAAAAAATTTTGTTTGCAAATCAGTGAGTTCAAAAACAGAGATGTTACAAAAGACAGAAATATTGATGGCGAAGTGCATCAACCTGGGTTAAAAATATAATAACCATGGGTTATGAAATCACGGTTAAAAAGTAACCATGGTTAAAATGTAATTTCTGTGCACCACTACCGGTTATGGTTAGCTAACACTTTATTTAACCAGGTATAGTCTCTAATGGTACACAGTCTCCAAATTGACGAAAGCAAAGTACCCATACCTCTTCAAAGATAATAGTCAACGTCTAGAAATGACTGCGCTTACTACGTTCTACATCGAAACTAACATATCCTCTATTTTCGCGTTGCATTTGTCTGCCTTTGGGTGCTGTTATGTTTGCGAGTTGACTTTCTTTGTTTTTCAGTGCTCTTAGGTTGAAGTAGTACAAAATGGAAAATTGAAAGCGAAAATGGTTATATAACTCACTAATGTGAGTCTGAAGTACTGATATACTTCTATACTAGATATAAATATAGGGAATCCTAAATATGTTACATTAAAAAAGATGGAATATCCATAAAGGAAAAGGATGAAGATCGGTAGAAATGTACGTATAAGCCAGGGCCTCAATTGTACACTCTTAGACAAAAAAAAATGACCGGGCTCCAGATTCTATGTCCGATTCGGAAGACTTCGCGTGCATTCGTCAGAGCATGATATACACGCGGACGAATTTCTTCTGTCGTAAATGTTTCCAACACTCCACTGCCACCACTATATGATGATTACATAACATGCTTCTTGAAGAGTCATCGTTTCTCTCGTTAGATACATAATAGCAATCCTTTCCCTTGTATCTTGTATTTAAAGAGACTAAACGAAATCTTCTCGGATAGAAATAAACAAAAATAAAACTTAAGTAAAAGAAATCCTTCTCGGATAAGAATAAACAAACATCATCTTTTTCCTTGTATTAAACAAAATAAAGAAATACATCTCGGAGACCAATAAACAAAAATCAAAATAGACAAAAAAATTCAATACCGGGTATGTAATCCCTCCGCATTTATAACCGCTGCATCCTACGGGGTACACGACCTTGAATCGCCTACACAAGAAGCTAGACTGTTACCAAACTGTTACCATGGAGCTGTTAAAAAAGTAGATATGTAACGGCACTATTTACGAGTGTAGCCAATATCTGGAACACATTGGTTTTGTCTTTAACATTATTCATCTCATTTTTGCAATACTATTAATATGATGATTATTATTATTATTATTATTATTATTATTATTGTGTTTCTAATGCTATGAATATTATTGTTATTATTCTGGTTGATGCACTACTACTGCTGCTGCTGCTGCTGCTGCTGCTACTGCTACTACTACTACTAAAAATTATAGTAACTGATCAATACACCTTATGGAGAAGGGAGAAGATCCAAGATCTGAGCATCTATTTTAATTCAAGGGTAATTAGGAAGAAGTATCCGATATTACTGAATGTTTTTGTTTAATTTTTGAACTAATCTAAACTCCTGTGCACGTTAATAAATGTATCATTTGTTCCTAGCTAGAGAAAAAATAAAACGAAACAAATACAAATACTTATACGAAGGCGGATACGAACCCTGGTTTTCTGCGTGTGAAGGCAGAGTTTTACCACGGAGCTATGACACACACACACACACACACACACACACACAGTTCAAATCGTTATTTGCCGATATAAGAGTATGTTCTTGGATCTCGCTGGTTTCGTCCTTACTACTCTGATTTTAGTCTTGTGTATCAGGCGCACAGCCGAACGGACCTTAGACAAATTTACGCTTCAAGAGTCCGGTCATTTTTTTTTTGTCTAAGATTGTACCAGGGGACCGTGCAATATCCTAAGATCCATCCATAACCTCTATTCTATATAAAAATGACTTAAAATTAAACTGTACAAGTGTTGAAAAATGTCAAAAAAGTAATACACCTTAATGACAGTCTAGCCCAGGCCTGCACAAGGTTTGCGTTCTCCCTTGTCGGCTCACAGATCCAGAGAGGAATGCAGATATTGGCTGCGCTCCATATAAGTGTGGACTGGAAGAAGGGGTGATCTCGCACAAAAACACACAAAAGTAGCCTACTAGTACGAGTGTTCATGAAATAAATTCCTGTTCAGTTTTTGCAAAACTATCTTGGACTATTACTAACTAATAAAGAAATATTTATTTCACAGAAATAATAGAAACTCTGTAGGTACTTAAATATACAATATCATTTTGTCATATTTTTATTTATCAGTACATCAAAACGGGGTTTTATGCTATTGGCAGCTGAAAGGAACAGTACTGATCGTAACGAAACATCAGTTAGGCTATAGATGGTGTGTGGATAAGCTTCAGGGCTTCTACCGCGTTGTCTTGGTGTTAATAGCTGACGTTTCGACCGCTGTGTTGTGGTCATCTTCAGAGCAGTTGTTGGATATGGAAATAATCTGCCAGCTCGTATATATATAGTAGTCTCGATGGGGGAGTACGTCAGCCATTAACACCAAGACAACGCGGTAGAAGCCCTGAAGCTTATCCACACACCATGTACACCAGCCGCGGAAGCCTACGCGAACACTTAAATCAGTTATAGATGTTCGATGTCTGCTTTATTTAAAGTTGATAATAGAAAACAGTTGCTCACACATATATAAATGTCAGGGGCGTATTTTGCGGACTACCGGGGCTACCGGCGGTAGCCCAAGGAAATTACAAAAGAAAAAGTTTATAATATAACCTAATGTAATAATTTTGTATTATTAGTTTTACCATAGTAATTAAAATTAAAGTAATTGTTAGATTTATATGCGCTCTCTGCTCTCGAAAAGAAACAAGTTGTCAAGGCGGCATCGCTGGAGAAACCGCTTGCTACGTGAGGTAGCCTGTGACCGTTTCGCTCACGCTGTCCTTCGCACAACTGCCCGTCCCCCGCTCCCTTCTGTTTCCATCGTGCACTGTAGGCGGGCGAGTTGTCGCTCTCGTGATCGGTTTCTTCGCAGGCGCGAAGCAGCAATACGCTTAGTACGCTAGCAATTGAATGTGATTGTGTTCTTGCAGTGCATTATTTTAAATCTGTGATTTGTTCGAGTGTCTAAGAGTTATATTAATTGTGAATTATTAAGTTTTTAATTTCCCAATTAAGTGATATTGTGAAAAATATGGCAGAACAAGTTTCTGGAGAGGTTTGTGTTGAAAATGACTGTGTAATAGAAGGTTTATTAAAAGTGCCTTTTAACCGTCGTACATAACAACGAGAAAGTTGAAATTGTGAAAATGGAAAGACCAACTCCTGAGTTAAATTTGTCCATGGACGTAAAAGAAAAACAGCGAGAGTACACACGCCATTTCACTTCAACATCATATGGTAAGTGGAATTGGTTGTGTGGTACTTCTAAACTGTCTAAACTATTTTTCTGGTCATGTTTGTTATTTAGCCGCGAAACTAATGTGTGGTCAAAATAGAGGTTTTCTAATATGAACTCCCTTCGAACGGCAGTCCTAGAATACGACAAATCAAAAGCTCATATTTGTAGTAGCATGAACTTTGCAAACTTTGGGAAGACGAGAATTGATTCACAGCTAGATAAGCGAAAAGCTCTACACATCAACCAACACAATGCTCTTGTGAAAAAAAATCGGGAGATTTTACTGCATCTTATTAACGCAGTCTGCTTTCTAGGAAAACAAGAATTGGCTTTTCGGGGTCATAACGAGAGTGTGGAATCAGACAATATAGGAAATTATATTGAATATTTAAGTTCCTTAAATGAATTTAACCATTTACTGGCCAATCATCTTGAGAGTTCAACAGTATTTCGTGGTACTTCTCTCGCAATTCAGAATGACTTAATATTTGCTACAAGTGGGGTTATGATAAAGAACATAAAAACTTTTGTGGCCATTGTTGTGGATGAAACAAGTTACTGCTCTAATCAGAGTCAATTGTCCACTGTTTTAAGATACGTCGACAGTACTGCCAATGTTCAAGAACGGTTTATAGGATTCACGAATGTCAGTTCAGACAAAACTGCTGCTGCTTTGTTTCAGCATGTGGAAGGTGTTATAGCAGAATACAATGTCGGCACTAAGTTAATTGCACAGACATACGATGGTGCTTCAGTTATGGCGGGAAATATTAATGGCTTAAAAACAAAAGTTCAAGAAAAGTACCCTCAAGCAGTATTTGTCCATTGTTACAGCCAAGTTCTCAATTTAGTTTTGCAACAAACTACTTCATCCATTCCAGAATGCCGCATTTTTTTCAAAACACTGTCGGGTTTAGCTGCATTTTTCTCATCATCTCCTAAAAGATCAGAAAACTCAAGGAATTTATGAACAAGAAACTCCCAAAAGTAGCACCAACTAGATTGAATTTTACATCTCGGCTTATAAATACAGTAAAGGAATACAGAGAAAAACGGACTGCTTTCTTTAAAAATATAATTTGTAATGACTCTGAAGAAAACTGGGATGATGCTGTAAATGTGCAGGCTCAAGGATATTTGAATTTTTTCACACAGTTTCAGAATATATTTCTTCTTGAAGTCTATGCTAGAGTGTTCGCACATACAGATGTGCTCTACAATATTCTTCAGACAAAAAGTCTAGACATAGCATACTACTTGCAAGAGGTATCAAAGTTAAAAAAAATACTATATCCGAGTTCATACGTAGTGGGTTTCCGTCCATATGGAGTAATATGGAAAATGAAAATTCTTCAGCCAATATAATGGAACCACCATTAATGCGAAGAAAAGGAGATGATGAATTGAAATACAGGCAGCTGTACTACAGCATACTAGATCGTATGCACATGGAAATTACTGACAGATTTTCTGATTATGGAAAGCTTCAGTTCACACATCTTCTAGATTCTCAAAAATTTTCTGCTTATAGAGAAAACTTCCCGAATGAGGCACTAAACAAATTATTTCAGTCCTATGACAGTCACTTTGATCAAGTACGTTTGAAAAGTGAATTAAGTGTAATATATTCAGCAGAAGTCTTTGATTTTTTGAACAAACCTGTCCATGAAATATTATCTGCCATATATGAAAACCAGATGAACCAAGTTATTTCTGAAGTCCTTATATTGGCAACATTAATTCTGACAATACCAGCTACGTCAGCATCGGTAGAAAGAACATTTTCTGCGTTGAAGAGAATAAAATCCTACTGTAGATCAACTCATACACAAAAACGTTTATCCGGCTTGGCACTAATATCCATTGAAAAGTCATTTCTACAGAAACTTTGAAAGTGGCCCAACTGTAAGTTCAAGGACGAAGTCATCAATGTATTTTCGTCCCAATCAAGACGTCTGGAATTCACATAAATATGTAAGGAATTTTATTATAGGGATTTTAAAATATATTTTGTGTAACAATAGGGTCAGTGATAGCCCAAACCCTTTAACCAGTATACGCCACTGATAAATGTTGAGCCAAACATAGCAACCATTTTCACAGCCAGCTTGTGGATATTATTGCTGAGGTTTAGTCTTGTAAAACTCAACCAGGCTAGTAGTATTATTCAAATAGTCTTTAGCCCTTAGGTCACATTGAAGATCAATAAGTTCAAGCTGTAAATCGTATGACACTGTTTCAACTGGTGTTGAAGGGATTTATTATGATAAATTTAAGCTTCTTTCCAATTAAGACAAGATCTTGGAACCTAGAATTAAATTCATTTTGAATTTCATTTAATATTTGCACATAATCTTTTAACATGATTTCATCACGTGTAGTTTCTATCGTTGGAAAGTGAGCCATATTACCTTCCTGAAACTGACTTACAAAAAGTGTAAGTTTACGACTGAAATCCCGTAATTTATTCAACATATGAACAAAGAGCTGGTCTTTTCCCTGAAGAGAGATATTTAAATTGTTGAAGATTAATAAATTCTTACGTACCCTACCTCATGTAATAATAGGCCTACAACTTTCAACTCCTTTACCTTTTTACTGCGATCTTCACCAACAAAACCATCGTATCTCTATGTGTGGACTAATAATGACACATTATATTATGTTTTCCTCTTTATTTCAAACTTTTGTTGCAGATAAGTGTTGACTCCAGCTGCTGCGAAAATATAAACATTTTCCCATGCAATATTGAAAGAATTTGCCTGATGATCACTTTTCCGTCTTTTAGATTTCAACATTATGTAGCCGTAGATAGACAAAGTGAAATAGCTACTGATAATACACACATCAGCTGCGTAGACTATCCTCTACCTATAGCAGGCCTATGTCGTTCCGACGTACCTTTCCGGCAAGCTGTTAGACGGCTCTCCCGCTCCGAGGCCGCGTTCAATGAGCTCCGTTTTTGCAGGCCTGGTCTAGCCCGTTTCGACACCGGTGTGGTGTCTTCATCATTGTCTTTCGAACTACTGTGGCTCCAGCTCGTCTTGATTTCCGGCGAATGTTGTCGTCAGTGATGGGAATGTGCTGCTCTTATGGTAGTGGGGATTGTTTGTATGTCTTGTCTTATGAGATCAAATAATGTGTGTATTGAAATGTAATATACAGCCAATCGGTTTTAGTGCCAGTTGGGATATCAGTTCTTTTTATCCAACGTCTTTGTCCCAAAGAATATACTCCTCGCACTTATTACTGTTAGAGGCTGAGTAAACCCCAGAGCCATAGTGCGGCCAGAAGAATTAGATGAGCCCTGGGCATAAAGGGGAAGGAAAAAGGAAAGGAGATAACCCTGCCCATGTTCTTTCCGCTTCACCGCTTTAGAAACGAACACATAGTAAAGCACTTTGCATCAGTGGTGAATTTTAGGCGACCAGCGTAATGGAAAGAGTAATGGAATTTTGTTATAATGTAAACAATATTGATTGGGAATCCATCTTTAATGTTAAAGACACAATAGCTGCTCAAATGTTTAATACATTTTTAAATGTATTATTAGAATATTTTAATTTAACTTTCCCAATCAAGAAAGTAAAACTGAATAAAAGTAAAAAACAAGAAAACAAATGGTATTCAGAAGAATTAAAACAGATGAAAACTCAACTACTAGTACTACATCGAGAGCTGGGCAGTATTTGAAATACAGTACATGTACTTCAAATACGTATTTGAAATACATTTGTATTTTGTAATTTGTAAGGATTTTATAAAGTATTTTGTATTTAAATACATAAAATTGATGTATTTTGTATTTCAAATACTCAAAATACTTTCTTCTTCTTCTTGTCCAAGTTTAGGATTTGGATTTGAAGAATGAGTTTTTGTATTATTTGCCTAAGTTACACATTTCAGATGTGCTAGCCATACACTTAGTTTTCTTGACACAACTGACTTCCTTAATGCCATAAAGAAATTTCCAACAGCATCAAGGATCCATCACCCAACACTTAATAAATGTTCAGCATTATGGAATGCGTCTAGGAGACCCAAATCCTCAGAAATTATATCAGATGTCTTGAAATATTCATTAAAGTTTCCTTGCCCAACTCGATGGAATTCTCTTTATGACTCAATCTCTCAAATATTGGAATTCAAACATGATATAAACAGTATATGTGAAAAAACTGGCATTGTCAACCTTGAAAGTTGTTGAATTTCAGTACCTTGAAGAATGTTGTACAGTTCTGAAACCCACTGTCGTAGCCTTTGATTTAAGTTAATGCAAAATGAGAAGACGTGCTATTATGGCCAACTTTTGCCCACACTAATTTCCCTCCAAAACAGATTACATATTCTGTTATCTAGTAATCTACGCCCCTATTCCAAGTAACTCCAATCCTAATAAGTTCGCTTTCATCAATATTTAAAGCAATGTTTGATCTGACCCCAGAAGCAAATTGAGCTATTTTGGCAGTTTGCTTCCACCCATCATTTAAGATGGATGGCTGGCTACCTGAGACTGCCTTACCAAATGATAAGAAGACACAGAATATGTGCGTGAAATCAGCTGGACAATTCTCTGCTGAAGACGATCAAAACAATTCTTATGTTTTCAACTCAACTACAACAGACTTTGAAAAACAAAAAGAAAAGAACTTGTCTACAGCGGAGTATGAGCTCACACAATTCTTCAATTGCAAAGGGACAACCCTGTGCACTCTACAGAATTATCCAAACAAGCTTTCTGCGCCAGTAGAAAGACTGTTCTGTTTTGCAGGATTTATTCATTCACAAGCAAGGGGATCCTTCTGATAAACTTTTTGAGAGAGTGTTTTTTTTTGAAAGGAAGCAGTAATTATTCATATATGGCATAATTTTATTGCTGACTGGGAAAAGGAAGAATGTTCAGTTACAGTGTTTATATAAAACTTCGAGGTAAAAATACTTAGATTTTCAGTAATATTCTTATTTCTTTGTATATTGTATCGAGTATTTGAAATACAAATGTATTTTGAGTATCTGAAATACAAATGTATTTTGGTTAATTTTTTAAAGTATTTTGTATTTGTATTTCAAATACTATTCTTTGAAGTATTTTATATTTGTATTTGAAATACTTGGATGTCAGTATTTTGCCCAGCCCTGACTACATCACATCAATAAGGAGACAGGTCTGCCCATGACTAAAAATAAATTAAATGAAATTAAGAAACAGTACAGAAGCCAATTAACTCAAGCAAAACTGGATTATAATACTAAATTAATCGTAAACTCCAATAACAAGTGTAAAACTGCCTGGAATCTCATAAATAGAGAAAGATCCAGTAACACTCAAAATCATATAAACAATCATAATATATAGCCGGAAGAGTTCAATGAATTTTTCATTGACTCAGTGGACATAATCAAATCCAGAATTCAACGCTCTGAACTATCTCCTATGGATATACTAAACAGAAATGACAAAATCTCTTGTACTTTTAAATGGAAAGATGTCACCACCGAGCAGGTATGGGGTGCAATAAATACCTTGAAAAAATCTAATTCAAAAGACGTTTATGATATGTCAAATAATTAAAAAAAAAAAAGTTAAAAATTCCATATATATTCCTCTAACACACATGATCAATATTTGTCTACAACAAGGCATATTTCCCGATCAACTAAAAATTTCGAAAGTAATCCCAACATATAAAAAAGCAATAGAACAAGTCCAAGTAGTTACAGGCCAATCTCTATCATTCCTGAGTTATCCAAGGTATTTGAATATGCAATTTTCAATCAAATTTATGATTATGTTGAAAATTCAAATCTCTTTAGTACTAACCAATTTGGCTTTAGGAAAAGTAAATCAACAAATGATGCAATTGAGCTTTTAATAACGGAAATTTTAAGACATTTTGAAAATAGGTCACCAGTTAATGCTATATTCTGTAATCTCACTAAAGCGTTCGATTGTGTTGATCAGAAATTAATTTTATCAAAATTAGAATTTTATGGTATTCGAGGGAACACACTAAATATTTTTAGATCCTATCTTCATGGCAGAAGTCGATTAGTTGCTATAGGTGAAAATTGGTCAAGTCTCACCACTACACATTATGGGGTTCCTCAAGGCTCAATAATTGGTCCTCTATTATTTTTAATAGCAATAAATGACCTTCCAGAATTCATTAAAGCAATAACAATTATGTATGCAGATGAGACTACTTTCCTATGTTCTTCCTCTGCTCTAAATCAATTACATGCTCTCAACAACGACACTCTATCACAGATGGCTTTATGGTTTGAATCTAATGGTTTCTTGCTTAATCAAGAAAAAACTATCAACTTAACTTTCAGCCTAAACTATCTAATAAATAAGGACAACAGACTCAACTACACAAAATTTCTGGGACTTTTTATAGACTCCAGTTTAACATGGGATAAGCACATCGAATACATATGCACAAAGCTATCAAGAGTTTTATATTTGCTAAAGAAATTAACTACTTGCGTTTCTCAAAATTATTTAAGATGTGCCTACTTTTCTTTCTTTCAGTCGATAATTCGATATGCCTTAATTTTCTGGGGAAATGGGACCAAAATTGGAAGCGTCTTGAATTTACAAAAGAATGCCATTAGAATTTTATGTAAATCAAACTATCTGGAACATTGTCGGCCACTTTTGAGACAAACACGGATTTTAACAATAATAAATTTGTATAATTTGTATTTGTATGATCTAGTACTTTACACTCGACAAAATATCGACAATTACTCATTAGTGGCCAATATACATGATCATGAAATTAGAAATAGTGAACAAATTAATATTCCATATTGTAGATTACACAAGAGCAACACAAACTTTTTAATTATGGGGATGAAATTATATAATAAGCTCCCAAGTCAATATTATAAATTACCAATCAATAGTTTCAAAACTAGATTTTACAATTGGTTATTAAATAATCCTTTTTATTCTGTTGCTGAGTTTTTCAACACAAATTTGTATGAAATTGTATTTTAATAAATAAGTTTAATTGCAATTTAGTTAGTTTTCTTCAATTTAAAAGTTTCAAATTATTTCATGTTTTAATTATATTATTTAAATTTTACCTTTTCTGTTATTTGGGTTTTTTAAATGTATTTATATATTTTTTTAATGTATTCTGACGAAGCCTAAAACTGTATGTCTAATGGCCAAATAAATTTAATTGAATTGAATTGAGTTGAATTGAAGCGACAACCGAATGCTATGGTGTATGCATTATACACTCCGTCACTCAGCAATACTTGCTTCCATGTCTATTCGTATCGGTACGATACATAACTGTCTCTGCCGGGGAATGTGGAGTGGGGAGTAAAAGGATAGTCTGCAGTATCTCAATTGAGGTATTAACGCCCAGACCTGGATTAGATCAATAGAGAAAATCCATGACACCATCGAGAATGGAACCCACGACCTTCCGTCTTGCAGCGTTAAGACTGGTCTACAATAAACCGGGAACGGAATCGACAACGAGAACGGAAATATTGTTAAAAATTAATTGTACTGGAATCTGAGCATTTACAATTAACAAGAAGCTCGCCGGAGCCCGGGAACGGGAACGTGAAAGTTAACGAGACCACATTTTATTTCAATCGTGTTATTAGTCCCGAAGTTATGGTGTCAGAATGGATTACCCTGCAAACAATGCATCGTCCTTTCCGTCCTTATAAATTATCCCATGTGCCGGTCTGACTTTAAAGACATATTCACGTCAAAACAAAATATATTAAATGTAGACAGTGATACTCCAGCGGCCCACGATGTGAAAAATGCAGATTAAAGCACTATTATACACCGTGTCCAGTTTAGAGTGATCGAAAAATAACTGCTCACCATTTAAAATCCGATGAAGATATTGCTTTGATTTGCATCTGACAAGATGCAGAAACAGTCCAAGTTTATGCACCAATGGTTTAAAAAGAGTTGCAAGTTCATGCGCATGCGCACTAACGTTGAATGAAAACAAGCTTGGCGTCATTCAGTAGAACAATCCGTCATTGGACCATTCTCCTTCATCGAGGCGACAATCAAAGGGAATGTGTATCTGGACATATGCAGAACTTTTGTTGTTGATCAACTCCCCCAGGATCGGTTTTTCAGCAAAAAGGAGAACCCTTGCTTGGCCACTTAGTTCACCCGACTTGACGACCATTGATCTCTTTCTGGGGCTTTATGATGAATGTTGTGTACCAGCGTGGTACAGTTGATACTTTGGAAAAACTGAGACAGCGCATTATAAATGCAGCTGGGCTAATCACTCCACAAATGTTATGGAATACTTGGCAGAAGGTTGAGTAACTTTTGGATGTCTTCAGAGTAGCTCGGGGCGCACACATCGAGGTGCACTGGCCATTCTCCGAAACTCTGAGAGTTTTTAAATCAAGTTCTACAGAAAGTTATGTTATAAAACCATTATTTATACTTTAAATTAACACTTAATTCTCGATCCCTCTAAGCGGGACACGGTGTATTTTTGCATCGTAAATCACGGTATTTAAAACCGCAAAATTAACAGTTAAACACCACGCAAATAAATGTGCTATAATGGTGACCATTATGAAAGCTGTAGTGTACATAAAACTTGTCAATCTCTGCTGGGACTCAGGAAATTGATTCATGCTTCACTTGGACCTAGTACACGTGATGAAATTTAGATAAAACCGGCGTCAGATTAGCAGTTCGCATTCATCATCGCTTGCAGCAAGATGTACAACGGTCACGAACGTTGTGAAGAGACACCTTTGTCAGTGCATTATGGGAAATATTTACATTTAAATAACAATCGCGTTCGAAAGAAGTGGTCGAGATAGAAACACCGGTCGCAATGCCAGTCTTGTGAATTCAGGTTTTTCTACTAAATCTAGCTTTCTTTAAACTTAGCCCGACAAAGAGTACAGTTTCCGTTTAGCTGAAAATCAAATAATACATGTACCAAAATCGAATTAAAATTAGATCTCTTCACTTTCTAAATTGTTATTGCGGCTAGATACTATTCGTCCGTTATAAATTGACCAGTGTTAATTGCACGAACTAGCACAGTGCGTCATTCCGTCCAAGAATGCTTTGATGCCTCAATTCCCGCACTTCGTAATCGCCTACAATATCTTTTATACAACGACAGTGGCGACATCAGCGCTCAGCGTTCATGTAACATTGAACGCGTGCATGGTAGCTGGTGGCCAGCAGCGGAACCCAGTCCCCTCCCGACGGGAGAGGTGGCTTACACCTCAGACCGTTTGAGGGAGTGTTGGGGTGGAATGGTACAAGGATTTGGAAAGATGGCGGGACTGGTCGTTAGGGTATTAGCGGTTAGGTCGATTCGGCGTAGGTGCGGTCGGAGGGCTTGCAATTCATTCCAAGGGCGCACAATAGACCTCAGGTCGCGGTGCACAGGGATGTTGCCCTCCCGCTCTCATAGAGAGGAAAAAAAATAAACGCCTAGTATAAGTCCATCTCTGACTCGTGGTCTAGTTCGTGATTAAAATTCAATAGCGGTATCTTGTGGCCACATAGCAGCAAAATTACCATTTCATGTCACACAGTGTATGTATAGAAATAAAACTACGTCAACCCATCACATATATCAAATGGGACTCACTAATATTTTAACCAAGTGTTTGGTATGGAAAACTAAAGCACTGTTTTTGTAATCCATAGTTTATGTTATATATAGCAAATTAATTGTTGTTTTAAATGAAATAATTTGTATTAAGGTGAGAGTATGGTATATTTTTTATTATTTTTGCTTCTAATTTATTCATTTAAAATTGTTGTATGTTGAAATACCATTTTCTGCAAGAACTTAAAATCGAGATTAGTTTTTGAAAAAAAAAATAGGGCCCAAATTTTTAAAAATATGGTGTAATTCACTAAATTAGGTATATCTCTGTAATTTTTAATGATATATTCAGAATATCTAACAGTTTACTCCTAATATAACATACTTCAAATTCCTGGAGCATAATGTTGATATGGACTTTCAAAATTTTAAGATAAATAATTACATTTTGGGAATCAACTTTAAAGATACTTTTATAGAAATATTAAGGGATTTTTTCAAATGAAACAAAATGACAAATTTCTATTACAGACGAAACGTTCGTAACAGACTAAAGAATGTGTGTTCCAAATTTCATGCATGTAATAGAATAGTTTCAAAGATACGGTATGTAACTTTCTCTATGGGAATAAAGCAAAAATTGAAGTTGTGGGAAATTGCAATCTTAGTTTTAGTGTCATTTAAAACTCTGAGCGCCAGAGCTTTAGATATGACGACACAGAAGCTAACAGGGTCATAAATGCGCACTAATATATTTGTTATATATTAAAGATTGTTTTAAAGAATTCTTTTAATTTACTGGATTTCCACCATGTTCAACCGTCCTTTTACCTTGAAACCTTTTGCACCAGAGCTTTAAAAATAGCGTTGCAGCAGTTGACAGAGGCATAAATGCGCATTAAATGTTATGTAATATATTTTTCACATGTCAAAGTGTATTTCAAGTCTTTTTTTTTTAATTCGCAGGTTTTCCATCATATTAAAACTATCCTCTGTCCTTAAATGACAACTAATATCATTGTTTCACAGAATAAAACTCTTTTATATTAAAAAGTTCATAAATGGATATAGGTCATTTGTTATCTCGTGAAACCAAATGGTTGTGTGCGCCGTAGCTTACAGTAAGAACTTAAGGTGAGGTATTTGAGCTAGCTTGGCTGCAAGTGGAAGCGTAGCGAAGGAGGGAAGCTTCCCAATTTACTTCTTCTTTCCCCACGAGGTACCGAATGGCTTATAAATGGACCGACAAAATGTTACAAGGCTTATTTCAGGATCATTTCGACTGTAATTCCTGGATTTTTTTTAAATATTTGTATGTGCTACCTATATAAACTTATTTTTTTTTGTCTTAATCCCGCTGCTTTGAGTCGGATTTAGATTTTGTGACTCAAACGAAGCGAACTCAAGCTGAATCCTCGTCGAGAGAACTGAAGAGTTGGTCATATTTGTTTCTCCTTTGTGTACGTCTAATTTTCAAAATTTATTTTTTTATTATTAGTATTTTGAAAAAGTAGTTTCTCGCTAGACTGACCACAATACCAAGGTGCCTTTACAGGAACAACATCTGAATATCGACCTTTGGATTAGAATTTCTTCAGATTAAAATGAGTCAAGTACAAAAACTTGGTGGTGGTGGTGGTGGTGGTGGTGGTGGTGGTGGTGGTGGTGAAGACGATGATTATGACAATATTTCTTTCTTTTCTTGCTTCCTACAACAATGCAACTTTCATGTGCCTTCTTTGGTGCAAGAAGAAAAAAGGCTGATATGAAAACACTAAATGAAGAGTCCATGTTGCTTGCTTTCATTACCGTAACACTATGAGAATGAGTGGTCAGCGTTCTTATCTTAATTCTAAGAATCAATAGTTTACTGTGGCGGTTCTCATATTTTTAACTTTTCATCATAGGTTTCTCGGAATCTCATCAGATTTTAGCCTGCAGCAATATCTGCCCTCAAGCACGAATTTGGCTCGCAAGAAACAGCCGTACGAATTTCTCCCTGAGAAGTTCGTCATGAACTCATGAGTCATAAAGCCACAAATGTTATCCAGTTTTACTTCTACTCCGAAGTTGGCCGTGCCATAGATTTTGAACCTGCGAACTTAGGATTTAATGGAAAATTGGTAATGATACAAGAACCGAGGAAGAACATGGTCAGAATTACAGTCTCAAAGAAAGAAACATGTAAAGCTCATATTAAATTTTCAGGATACTGGGTTTTATTTTCTGTCGATTTCTGAACATGATCGCTAGTGAATGAGCCGAAAAGCGAGCTGCTTGCTTGCTTAAAAAGAGCTTTTCGTCAGATTTCCTTGAAGTATTGGACATTAGGTCTTTGAAAGAAAATGTTTTAAAAAATAACCAAAGGCTTGAGTGAATCGTTAGCTATTAGACTGGATAAATTCCAAAATTGTCCTTGCCTCAATTCAGTAGATCCTTTCCATTTGTATAAAGAAGAGAATTAACCATGACATGGTTAAATGCTGATAGGTGACTGTCGCCTGAAGAGATATCAATAGGATTCATTGACATCACCGACGGTCCCTTGTGTAGGTGGTGGGGGAAAGAGGAGGAAACGTCTTCACACAACTTCAAAATTCTGAACTTGTTCAAGATGAATGTGTAGCCTATAATGAGAAATTCTCTTTCACTCCCGAGGGTTTAGATGAAATTAAATCAATACCGGTATATTCTAATTATTGCTTGTTTTTGGACGGTTTATATAATCCATGCCAAAATTATGACAATTAATTTGCATAGGTGCTTTAACGTCCGGAATCTTTTACCGTGAAAAGACTCATCATGCCACATTTACAGTTTTTCTTGGGAAAGATAAATTCGGTAGCTTCCCTTTGCTTTCCGCACACTACTCTCCCTTTCGCATCTTCAAAGATAGCAAGAGGCACCAACTGGACGTGAGGAGAATGGATTTGAGTAATTAGGCCCTCCGGTTCACACCGAAATTCACCGCAAGGGTTAAATATCAGTTATATCAGAGTTTTAATTCAATTATGGTTTACTTAACGACGTCCGCAACTGCAGAAGTTATATCAGCGTCACCTGTGTGCCGGAATTTTGTCCCGCAGGAGTACTTTTACATGCCACTAAATCTAGTGACATAAGCCTGTCGCATTTAAGCACACTTAAATCCATCGACCTGGGCCGGGATCGAACCCGCAACCTGGGGCATAGAAGGCCAGCACTATACCGACTCTACCACCCAGGGCGATATATGAAGAGTTTTTTTTTCCGATCAGAGACCGGGAAATCCCAATTAGCCTTTGCCTCCCAAATCCAATTTAGCCTGTGTTGGAAAGAGTGGGTCAATAAAGAATGATGCTGAAACTGATCAGAAAGAGAAAAAGGGAATGATTGGGTCACTTGCTGAGAAAAAACTGGGCCCGGGTGAACTGCCACAAAACCCGAACAGGTAAATAAGATCGAGATATGTTAATTGCTACAAAATTACCTACTGTCAATTTTAGAGTTGGTATCTGCGAGATATGTTAATTGCCACGAAACTACCTGCGGTACATTTTGTGGTTGGTACCCGTGTCGATCAATTTGCTTATGTTTCGTATCAGTGTCTGTTCTACCCTGCTTAGTGATGGCAGAGCATTTGACTTACAGTGAAAAGAAGTAAACAACGTTTAGTGATCAACAATTTTAAATTTATGTTCATTATATATCTAAAAGTAACAATCATACATGGCGGTGTGTCCAAAGAAGCTGCAGAGCGAAGGTTTACACAACAGGGTTAACTGAAAGATATGTCACATGGGTTAGTGTAACTTTACTCATAATCATACGAGCATAGCCGAGGTAAAATTTAATCGATAAGAAATTAGCAATACTTGCAAAAAAAAAAAGCAATAGAACACTTATCTGAAAAACCTTCAACCTTCCTGTTGAATTGGCAAATCATGACAGTGAACATGAGTTGACAACGGCAGATATTGAACTTATTAGGCGAAATATACATTTTGCCAGATCAGCTGTACATTCCGCATTGGCTAAAACAAGACGATAGGTCCAAGAAGTGCTGAAATCAATGACCACAAAGAAAAATAGAGGCGAAGATTTTATTCTTGAAAACGACGTAGAAAATGAGTTAGTCATTTTTTTCGTGTACCACAAATGTATCAGCTCTGAAAAATGCAGAAACTATCTACATGGATGGGACATTTCAATATTGTATTTTTATCAATTGTATTCCGTGCATGGCCTGTTAAATAATATTTACATACCTTTGTTATGCGCGCTTTTGCCAAATATGGCACTTGGAACCTATACTAGGCTGTTAGGCGTTTTGAAAAATCTTTGAATTTGATATAGGAACAAGGCATTAAAACGCATAAAGTGATAGTAAGACTTTCTAACTTTTTTAACTTTTGACAAAGAGAACAACATTTTTAACAACACTAACCATGCAGGTTGCCCAGTCACAAGTCTGTGCAAAGTAGGAAGGAAAATGTTGTACCGGAAAGTTGTATGTCTTTGTGATAGTTCACATATGCCTTTGTGGCAATTCACATATCTCACACTGACCCAACCGCAATTATGTGGCACTTCACCGTTCCCGAACAAACTGCCAAATGAAAGATGCACTTCAAGGAATGGTGAACGGGAGAAAAGTTTTCGCTGCAGAAGAAAATATCAGATGCTAGACAACGTTCATATATATATATATATATATATATATATATATATATATGGATCATATGAGGAGATTAAGAGGAAGACAGAAAATAGGAAAGACTGAAGAATGCTGAGCTTGCAGTGAAAGACCTGCCCTGAGGCAGAAAACTATGAGTGGATGATGTGCTTCAAACACCGTTCTTCTATTTAAGGCGTAGAGGAAAATGCTTTTCTTTATCTGGGCTCGAACACACGGTCATTGACTGCGTAAGCAGTAACTCTATAGACTTAAAACTATCAGACTTTCAAAAAGTGTTGTGGGTTGTAAAAATAAAACATTCATGATAATCAGAGGAGATATGAAGAATAAGCAATAAAACGGGCATATCAGAGCAGTATATCAAGAGGCTATGGAATCGATGAGGTCACGCTGAATAAGTTCAGGGTTGAGTGAGTTACTACGATAAGAAACGTGTACAGGCAAAGTTAACGCTTTTGATTTGTTCGAGTTGTGTTCCTACAATTTGTTTATCAGAAACGTTAGTGATGTGTTAAAAATCTGGCTTTATGAGGTCAAAAGCCATGCAAGGATTAAAGAAAGAAACATAATCCGGCGTGGCTTAGATTGCAAAGACTCATTGCGCGATTTCATCATTATTTTTTAAATTCTCGAGACATGAAAGCGTACACGCAGGGACATTTGCGCAGTGACTACAGGACTCAGAATTTGCGGTCGTTGCTTCGAATTCCGTATAATACATGAGCATTTATCCATGCAAACCTGATTTTATCATTAGGTAATCGCCATTTTTTGCTCTTATTTAAAATAATAGCCTAGCTAATTTTACTGAAAGTTTATGCAGTGAAACTTCTTCTTATATGCTTCGCACTTATGCGTTTTTCACATTAATTTTTTTATGAGATCCTAGAAACATCCTTGTATTCCATATTAATAAGTAGACTTCGTGGAATTGCCACGAGAATCGTAAGGTTCACTATGCTCGCGGTATAAACTGTATGAGAAGGAAGCGTGCAACGGATGGAATATGCCTCTGATATAAACACTCAGCAGTATACTGCGGTTACAATAAAACCTGTATCCTGCATTCAAGAAATATAATGAATGATCATTGAAGTAGGAAATGTCTAAACATGTAAATACACAATTATTTTGTAGTGAGATATATTAACTCTTAAAATTTAATGTAATATACTCACATCATCCTTGAATATGTGCATTGCAGTGAAGAGTTACGTACATTTTGAGCGACTGCAAAGTAACCTCCTCCGATGGTCACTTAAACAGTTTTTATTTTGGGAAAATGTACGTTCAACATCACACGATGTAATAGGTTCATATTTGAAGAAAGGGAAGTCACTACTTTTTAGCACACCAACTTCACACGTCTTGTCGTGACGTGATAGTACATCATTTATAGTACGATGCTGTGAATAGGCAGAATTTTTAGCAATAATGTTTCTCAACTTACATTTCACTTTTTCTGAAATTAGTGATATTTTGGATAACGATTTGTGATACTTTATCCACTACCTATATTAAGGGCTTTTGAGAGTTGTAGTTTAGACGATTCTAACAGGGTGATGCTTTTGGACACGATTTTAAAATTAGAATCAAGGAACAGAATATCTTCCAATAGCTGTTCAGAAGGCAATGATTTTACAGCTGCAACAGCGGAACTGTCTGTGCTATCTAATGCACCAATTACCTCCATTATTTTGCCGTAATATTCTGAATAATAATTAACAGCATCCAATCACATTTTTCAACGTGTCAAGACTGGCTGCGAGGGTAAGGGTATTCCAGAGGCAATTATTTGGAACAGCAACACACTCATTGTAGTATGTTTGATTGAATTCTTGTCTGTACTGATCAAATGTTAAGCTTTGACTATTCCGACCACAGTAATACAAAAACAAGTTCTTACATAGGTATGAATTAACTGTAGCTGCTCTATCCATTTGGACCGGTCACAACTCTTAACATGAACTGCTTATACTACGAGACCGGGCGGTCGCTCACCTCCTCTATACTACCGTACATCGGCAACCTGATTGCACGCTGCGTGTGGCAATTCAACGAAGTCTATTAATAAGCAATGGTGTTTGGGTAAAGGGAGATAAGTCATAAAAATGAGCTTTGAGATAAATGAAAAGTAAACTTTGGACACTCTATTGCAAATGATTTTCTACACAAATAAAATAAATCAAATGCTAGTATTATTTTGTTTTTTGCACACCCGCTATTAGAATTTAACTTGTGTATTCACCTGGGGACAAAGCTCTATTTGCACAAAAAATGACTTAACCCCTTTACCCGAACACTATCAAATTTATCTCGGATAAACGTTTTTCGTTTCTTCGTTTTTTACACTTTCATGACCGTATTTTAAGTCCCGGGAGATACGTAACGTCATTTATACCCTCTAAATCAGTGGTAACCAACTCAGCTGTTCTTATGTAGCACTGTGTGCACATACGTCAACTGACGAGCACAAAAGAGCAATGTTGACATTGCAAGCATTGGGACGACCTGCTTTCATATCTGCTCGTGTACAGCGAAGAATGCTCTTGCATAAAGAGCACGAGTTGGTCACCATTGCTTTAAATCAATCTTGCTCGAAATTAAATTTGACTGAGGAGGTCAAAACACGAAAATACATTAGACTACATGTCCATTGAAACATTACACGACAATGGCGATGTTCCTGTTTGTAGTGAGTGGGAATAGTTGGGAGATCTGGCTACATTTGATAATTACGTGGTTGTTGATAGAAACCTCATCACCACTGAACCCATGACAATCTCTGACATTTTTTAATTCAACAGTTGTTCGAAGAGGATGAAGATGAAGATGATGAGCCAGTCTTCAACAATCTAGCGTTTTTAATGACGCTATTACTGCTTTAGAAACAGTAAAACGTTTCGCAACGTATGATGTAACTGAAGAAATTAGTGAACAGTCATCACTAGGACTAAGAATTGTATGCTGTTATATTGCGTTTCATGCGCTTCTGACTTTAGGTACCAGTACGTAATTGCGTTGGGGTGGGGGATTTCAAATCTTTCGTTTAGAAGTGAACTTCAGTTGATCGGTTACATTACAACCGAATACTGCTATTCGTAACAGGCAACATTCAACGGCTTGTAAAGAAGAATAATAGCAAGATGCCCGAGGACGAAATTTGTGACTTAATTTCAAATGAGGAAATTTGTAATAATGATACAGTACAGATTTTGAGATAAATAATGCTTGTGTAAAATATTTCAAATATTCCCTCATTGTTTCTGCAGAAGTGGAACGAAGTTTCTCTGAATATGAAGCTGTGTTTCCTAGCAACATGCAATCATTCTCCTTTGAAAATTTGAAAATGTGGTTTGTTATTCACTGCAACGATATATTAAATGAAAAATTGTGTAAAATAAAAGCGTAATAAACTATGATATTAACACAATGAAATAATAAGGATGATACTTCTTGCCAATGTTATATTAGATGTATTTTCTACAGACAGAAAATAACATGTCAATGATATTGTGACGAAACTGAACAGTTGGAACACGAAATAGGAAAAAAATATAGTAAACAAGATGAAAAGAATACTGGATAAACATTATGTATATTTAGCTCTGTGTAAAATTTGTGAAAATTTCAAATGAAATTTATTACTAATGATACAGATTTTGAGATAGATAATTTTTGTGTAAAATATTTCAAATATGTCTTCAATGTTTCAGCAGAAGTTGAACGAAGTTTTTCTAGATGTAAGACTGCGTTTTCTAGCAACATGTAATCATTCTCCTTTGAAAATTTGAACATGTGGTTTGTTATTCACTGCAACAATACATGAAATGAAAAATTATGTAAAACGAAAACGCAATACACCATCACATTAACATAGTGAAATAAAAAGAGACTGATACGTCTTGTCGATGATATATTAGGTGTATTTTCTACAGAGAGAAAATAAAGTATCTTTAAAATATTGCTATTTTTCTTTAACAAAGAAAATAATGTCTTTAAATTTTTCTTTAGCAGATAGTTGTGCTTCGAAGTGAAACGAGTGGCTTTCAACCACACAAATGCTGAGGACTAACTTGCCGTGATGATAAGCATGAGTTCAAACGAACGAAAGACACTGCGTTAACTCACCCCAACTCTGAGACGTACTCAAAGTCACAGGCGCACGAAGCGCACTGGTAGTATAACGGCATATATTTCTCAGGTCTAATAATTACTGTTCGAATATGGGCAGAAGTTCCAATAGTCATTGAAGCAAAAATGAAAAAGTGTTCTTGAAAATAATTATGGGTTTAATGTGATACACCATGTATGAAATGCACTGTAAGATTCACAAAGGTTTGTTTGTTGACTTGCTGATACAGTAAGACAACCATGGGGAAAAATGGCTCCGGAGGGCCACTGCACTCAAAGCCGCCTTACCACACTCCACTGACCATCTCCTCCGCCTGGTGCTTCTCTAGACACGCTTCATTTAGTGGCGGGTATGGCTTCGATCTCGGGACGTCAGTTTTAGGAGGAGTGGCAGAAAGAATGTTTTGTTACTTACATAAAGAAGAAAGTCTGTTGCTTAATATGTAGGTTTAAAATTGCGCATATAAAACGCTTCAATATTAAACGCCACTTTGATCGGAAGCATAAAGCGGACTTCGATGATCTTACAAGTACTCATTTATTTACAATTTTAAAAGCTATTTTCGTAATATTTGTGAAACGATACAAAACAAGATATGTCTATGGTATTTTCAGGATTTAGATACTTATTATTTTATTAAGTATCTGGAACTGAACTTATTTAAAACTTTGAGTGCATATTAGGCCTATTTGATGCGTTATTTTTCCAAGAAAGATTTTCAGAAGTAACTGCAATGGACATGGAGATGTGTCTGTCCAATAATCCATTTGTGTTTGATGTTACCCAAGCATCAGAGCCACTATAGAGATATAAAAGGTAACCCCACTAAAGTGTTTAGGAAAAATGGATTAGATATATTTAAATACCTACCAGAGGAGCAATTCCCTAATCTGCGCACATTTGCAATGCGTATGGTATCTATGTTTGGCTCAACTTACTGTTGTGAGCTGTTTTTCTTTTCAAAATGAATATGACTAAAAGTATCTACAGGTCTAGGATCACAGACATTTATTCATTCATTCATTTATTTACTTATTTATTTATTTACTTATTTATTTATTTACTTATTTATTTATTTACTTATTTATTTATTTACTTATTTATTTACTTACCTATCTATCTATCTATCTATCTATCTATCTATCTATCTATCTATCTATCTATCTATCTATCTATCTATCTATCTATCTATCTATCTATCTATCTATCTATCTATCTATCTATCTATCTATCTATCTATCTATCTATCTATCTATCTATCTATCTATCTATCTATCTAATTATCTATCTATTTAATTATCTATCTATTTATTTATCTATCTATTTATTTATTTATCTATTTATTTCTTTATATATTTATTTCTTTACTTATTTATTTATTTATCTATTTATTTATCTATTTATCTATTTATTTATCTATTTATCTATTTATTTATTTATTTATCTATTTATTTATTTATCTATTTTTTATTTATTTATTTATTTATTTATTATTTTGCTAATAATTTTAACATAATATATAATATACACAGAAAAACTTTAGCTCGCCCCTGAAGGAGTAGAACTCGTGCTCGCATTTAGTTTCAGTATTACAATTGAGTTGTTCTAATTTAGAGCAAAATATATCCTTTTTAGTTAATAACAAGAAATTTCGAGGGCAATCAACAACAAACAAATGAAAACCTGCAGTATAGACCTACAGTAGTATTTCGTTTCATTCATATCTCATATATTTTATTTAATATATTTTAAATTTAAATGACAGTGGAGCCTAGTTTTACTTTCTTTACTATTTATAAAAAGGAAATAATTGATTTTGTTGATCATTATATTGTGTTTAATATGTTTTCAAGTTAAATGACAATGGAGCTTAGTTACTTTATCGGTTTTAAAAAGAAACAATTTATTATGTTGAGCATTGTATCTTTTAATATATTGTGCAGTTAAATGACAATGGAGCTTTGCTTTTTTCTTTATTGTTTTTAAAAAAGAAATACTTTATTATGTCGATCACAAGGCAGTTCAAGAATTTTTCGTGCACATGATAAAGGAATAGTTATAAAATTGAAAAATATATAATTTACCTAATGACAGTAGGTGGCCGTCATAATTATTGTATAATATGTGTATCCTATAAACAAAATACTGTAAAGATTTTGAAACAAGAAATAAGAGCGGAGAAATTACTGATGCGCAAGGTGTGTTGAATCAACCACTGCACTTGACTTAGCAAAACAACAGCGTTACCCCTCGCCTGTCAATCAAACGAATGTGGGGAAAGCAGGAACGTTCCCTCCCTACTTTGCTGATAGTCCCCATAGCTGCAGTAAGAGATAGGCCTACTGTATCGTATTTCAGAATTTCTCCAGTTACGTCTTGTGACGTAGAAAGAACATTTTTAGGGTACAATTTTTTTTGAGAACATAAAATAGTATCTCTTTTGATAAACTTAAAATGTACATTGTTATTCTTTGTAACAAGGCTAGATACATATAATTATGTATTTTGTTTCTTATATATATATATATATATATATATATATATATATATGGGCAAATAACTTTATATTGAAAATTACGAAAATTATAATGGTCAAATGTATTTTTATACAATATTACTTGCCTATTTTGTTTCTTATTCTGAGGTACAAAGACAAGTTTGGTTACTACCCGATTGTACAGGTTTCTTTTGCTGGTTTGTTAACGGTAAAAGCAGCGTTACTACTGTTCATTTGGTGGATATATAATCCAAGCTCATACAACCTAACAGTTTTGGTACGAACTTCTTACCTCTGCTAATGAGATCCTTGTGTGTTCCGGTTTCTTCAGTTGTTTTGCTGGGAAGTGCGTTTGTGTTATGTAGTGTGGAGTCAAATAGTGTGTGTGGTCTGAATTCAGTTGTGTATTGACATTTTGATGTGGGTGTGTTTTTATGTGTCTATATTTCTTACTTTTCTAGTGTGTTTAGTTTCTGTTTTTTTCCGTTGGATATGTAGAATTTCCATGTCTGTGTCTATGTTGCTGTAGTTGTGGTTGGCACTAACCGTTAGTGAATTGTCTTCATTCAGTAATATTAGTATAGTTACAGGTCGGCGGAATATTGATTTGCTGAATATGCCAGCCGTGCAAAGATTACGGTCTTGATTTGAAAATGAAAATGTATAAGCCTACAAGCGAATTGGTCCGAATCCATTCTAACGATCTCCTCTCCATATTGCCTGTTATATGAAGAAATGAAATGATAACTGAAATTATGTAATCTATATGTCTCAAGAAATTTTCACATCTGAGAAATTGTGCCCAATTTTTACATATACGTCAAAAAAATGTTATATTTTATTTAACGACGCTCGCAACTGCAGAGGTTATATCAGCGTCGCCGGATGTGCCGGAATTTTGTCCCGCAGGAGTTCTTTTACATGCCAGTAAATCTACTGACATGCGCATGTCGCATTTAAGCACACTTAAATGCCATCGACCTGGCCCGGGATCGAACCCGCAACCTTGGGTATAGAAGGCCAGCGCTATACCAACTCGCCAACCAGGTCGACACTTTAACGTCAAATAACAATTTTGAGGCTTAAAATATCTATTTCACTTGCTTTGCAAAATTAACGACATTCTATCCGTTATTGGTGGCCAAGAAATAGGCCCTGATCTACCAATACACTGATTAGGAAACTTTTCGTTGAGCACATTTCTAAACTCCAAGCGAACGTAAGGCGGTGCTTCAACCTGTAGACGAACAACCTGGCCGTCATGTTCATCAGTTTGTGGGAAAGAAAAAACTACCGCCACACGAAGTCCAGATCTCACCCCGCTGCATGCTTCTTTCTGGGGTCATATCAAGAATATTGCTTATGCTATGAACGTTCGTAATTTAAATCATTTGCGTGAAAGGATAATGGAAGCTGCTGCTACCGTCACACTGGACATGCTCCAGTGAACGTGGACAGAAACAATATCGTTTAGATTCGTGTAGCAGAGAGCTGAAAAACAGCGCTTAGAACCGGTTTATATTCGACCGGTCTCAGAAAAACCGGCGAGGTTGAGCGTTCAACCGGATATCCGAATTTCAAGCGGTTGCGGCTAATGCCTTGCTGGATAGACAGAACCACAGATACATAGGGCAGAACACCAAGCGCACTTCACCATACAGGAACTCTGATGACATTTTATAACTCCACAAATGGAGTAACAATTGAAGAAAATTTACTTTTCCTAATTAAAAAAAAAGTGTTAGCTTGAAATGGGATTATAATTGATTGGATACTTTGGTACATTTACCTTCATAACCAATATATAAATCAACTAATGGACACAGGAAACAACAAATGAAATAAGCGTAATGCATAGATGAAATCTGACGTGTAAACAAATACAAGAATAAAATAATTTACAATTACCCACAGATTTCGGAACATTGACCATATAATACACAAGGTCGATTAATTAAGAATCTAACTTGGTTTAGGCGACAAGAGCAAATAAGTACACACTTACTATTGCAACGTTCATACTTCAAACTCAAAATGCATAGGCTACCTCGGAAAGAGTAGTTGTTAATATAGGCTATGTACTTTAATTGTTCTAATTGGATGTATTATTATTTCATTAATAAATCATTTTTAAGGAGATTAAAAGTTAACAAAAATAAAAGCACTCTCAAGCTCTAATGATTTTAGCTTCATGATGCGTGGTTGCAATACCTGGATTGTTGAATGAATGAATGCATGAATGAATTAATTACTCAACGGGGGAGAGGAGAAAATATCAATTGAAAGTTACACGATGATAATCGTGTCCTTGCAACGATTCTTGGAACTCCTTAATGGCTCAGTATTTGTCTTTCATGACCCAGAGCCGTCCATCTGAAAAAGACTCGGACATTCGTTAAACCGAATATTGGACCACTCCGCGAGACGGAAGAGCTTCGCATACTGTCTATTGCGCCAGGCGTTCAGCAGCAATATATTATCATTTCTATTTTTCGTAACCGGTTGTGCACGACTCTAGCGTGTCGCGCTACAAATGGTGCCCATATAGAAACTTATTAGCAAAGGTAAAAAAAAAGCTTTCATACTGTGCGAGAATATTTGTAAGAAAGTCAACTTCCCAGCTGAATACATTTAAAAGTTACCAAAACACAAAATGTTGTAATTCTTTTTCGGAAACTCTGTATTTAATAATGTGTAAATGAACTGATTAGGTAAGAAATCCGTGAAGTATACACTGGGAAAACGCGTCTCATCTTTCTGCCACTCATCTTTTAGTGATTTAATTCAAGTTGGCCAAAATCACATAGGCCAGGGATGCAAAACTGGCGAGAGAGGGGTGGAAAGCATGGGAAAAGCGTTGGTTCCCCGTCCACAGTCCACCGGCGTTGAATAACGTATATGTGGCATGTACGCAATCACATAAGACAGACACTGAATACAAATCCCCTCCCCTACCAAGTCAATGACGCGGGGATGGAAGGAAGGGGTGAGTGACGTATCCAATGAGTGACGCAACGCCAGAATTGTAGTCCAGTTCTGCAAACCTGACATAGGCCCTAAGTTTCATGGAAAAATAAGAATTTTGTTGCCTTTTTATGACTAACGGATCCACAGAAATAAAATAATACAGTAAATTTGTTGATTATTGTGTTGTAATACGATTGAATATACGAATCCACATAAAAATAAATAATTTACTGATCATTGATTTGTAATATGGCAACATATGGACCCACATCACACATCCACTCAGATTTAAATTTTCTTTCATTCACCACTTTGATTAATGTTATGAAGAAGTATTTCTTTATAGTTGGACATAATTCAGTCACTGACCGTGTGGAATGAGAAAAGTTACAGCTATGACGTACATAGCCTTTCTTTTAAAGGTGAAAGGATGGCAAGAGCTCACCCCGAAGGTTAGGTCACTACGAGTGGGCGGAGAAAGAGCAGGTCAAGATTTCAGCGATAAGTTAGTGCACGCGAATAATTAGTATTGTGAACGCTGGAACTGCACGAGCGGGCTGCGCGACGTGTGTGCTTGTTGTGCATTTCACTTCGCTGTATCAACTCTATTTTTCAGTCTTTTGCTGCTCATGAGTCCATGACCTATGCATCCGCTATAAGTCATCGATATCATCATCATAAACATCTTGTCCACCGCTGTGGAGTAACAGTTAGCATACTTGACCGTGGAACGACCGGGAACGGGTTCAAATCCCAGTTGGGACAAGTTACCTGGTTCAGGTTTTTCCGGGGTTTTCCCCTCAACCCATTTAGAGTAAATGCTGGCTAACTTTCGGCGCCCGACCCTGGACTCATTTCGCTGGCATTATCACCTTCATTTCATTCAGACGCTTGATAATCATAGCAGTTGATAAAGCGTCGTAAAATAACCAATTAAAACATATTTCTCTTCTATAAATATCTGACTGATCGTGGTATACACGCAGATTTGAAGCTTTGAGAAGCCTACAATTTGGGTTCGAATCCCGCGTTAGGCACGGATATTAGTCCGTTGTTAATTTTTAGTTGGTTATTTAGTGATGCTGTATCAACTGCGAGGTTATTTAGCGTCGATGAGATTGGTGATAGCGAGATGGTATTTGGCGAGATGAGACCGAATATTCGTCATATATTACTTGGTATTCACCTTACCGTTGGGGAAAACCTTGGAAAAAAACCCAACCAGGTAATCAGCCCAAGCGGGGCTCGAACCCGTGCCCGAGCGCAACTTCAGACCGGCAGGCAAGCGCCTCAACCGACTTAGCCACGCCGGTGGCCCCGTTGTTAATTCATGGCCTGTGTTGATTTAGGTGGAGATTCGATGTCATGCTGACCTCACGTCACTGGAGTCCCGACTTTTTTCTGTATGTTAAGCTTGTGAAAACTTCTGAAGTAGGCCAAGGTCCACAACTGTTGCAGAGTCAATGAGAAATCAGTGCTAATAATCATCATCTTCATCATTAGGTTTACCTTCGTCTTCATTATTCACACCAATTCTGAAGCCTTACTAATGCTGCATCTCTATACAATCGACTCTCACTCCGGGGGCGGTAAACTGCACACACGTTTCAGGTATATGACCTAAAAGAAGGTAATTTACACACACCGATTTTGGATATGTAATCTGCACACTCAACCCAGGCAATAAGAACAGGATATAAATTGCACACAGAGCTATAATGGCATGTATTTCCTTTGAACATTCTCCTACTACAATAGTAACGTATTAACCAATAATTTATATTGGTAGGTGGTATTTTGTTCGCTTAATGAATTCCAATCGGGATACATGCTTATCAGTAACATCTTTTATATTTATCTCCATAGATTCTTTCTTCTTTAAGGAGCGTTATTTTTAATTTTTGCTGCAGTAGATATCCCCTGCATTTTCACGTATATGTATATTTGAAATTAAATTAACCTGTTTGTAAAAGTATAAATATCAGGATGAGCAGAGTAAAATATCTTGTTGAATCTAACATGAAAATCATAGACATTAATTATTTGTACGCTGCAAGCTTTCTGTTTTAGCTGCCCAGATTGAAGGAGGAAAGGTAGCGTCATCGTCTACATAGGTGTCTACTAAAATAAATAGTCACAAAAGTTATCTAGCATTTTCATCTTGTGGCTTAATGGCCACTAAATCAGATATAAAACAGTCGCCATCCTCATTAGGTCTAAAAATGGTAGAGCGAATACAAATTTTAACCACCTGCCGATTTCAGAATCACTTTTATATTTGATTATTAAACCATATTTTTTTAATCTGACGAAGCCAAGATTGGCTTAGGTGGAATGTACATCCAATGATATTGGCTTCAATCCATACAACACTTATTACAGCATAGATAGCAATTGTAAACAACTGTGTTCAAGGGCCAATGATTTATGTTGAACTGCTGTGTAACTATCCATCTGAGTCAGTCTAATCCATACAGGACTTCTCTCCTTTCATTACAATTGTCAATTGTGTTTATCGCTTGTAATATTGGTTGACATTGCGTTCAATTTATAGTATATGTCATTTATTAAAAAAAAATAATCCGAGTTATGTTGTGTGTGCAGTTTACATACGACCCTTAGTACCTAGGTTTTGTTGTGTGTGCAGATTACATGCCACAAATGTACAGCAAAGGTATGGGAAAAAGTATACCTGAAAAGTGTGTGTAGTTTACCTCCGCCCTCTCACTCCATGATTTATAATTCTCCGAATGACGTCCTTTTCTGCAAAATCTCACAACGGTGCTATAAATAATTATAGCTTCATAATAAAAACACAGAAATAAAATTACACACGTGGTAGTAACAACATGTAATCCAGCAGGAAACAAATCGACAACATAGCAGCGTTATGCAAAACAATTCTAAATGTGTTGGCCTCCATTTAACAGTCCACACCTGTGGAGTAACGGTCAGCGCGTCTGGCCGCGAAACCAGGTGGCCCGGGTTCGAATCCCGATCGGGGCAAGTTACCTGGTTGAGGTTTTTTCCGGGGTTTTCCCTCAACCCAATATGAGCAAATGCTGGGTAACTTTCGGTGCTGGACCCCGGACTCATTTCACCGGCACTATCATCTTCATATCATTCAGACGCTAAATAACCTAGATGTTGAAACAGCGTCGTAAAATAACCCACTAAAAATCCATTTAACATGAGCTCTTAAGATGCAACAAGCCGTTTACCTTCAATCCTCGACTACCAGATATTTTTGTGACACTGGATACCATGGAGTCAATGCTGACCCCAGTATTAAGAAAATTGGAAAAAAAAAAAAAAAAAAAAAAAAAATACACTCTCAATGCTGGCATTTACGCAAAAAATTAGTCTTCAGCCATTGTTTTGATCATAATTTATTCATAAAATAATATTTAACTACAATTTTAACATTTTTATAGGATATTGTTACTGATATGTAGAGAGGTTATACATTTTTTCAAACATTTTTCATATGTGCTTCGAAGGACTTCTCCAAGCAATTACTATATTGTTTGCATATGAAATGGTCTTGACATGTAAATTTTGCATAACTTGAGCACCAGCAAGAATGTTTTCGATCAACAGAAGTGCTACGATAAGAGTCCTAATCTTCCGAGTTTATCCACCACAATTATTATTTCAGTCAACACTGGGAATTGAACCCGAGAGCACCTAGTGATAAGGACACGCCCTAGAGCTGATGAAGTGGAAGGCTTAATTCTATTTTAGATACAGTAAGGATATGACTTACTTTTTTGTACTTGGTTATTTAACGATGGTCCGGGGCCGAGTATCGAACCCGGGACCTTTGGCTAAACGCACCAACGCTCTACCAACTGAGATACCCAAGAACTCTACCAGACACCGACTCAATAGAGTTCCTGGGTAGCTCAGTTTGTAAAACGTTGGTACGTTCAGCCAAAGGTCTCGGGTTCGATATTCGGCCCCGGAACAATTTTCCCTTGAAATTAATCAAGTACTGAGTTATCTAGCGTCGATGGATTTGGTGGTAGCGAAATGATATTTGGTGAAATGAGACAGAGGATTCGCCATAGATTACCTGACATTTGCCTTAGGATTGGGAAAAATCTCGAAATGAACCCAACCAGGTTATCAGCGCAAGCGGGAATCGAACCGACGCCCGAGTGCAACTCCGGATCAGCAAGCAAACGCGCTACCGCCTGAGCTACGTCATGGCTTGAAAATGCGTTGGACAGCATCAGTCAAAATTTTCATCCTCGCCGTCATACGAGGAATTGATATTTGATGCACAATAACTACTCGAAGCATCACCGTCTTCAAGACTTTCGATGGCGTCAACCTCCCCATCATCCTCAGAAAGGTTATGGTCATCGTTCGCCAACAACGTAGCATCACAATGTTCCACATCATCATTTTCCTCTAACAAAATTTTGCATACTTCACGATCGGGCAGATTTAGACCTACAGCAGCCGTAGTGTAGTCGCTCATCAGACCGCAAAACAAGGGCAGTTAATTGCTGAAGTATTAGTGAAATCTGGCCGAAAAAATTAAGAACTGGACTAAAGAGTGTCATAATCTGCCACTAGGTAGCATAAGAGTTAATTACGAGTGGTTTGTCCGCAATAAATTATAAACCACACGAAATGTCGTTTTGGGGTCAATTCTGACCCCGCGGTACTAGATGTAATTAAATCAATATTTCAGAAACTGAAAATGGTAGACGAGAAATATTTTAAAGGAGTGTCATTAACCTAAAATAAATAAAAGTCAAAAAGGGGGAAAAATATATATATTTTTTTTGAAGGAGATACGAACGATTTGTTTAATGCTTGGAGTCACCATTGACCCCAAGGTGGTAGCAGGGTTAATGAGTGCAATGTATAGTGTCTAAGTTTTTTATGCTCGACCATGCCGAAATGTAGTAATTATACACCTGGTAGCAGTCCTTTAATGCATATCATTAAAGTACATCTACTCATTAAAGTACAGGTGTTCAGCCAATGACAACTCAGCTTACAGGTGTTCAGCCAATGACAACTCAGCTTACAGGTGTTCAGCCAATGACAAGTCAGCTTTGTACCGTTATAAAACCGCAAGTATCGATTATTCTCGGATATGCAATCGAAAGAGAATTAGCGAAAAGTCACGGAGGCTGGAAATCCAATACTGTCGCAGAAGGTTATGTTCTGTTACTATAATAATAATTAGCGTTAACTGTAAATAATATTCAAACAAATTCAATTTATCATCTCGTTTTTCAATGTCGAATTCAATAATGAAGGTTAAATCAAGTTTAACGGGATTACATCAAGGTCAATGACACTATTGTTCCTCGGAAAAAATCAATACTTTCGCGTCTGCGCACATCTCACAATTCACGACCTAGAACAAGTCACTTCCGATCTTGTCAGATACAAATAAAATGTATACATCTGAATAATTTCAAGTTAGAAATATGGTCGAGCATAAAAAGTCGTATGAAACTTGCCTATAATGGTAATTAAGACGCTCGTATGAATATTATGAAACTCGCTTGCGCTCGTTTCATAAATATCCACACTTGCGTCTTAATTACTATCATTATAGGCTCGTTGCATAATGTACTATTATTTACTCGTATTTCCCCTGTTTCTATCAAGTTGACTATTACATTTTTACTACGTCATACTACTTTTGACCAATAAAACTGTACGAAAGGACGTCTTTAAAGTAATCATGGCTGCTTATAGCACAATTTTATTGCTTCTCTAGCATTTGTTTGTTTTTATCACTACCCTAGCATTTGTTTCTTTGTTTGCAAACATTTCAAACTGCAAATTCTTTACAGTACTATAAAACATGGTTTGCGATCGTCATTTGTTTACAGCATAGACAGTCAACTGAAAATGGCGGGTCTGTTCAAACGTTTTGGTGAAGCTAACATTAGTGAAATATTTATTGTATTACAGTACTTTATTTCTACTAATCTTTATATTCTTTCTCCTGTTTTTATCACCTTCCTACAAATTGTTTTTTGTTTGCCAAAATTTCAAACTGCAAATTATTTACGGTACTATAAAACATGCTTCACAACCGTCATTTGTTTACAGCATAGACAGTCAACTGAAAATGGCGGCTCCGTTCAAACATTTTGGTGAAGCTAACATTAGTGAAAAAGAATTTCAGTAAATCAATTAATATTTTATTGTATTAGAGTACTTTATTTCTTCTAATCTTTATACACTTTCTTCTAATCGTGTAATAGTCAATTAAATCCCACTCGAGTTTTGATTTTCTCTAGATAAATCAAAACCTCTAGTTAGAATACTGTTCAAAATTTTGTAAGTTCTAGTGAAAGAATACTTTTATTGCTCATTCTATTTACTCATCCGTAAGAATTCTGCCTTCCTTTGAATTTATTCCCATTTTATTTATTCGCTACATATTTCGAGTTGAAAATAACATTAATAATGAGATTTTAGGCTTTCATGGTGATTGCGTTCAGAAATAAAATTTTTGGTGTCATACCGTGTACTCAAGCGTTATATTTACTAGCATTATTTATAGTGCCGGGAAACGAACAATGTGTTGAAATTGCTACATTACGTCATGACATTTCTCTTATACACGGTCATAGAGGCTTAAGTCACTTTTTAAAATAATTTTAGTTTGTGATAAGCTATTAACAAGAAAAACTTCAGAATCAATTTCGCATTACGGGCTTATGTCTGGATGGAATGAAAATAACAATAAAGTAAAATGGCCAATTGGCCTTAAGTCTTATTTTTTAACCGTTTGTCGGTATTGATGGCTTATTTCGACATATGGCTTTAGTATCGTCAATCTATGATGCACTGCATAAATGTTATATTGACTGAAGTCTTTAATGTCACTCAAGATTTTTATGCCCCTCTACTTTTTCACATTGTTGTTGTTATATAGATAGTTGGCTGTCACATTATATATGTGTGCTATTTTTTACAAAATGTTTGTGATTTTAAGATATTCTGAATTACGCATATTTAAAAGTATACTTCTTATATTGCTTCTGTATACGCCCAAACCGTCTCAAAAAGTTATAAGAATGAAACTAGACATGAGCCCGCTTCAGTTTGTTTAGGAACAAACGTAATTCGAGTCAGTTATCTTATCTCGAAGCACATAGCCGAAAATTTGAAATGTTTCTCGGAAAGGGAATTTATTAGAGAATGTTTGAAGATTGTCTCCGAGCGTCTTTGTCCGGAAAAAAAAAACTGAAGTATTTAAATCGATAAGTCTCTCTTGGCGAACTATCACAGACAAAATTACGGATATAGCTAAGGACGTTGAAGATCAGCAAAAAGTAAAATTGAGAGAGTTGATATGGTACTCTTTAGCTATCGATGAAAAGATACAAAATACACTGTGCAATTAGCCATTTTTTACGTGGTGTGGATTCTGAACTCAACATATTTGGAGATTTTCTTGAGTTTGTATCTTTGAGAAGCAAAACAAGGGGAAATTATATTTTCGAAGCTATCTTTGAAGTTGTGACAAAATATTAGTTATCAGGGGAAAAATTGATTTGTATAGTCACAGATGGCGTCCCAGCAATGATAGGGAAACATAATTGCTTCGTATCTATATTACGACGATTTCTAAAATCCATTAATGAATCATCAGATGAATTAGTTGCAATTCACTGCATAATACATAGAGAGGCATTACGTACCATTATGTCTTGATAATGTCATGCAGGTAGTCGTAAAACCGATAACAATGAGTATTAGTTTTATGTTTTATAATAGAATATATTATTTTCATATTCTGCAATGAAAGAGTATTATTTTGGTTACATTTAATTAAATATTATATATTTATGTGTAGTTGTGCATTACCTTATTGATTTGAATAATAATAATAATAATAATAATAATAATAATAATAATAATAATAGATCGAAATAGTTATAATCCGATCGCGTTCCGCCACTGGTGACGTCTTGTGTACAAACAGAAGTTCAAAGAAAGAAATAAGCGTATCGCCGCTGTTGGAAAGTGGTGTGGTTTAATAAAACAAAAAGAGAGTTCCTCTCCCTTTCCGCATGCCTGGATTAGAACATCAAGGCCCGATTGTATAAACCATTTAATCTTAGATCAGAGGTTAAATTGATCCTTGTTTCAGCTGAACTTGGGATTTTGTGTTGTATAAAGTCTAATCTGAGATTAATTTGTCTCAACTAAAGTCAACTTTGACTGAAGAAATTTCTCCGATTAAGTTAGATGATCCAAGTTCAGTTATTTCTTTTCTGTTTGAAATATACGAGTGACAGATTGTGCAAATAAAATATTCATTAATATGTTTTCGCGGGATATCAGCCGAGTTAAGATTTTGGAATGCTCCAAGCTTTCGACTGCTATCTCTGCAGCCATCTTCAGGGAAGTGAAGATGGCTGCAGAGATAGCAGTCGAAAGCTTGGAGCATTACAAAATCTTAACTCGGCTGATATCCCGCGAAAACATATTAGCGAACCAACGCCGAGAAAGCCTCAAATCATACATACAAAATATTCATTATTATTAATATTAATAGATATGATAGGTACAGTTATATATATTTCTTTCAATTTCTTGCCTTAATACACAAACAATCTTATATTTTATAAGGCTCCATCGTGTTCAGCAGTATCAAATAACATAACCTATAATTATATTATGTTTATAACAACCATTAATTATTAATGGATATGATAGGTACTTTCATAAATTTTCAATTAACTGTATTACTAAACGAAAATTGTCGTTTTATAAAGCTTTATTATGTTTAGCAGTATCAAACACCATAACAATATGATAACTCGGAGAACAGTCAACCTTCTTCTTATTGTCCGCCATTATTTACATTGCACAAAAAACCAGTGTCACCAACAGAGTGTACGAAAAGTCGCCAAAAAGTAGTTGTAAAGTCGCTAAATTTCTCATTATCAACAAAGAAAGATTAAATTTTGTCACTATGGGGTGCTAAAAAGGTCACTAAATCCCTATTTAAGCAATATAAAAGTTAAAAAAATTGCTGTTGAAAAAGAGTTAAAGTCGCTAGATTGGCAACACTGAACAAACCTGTCCGCGCATCACGTATTTCACCTGTTTATGTGATGTTGCCAAATCCTTTTCACGTGAACTTAGATTGCATTTGAACCAAGGTAATTTGATCGCAGAAAAGTTTTATACAATAGAAGAAGTGTCTGAACTCGGTTCACTTTTCGATCTTCGATCAAAGTTGATCTTTAGTCAGGGAGTTTTATACAATTGGGCCCAAGAATCACGGTGAACGTAACGATTACAACGTTATAGGATTTTGGTGGTTTATGCACAGATTAGAGCGTTAAAAGGTAGTTCTGTTGCACGCAGCGATTAGAGCGTTAAAACGCGGCCTTGGCGCACGCAACAAATAGAACGTTAAAGGTGGTCGTGCTGTACATGATTAGAGCGTTAAGTAGCGGTCGTGGTACGCTCAACGATTAGAGCGTTGAAAGAAGGTCGTGGTGCACGCAACGCTTAGGGAGCTATAATAGAGAGTTAAAGGTAGTCGTGGTGTATTCAAATGACGTACATGGTTTTTTCAGCGATTAGAGAAAGACGATCATGGTGCACGCAGCGATTAGTATGTTAAGCGGCGCTCGTGGTTTACTCAACTATTAGGGTGTTATACAGGATATAACTGAATGAATTTTTCAAAATTTGGGGAATGTAATAGTAACAGTGTATGACTTGAGGCTTTCCCGGCGTTTAATGTGGAATAACTCTCCTCGGGTTCTCAGCCAGGTGAGTTGGAGATTTGCTTCCAAGCTTTCGACGGCTAGCTCTGCCATCTTCTTCAGGGAATGAAGTGATGCGGGAAGCCCTACTATTGCATATATACCGGCTAGACATGGTCCCAAATCACTTCATTCCCTGAAGAAGATGGCAGAGCTAGCCGTCGAAAGCTTGGAAGCAAATCTCCAACTCACCTGGCTGAGAACCCGAGAAGAGTTATTCTAATAATAACAGTGTTTTATTTATTCTGGCAGAGTTTAGGCCGTGAGGCCTTCTCTTCCACTCAACCATGGAATAAAAAGGAAATAGATGATAATACAGAGGGTAACTCTTTCCTTTATTTTTTTTTAAATTTATATAGTCCCAACATTCACAGGCGGTGCCGTAAATACGAATATATGCTCCTTGAGCCGGCGTGTGTATCACTTGCGAGGAAATAGCGTAGACCTACCCACAACTAACTCTTCCCTTGTTTATCAGTCACCAGTAGAGTAGGGATAAAACGTCTGGATTGTGTACAGGAAGATTTCCCTATATGAAGGTCACCTGAATTCCAATGGCACCCTATAAAATATAGTGTTGCTTACATTCCGAAAAATAAGAGCAAGAAATACACCTGCTATAATGTTTTTTTAGTTGGTTATTTAACGACGCTGTATCAACTACAGGTTATTTAGAGTCGATGAGATTGGTGATAGCGAGATGGTATTTGGCGAGATGAAGCCGAGGATTCGCCATAGATTACCTGGCATTCACTTTACACTTGGGGAAAACCTCGGAAAAACCCAACCAGGTAATCAGCCCAAACGGGGATAGAACCCGCGCCCGAGCGCAACTTCAGACCGGCAGGCAAGCGCCTTAACCGACTGAACCACGCCGGTGGCTAGTATAATGTTAATACAAAAGAAAGTTATAGATACCCCTAATACAAAATCGAAACAGAAAATATGCATAAGCCAGAAGATTATCGAGCTCAGATACTTACTTAAACTAGATAACAGATTAAGTTACATGATTACTTAATAAACTACTTAGAATTGTGAATTACATATATATATATATATCCTGGGAAACTGTACGTTCTAAAATAAGATTTTTCACTTTGGACTTTAAAGTGTTTATGGTCGGACAGCTCCTAACATCTGCAGGTAATGAATTCCAATAAACTGATAACATTTATTGTAAAAGATGAAGAGTACGCGGAAGTTCTGTGCCGTATTGTGACCAGGTATACAGATTATGATGTGTGGATAGATTATGAAATCGCGATGCAAGGTATTGAGAGGTTGATGTATGCAAAATGTAATAGAGAAGAGACAGGCAATGCAAACTGCGTCTCTCACGTAGAGGATGCTATGTTGAATACTTTTCACCAGGATCCCATGACCGGAAATGAGAATTGGAGTATCTACAGAGCTGTGAGATGTTGCTTTCCTGTTCTTGTGATGGCGAACTTTCTACGCACTCAGCTAAATAAAATACCGGAGTAGTTTGGAGAACTTTATTGATTTTCAGATTTACAATAATTGTTCAATGTGACGACCGCCAACTTCGTTACATAGCGTGCAAAGACGAATCATGATTTGTCTTACTCTCTGAAAGATACTATGCACAGCTCTTATGGTATCAAACGCTGTAAAGATGTGGTCAGTAAGCTAAATTACTGTTTCTACCGGTATTAGACTTAGCGTACTCTGATAGGAAAGAGTCAGGAGGAATGAGATTAGGGGAGCGCGCAGATCGAGGTTCCAGTTTTCCTCACTCGGGGACCAACAGGGAAGAAATGACAAAGCTGCTCTGCTCTAGTTTTATTTACGTTTTGAGACAGGCTCCTCCAGGGACTGGTTCGCGAGTCACAAAATTCTGTAAATACCCCAATTCTCATTTCCGAGCATGAGTTCCTTTGTGAAAAATCTTCACCCTATCATCCTCTACATCTCCGCAAATTTAGAAAAAGTCATTCAGTTACACCCTGTAGATCTTCGGTGGTTTACGCAGCGACTAGAGCGTTAAAAGTAGGTCGTGGTGTAGGGAACTAATAGAGCGTTTTACACGATAGTGTTGTGGGCAGCGATTAGAGTTTTAAAAGGCGTGCGTTGTTTATACCGTATAGCAATTATAAAATGTAGAAAAGGCGATTGTGGTGTACATAGCGATTAGTACTTTAAAAGACGGTCATGGTATACGCAACACTTGGAGCGTTATAGAGTGTTCGTGGTTTATGCAACGATTAGAGAGCTAAAAGTTGGTCGTAATGCAAGTAGCTATTACTGTACAGCGTTAAAACGCGGTTGTGGTCTACTCAATTACTGTAGCGTTAGAGTGGCCGAGGTATATGCAGCGATTAAAGCTTCAAAAGCCGCATGTAGTTTATGCAGAAATATTAGAAAAAGGCGATCAGAACGTTAAATGGTGGTCGTGGTGTATACGCAACATTTAGACAAGCTCTGGAGATAAAGGGGAAGGAAGGCCTATATCCTTTCCGCTTCCCCGCTTTAGAAACTAACACATTCAGCGTATTCCGAATATCACTGGACCGGTGGACATCAATGACGTCACGCTGCAGCGAAATTGGAACAAAACTGCTGAAAGGTTCAATGGCTAACATGGCGGCTGTACAAGTTGTTTGTGCTACGCTAGCAATATTTTGCGAAATTTCCGTACTGCCATCTCGTTCAAAGAAAAGAAAGCATAAACAATTTATTTATTGAACCAGTAGTAATATCCGGTCCGTTGACATGTTCGCTTATAAGGCATTAACATATTATTTTACGTTGTGTTCATTATAAACAATACCGCAGAACCAAACCAGAACACACCGCCATGACACAACAGTGCTCGATGCCACTTGTCTGCTTATTCCCGCTCTATACAAGAACCAATCAGATTCACTGATGGCGGCTGATGAATAGGCCTACTGCCATCACCTCTGCAAGCTGATGGAACCGTTGCGACACCGGTGGAGCATCAGTGACTTCATCGTTGAAATTCGGAACACAGTGATGCCATCAGTTTGCTCAGCGTTGAGATTCGGAATACCTTCATAGTAAAGCACTGTGCATCAGTGGATTTTAGGCGACCAGCGACAACCGAAAGTTATGATGCATGCCTTATACAGTCACTCAGCAATGCTTGCCTTCATGTCTACTCGTATCGGTCCGACACATAACTATGTCTGGCGGAGAATGTGGAGTAGGGAGTTAAGGGGTAGCCTGTAGTACCTCAATTGAGGTATTAACGCCCAGGCCTGGATTAGATCTTTGGAAGGAAGTAGTGGTCAATGTAACAATTGAAGATTTCGGAGACTGCCATGGTGTACGGAATGTTTAGAGCAGTGGCCGGCAGATGCTGCAGTTATGACGTAAGAGCCAGTCAGGCCTCAAGAGCTTGGAAGAGCGAGCAGTTGAGTCGTATTACTGTTATCACGCACCAGCGCAGTGGCGTCAGTGCAGCAATGATACGACAGTTCTTGGAGATAAATTGATGGAATCACATTCCTGTATTTTGCTAGGGAATAACTACTCTGCGGTCATGATGGCAACATTCTTGGCAAATTCCCCGTCATTAAAAGAACGCATGTTCTTTGCAATGGCTAGTGAAATCCTATATATTAAGCCTTAAGCTTACCATTGATTCACTGACAGTGTTTTCCCTAGCTTCACTTAACAATTTATCTTTCAATTGCTGCACTAGTACTTGTCGATATTCTCCCCCATATTTGTCATAATAATTTGTGTGGCATAGAGAATAATGGCATTGTATATTGAATTTCTTTACATGCTGAAACAGTTTGCCACAAATCAAACACTTCGCCATTCCTCCATACTCCATAACACAGTTTGATCTCGACAAAGCATTTAACTTGGGCACGGTAGTAACACAAAGTGATGGTGTGTTTCAAAAGTTGAAATATACTTTGCATACTACTCACCAAGTTAGGGCCTATGTAGTTCAATCTGTATATTGTGTAGGAAAATGTCTGTTAAAAACACTTGAACTGTTTTCAAGTTTCCGAGTAGACAAAGTGTTGTAGTACTGCTTAAATGATTTATTTCTATATTTGTATATTTATAGCAGTTTCGGAGCCTCATTTACATAATGCGAACGCTTCTGCAGCTGGCTGTATTATGAATTTCATATTATTATAGGTAAATTAAATTTGATTACAAACCAAAATATTCTGTTACATTGATTTATCACGGATGTACAGTTTTGTTTTCGTACAAATGTATTGTAATTGTGCTGTTCCCATACTATCTCAGACGAATGGATCGCGCTCTGTCAGTGCATAGGCTCCGTACCACCACTGTTCAGATGAACCTTCTCTCCTCGCTGTGCTCAGTATGCAGAGATTGCCGAGCAAAGAGCGTGGCGGCTCCGTGGTATGACGTCACAGAGCACGGAACATGCCGGTCACTGGTTTAGAGTGTTAAAAGGTGGCCGTGATGTACGCAACATTTAGAGCGTTCAAATTTGGCCGTGATGTACGCAACGTTCATAGCGTTAAAAGGTGACCATGATGTACAGAACACTTACAGCGTTAAAAGTGGCCGTGATGTATACAATGTTTTATAGCGTTAAAAGGTCGTCGTGATGTAGACAACGTTTAGATGATTAAAAGATGGTTGTGATGTACGTAACGTTTATAGAGTTAAAAGGTGGCCGAAATGCACGCAATATTTAGAGCGTTAAATTGGCAGTGATGTACGCAACATTTAGAGCGTTAAAATTTGGCCGTGATGTACGCAACTCTTTATAGCGTTAAAAGGTGGCCGTGATGTAGGCAATGTTTATAGCGTTAAAAGGTGGCCTTGATGTACGCATCATTTAGAGCGTTAAAAGTGGCCGTGATGTACACAACGTTTTATAGCGTTAAAAGATAGCAGTGATGTACAGTAGTGGCAAAAAAACCGGACCGACGGAATAATCAAAGTTCCCAAAATGAGCTACTGCGCATGTCACGCCCGCATTCACAAGATAGTGAGTAATCTATTGAAATTGTTGTAGTTTCGACTGCTGACGTAGCCCACTTCGAAAGCCATTAGAAAATAAGCTGGTAAAATTCATGTTCTGGGAATAATAAATTAATTAAGTAGTAAAATATCGCTGCAATCGAAAAGTATTGGCAATAAATTTAAATAAAGGACAAAAAAAATTTCCTTCCCAGGCTCTGAAATCAGCTACAAGGGCCGGTCCGTTTTTTTTTTTTTTGCCACTACTGTACATAACGTTTTATAGCGTTAAAAGGTGGCCGTGATGTACATAACGTTTATGGAGTTAAAAGGTGGCCGTGATGTACACAACGTTTAGATAATTAAAAGATGGTTGTGATGTACGCAACGTTTAGAAAGCGGTCTTGGTGTACCCAGATATTAGAACTTTAAAAGGCGTCGCGTCGTAACGATTAGTGCGTTAAATAGCGGTCTTGGTTTACAGAGCAAATGGAGGGTTGAAAGGCGATCGTGGTGTACGCAGCGATTAGAAGGTTGAATTGCGAACGTGGTATATGCAGCAATTAGAGCATTAAAATGCGATCGATCGTTGTGCGCAGGATTAGAACGCTAGAAATAAGTAGAGGTGTACGCAAATATTCGGACGCACATGTCCAACTATGCGTAGAAACCAAGTTCGTGAGAACCAATCCTATACATGTTATATTCTTAGGTGGATATCGTATTTCACACTGAACAGCAGTTCCACCATGCGTCCGTATAAAATACGTGTAGACTCGAAAATGTGGAAATTTGGACTTTGCTCTTTGAGGTGTGAAATTTAATAAATACAAATGAGAGGTAGTTTCCAAATACAGGGTAATTCACGACTAATGGCCCGCGCTTTAAGAATCAGTTCTATAGGTCATTTTGAGCATAAAATGTCATGAAAATATGGATCTGATTATCATTAGTTTGAAAGTTATTCGTAAAAATCCAAACGTCATTCTGTGAACCAGGCAGGCTTTGGAGTTGCTTGCATCGTAATAGAAACATTGGAACGTAGAATTGCGCCTGTGACGTGAAGTACGGGGAGAAAGGGAAGACAGGTCTGGAGACAATTAGCTGCCCTCATCAGGTACAGCCATGCCGAAGTACGGAACGCTACGCAAGCCGCGCGCCATTCACACATGTGAGGCCAATTGTATTGAAGTGGAAGGAGTAATATTTGAAAATCTGCTTCCAAACTGAGGTATGTTTATATTATTATTAATACCGTATTTTAATTGATATTTCTGTGTATTATTAGTGAATAATTCTTAGTTCTGCCAAAACCACTATTTCTTTCGTAGGATTCAATCAGCTGTAACTACTTAACAGTTCATAATCGGACCTATGCCCATGTGACAAAATGACCTACAGAACTGACTCCTCAAATGCGGGTCATTTAGTCGTGAATCATCCTGTATTGTAGATGTTTAAACATATTTTCTTTTTATCACCCATGCTATACTTTTTAAATAACGCCTCTGCATTTAACTAAAGTATGAATCGACGATAATTTTTAAACGATGCTGAAAATAATTGTGGCCACATTAATGTAGCCTATTTCAGTTTCTTAAATTATACTTTTTACGTCTATACGTAGGCTATTACTTCGGCTTTAAATTTTTCTGCTTCACGAATACAGTTATATACTACTCTCATTGATTTTGTTTGAGCTACCAGTCATTTACATATATCAGATTTCTGTGCGGATGTAAGGTTGTATGACCCTGAACTTAAAAAACGACATTACAACCATGGATTCAGGAAAATATCACGTCTAATCACTACCGCTCCCACCAGTGTGTAGAGTACATTCTACCTATGCCGATAATTTGAAACTTCCCCGGAACGGAATATATTACCGTTTATTGCATTTCACCCCACATTACAGTAGTTGCATGAAACCTAGAGTAATTTAACGGTGAATTGCGAAGGTCCTCCTAAGTACTGAATATTTACCATTGAGGGATTTCGTCTGACCAGTGAATGAAATTCAAGGAAGACCAACGGTTAATGAATTTATCGCTTAGTATGGAAACTATCTCATATTTTATACAAACGTTTCTTGCGTGTTAGAGTCCTCCAATGTTCCAACATGACAGAGGCAACAAAGGCATTAAAAACTTCGTCTTATTTATTATGAAAAACTAATCGCAAGAGCTGTGCTAAAATCTGTAAGCGGGTAAAACATGAAGGGGTGGGAGTGGACAGCGAATATTTTTATCATAAGGTAGAACAAACGCGAAAGGCCTCTTCCTGCAGAGCGAAAATCTCCGATTATCGAACTTCAGTATACTCGACAAACTTGAACCGAACATAGCGCCTGTAAAGTACGGCCATGGATAAATATATAAGAGGATGCGAAACTTACTGAGTTTCCAATAACACATGCTAGATGCGCTAGTGTAGAAATTGATCTTGCTGCCACCTGTTGGGCGGTGGAGAACTTATTACATCTAGCAGCGCACCAAGTAGAAAAAATGAAAACTAATTACTGCATACATTTAGCAGCGCACCTGGTGACGAAAATGTTAAACTATGTAGAAAGTCTTCCTTCCTTCCTTCCTTCCTTCCTCCCAAACTAACCCAATTTAAAATAAAACATTTACATTTTTATTCCTGACAGCAACTTCCACTGAAAATTCTTACCGGAACCAACAGGAAGATGAAAGAGACGATCTATTTTACACTACCCAAGTAAAATATAATCAGACAGAGACAGAAAATAAAACAAAAGTTTAGATAATTGGGATTGTATTCTTTGGGTATTTAGTGTACAGCGCAATGGAAAAGTCTGCAAAACTACTTAGATAATTAAATTTATTATATTACTATTACTTTACAATACATTCAACAACACTATTTTTACAACGTCCATAAACATTACTGTTTAACATACACTGCGTATACACACACGTAGTATCACTTTATGTTCACTTATTAGGAAGTTTCTGGCTGCCATCTTGTCTTCTCGATCAACGTCTCGAACGAACGGATAAATAGAGAACTCTGGGTAATGTACCCAACACGTAGTTCTAATGTGCACCAACTACGACGTCGGGCGCTGATCATCTTATTTGAGCCCCCTGCCGCCAGATGGTGCTGACCGCAGTTTCGCATCCTATTATGTATTTATCCATGGCACGGCGCTATTGCCTGTACGATTAGCATTTAATTAATTAATGTCGACTGCCTCAAGAGTGGAACGTGGAGAAAATTACTGTCTCTCTAATATGCATTCTCATTCCTGATTTTCTGTCACAGAAAGTTTTTAATCTGTTGTGTATTATTAATTCCAACAAGAAAAAAATTAAAGGCTTAAGTTAGTACGAGCTGACCTGGGTCTGTAGTCACATCAGTGGTCTTAACGAGAATAATATTAATTAACTTTAAAAAATTAGACTGTTCTTGAGACCAGTGGCGGCTCGTGATAAAATATTATGTGTGTTCACAATTTTGTGGTTCCAAAATCGAAGATAATTTGAAATCGTACGTTTAGTCTAATATGAAATGTCATGATTCCAATGTTTCACTATCGAAAAAAATCGTATATAAATTCAAAACAACATACAACATATAATAATAATAATAATAATAATAATAATAATAATAATAATAATAATAATAATAATAACCCAGTTTTTGTTTCCAATTTTTCCTGGTAAGCCAGTTTACCCAGTTCTTTACTGTTCAAAATTGCTTGAACAGAGTTCATAGTTTACGTTTGTTAAAAATGAATACATACCACAGTCCCGTTATTTACAAACGCGTGTGTTCACTAATATAGTTTGATTCACAACACACTGATACACTGTATCCTATACCAGTACTGTAATCCCATTCGCATAGATTGATTACTATAAATACATGCCAGTAAATATTATTCTTAAATATTATACACCACCATACAGATACTTAAATTCATACCACCACCACAGTCAGCCAGCACGTGTTTGAAAGTCAAACTATGCTATTATGCCGACACTGAAGTATAGTAATTCACAAACTACACTCTCGTAGCAGCACTGTACACACATCCACGTAAAGTAAACGTTCCTACAGTCAAATGCTGACATCTACAGGCTATTAAATTTCCTCCTCGAGATATAGCACGTGAACGATAGGCATCGATGCACCTGACATCTGTAGGATAGATACTCATCATGTTCACTTAACGCTTTGTGCTCTTGACGAGTCATAAGCGGCCAGCTAAAGACAATTTTCTCCCGCGCATGCGTGAAATTCCTGTAACCATCTCGAAAAGAGCACGGCTTGTACGTGAACGGATGTTGCCAAGTTTATGCAAGATGCGGGAAGTTTAAAATACTCGATTCTGATATTATACATCCCCACTACGTCAATACGGTATCAAATAATAAAACTAGTCGTGCACTAATGGAAACAAGGTGTTCACGTGCTCTTGTGCTCTTATTGACGCACCGCCACTGCTTGAGACCATGAAAAAGAAATGCGGCAAGGATGGTGCAATGGACGAATGATAATGGCTCCAGAAACTCAATTATCAAGAGAATCCATCTATCAATTAGTCCCCTTTGAGAAGAGTGGCACGGACTGGGGATTGCCCTTGCACGTAGGCCGCTTGGGTGGGTTCATTGTACTATCCGGAATGGAATAGTCTGTATCCTTTAAGGCTCCCGCGCTACAGATTTTACAGCTGGCCGCCACCGAAATTTCCTACAACATACAGTTTTCCTTTACCTTTTCCCGTAGGCATCACCGCTGTCCCTCAACCCCAGGTCCCACAAGCTACCATAAGCCTAGGGAAAAACCCCTGGTACATAGCACTACCACCAGCAACTAGTGACCACACACCACGGGATGCAATTTGTGTGTCGGCCCGCAGCCGATTCTGCATCGCAGAAAGCACGAAATATGGAAAAGAAACGGAGATGATGATGATGATGATGATGATGATGAAGAGAAGTTTAATTATGTTGGCGAATTAAGTCCGAGGTCCAACGCCGAAAGTTACCAAGTTAGTAAACATAGAAAAAACCTAAACCAGGTAACTTGCCCTAACCAGGATTTGAACCCGGGCCCGCTCGTTTCATGGTCAGACATGCTAATCGTTACTTCACAACAGTGGACTATTACCAGGAGGAAGTCTGCATAACAGTCAATTTTATACCATAACTCGCAGTATGTTGTAGTCTACATGTCAAGAAATGAGATGCCATCATCCATCCATCTGAAGCAAAATGATTTCAAAATCGTCTAATATAGAATTCTAGGAGAGATCGAAAAACTAAGAATAAGATGAAGTTTCGTAAATAACTTTGTGAAACTGCCCGTTACACATATGCAACACTGATAAAGTGCATGTAAAAATTGTCACGAAAATCGCACATAGTTTCTCGGTACAAGTTCACGCGTCTCTTCTTTTAGTTTGTTACTTAAGACGTTCTATCAATTACTAGATTATTTAGCGCGATGGAATTGGTGATAGCGAGATGATATTTGGCGAGATAGGGCCAGGGATTCGCCATACATTACCTGCTATTCGCCTCATGGTTAGTGAAATCCTAAAAAAAAAACAACCAGGTAATCAGCCCAATCGAGTCCAACTCCGGCCGACTGAGCTACGCCGGTGACTTTTACGCGTCTCGGAAAAAAAAAAGTAATTTTCTTATGTTGTGAATAATATTATGGTGAAGAATCTGTAGAACGGAGAAAAATTCTCTCCGGCACGGGACTAGAACTCGGGTTTCCAGCCTTACGTGAAGACGCTTTATCCACTAAAGGCTGGTCCACAATAAACCGGAAATGGAAACGAAGAGAACGAGAACGGAAATATTGTTAAAATAAATGTATTTAAATGTGAGCATTCACAATTAACTACTGTGAATGCTCATATTTAAACACATTTATTTTAATATTATTTCCGTTCTCGTTCTCGCTGTCGTTTCCGTTCCCGGTTTATTGTGAACAAGCTTAAGCCACACCAGATTCAAGCTCCGATGCCGGATTTTAATCGCTCTCATTTTAAGTTCACCTACTGTGTTCCCTTTTGTTGGCCTACCCTCGTGTACCGTGTAGTGCATAATTCCCACATTCATTACAAATACTTTGGATGTTAAAATATTTAAAGAACCCTGGTATGTTCCAGTTTGTTTTCAGTCTCTTGATACGTCATTCTTTGCAATAAAGATATGTGTTGCTAATGCACTGTGAATGTCCCATACGGCTTCCACAGCTCGCAGAATCCGTGACATCGACATATTGTAAATAATTCTTTATCCTAACAATGTAAGACACTTCACCTAGTCCTTTTTATTCTTTCGGGACACGTTGTACAGATCCAAGAAGTGAGTGGAAGTTAATATCTTGAACATAATTTCTTGCATCATGCACTGCTATTTCCAATATGTGATGTGAGCAGTGCGAATTAAAATTTTTAAGTTAGAAATTGTTTTTACTAACTCACCTGTTATATCACTTTTTCTGTCTACGTAGTAACATAACTGAGGCCACATCAGGAACAAAAGAAAGTACGTATATTGTTCAAGAACTCTTCGTTAACACCGTCTGATTTTACATTATTCAAAATTGTATTCCTTACAGCTGTTTCTCAGTTTTTCACAAGACCAAAAAAAATAGACATGGTTTCAGAATATTTTGAATATACACATCTTACATTACAAGAACTTTTTTTGGTAACTTCAATTGATCCATCAACAAGAACATGTATTTTAAGGCTATTCTGGACTACTGTCTCAAAATTGTAACATTTATTCAAATGTGGTCAGTTATGTTTGCGCTACAGAAATTTGAATGCATAACCCTATCCATATTTAGCCATTGAGTTCTTAAAGTTCCATATAGCAAGGGAAATTACTGAATGACCTATTTTTCTTGGCAAACAAAGGTTGTACTAAAATCCTCACTCGTGTGCCCAATTTTTTCACATTAATGTTGTCTACTATGCTTCCTAGCTTTTGTTAGCAATTATTCAAATTTAAATGATTCACCACTCTCGTGAAATGGATACCTAATGGTGTGAATTTTTTCAGGCTGCCTTGGTGTCTACGTACTTTTGTCACTACTGACATTAATCTACCAATCATTAATATTTTGAAAACTTAATGCCTAGTCCGTGATCCCCAATCCAACTTAGTTGATTTTATGGTAAATACTACAGGCTTGTAAGTTATTTTTACAACCAACCATTTATTTTCTGAATTAAAATACCTGTATTGTTCTTCACACCAATATTCTGAAAACGTTTCTAATTTGACTTCCTACTATTACTACAGCAAAGAGCTGATCTGTCTGAACCCGTCGTATCAAGAGTCGCCAGCATCACGTAGAAGATTCGTCTAAACATTATTTCTTGTTATCCGAAGTTTACTTTGTAGCGCATAGGCTGCAGAAAACACTACAAATTTCATGCAAATTGATGCAGTAGTTTCAGAGAAAAATGCACTTAGGTGTGAAGAATCTTAACTTACGGAAAACTGAAATAAAGAAAAGGATGTATGAATTACATGCGCCACTAATTTAGAGGGACCATTTGAAGCGATTGTATGCAGCGATACTCCCATATATTAGCCGACCTGGTTGGCGAGTTGGTATAGCGCTGGTCTTTATGCCCAAGGTTGCGGGTTCGATCCCGGGCCAGGTCGATGGCATTTAAGTGTGCTTAAATGCGACAGGCTCATGTCAGTAGATTTACTGGCATGTAAAAGAACTCCTGCGGGACAAAATTCCGGCACATCCGGCGACGCTGATATAACCTCTGCAGTTGCGAGCGTCGTTAAATAAACCATAACATATATAAGGGAATTCGAGGGAATATGGGTACGTGGGGAATATGGGCAATATTAAGTTTTCATGTCAAAACTCTTGCAAAGGATTATGTTTCTTCGTTAATAACTGTTAGTATAAAGTGAGAGTATCGTAATGGTTGCTGTGGGATGCGCGCTGTGCAGGATTGTCTCGTATTGTTGTTAAAACAGCCATCTAAATCCTGAGTATTGACTTCCAAGTATACTAAAATTTCACAATACTTATTTTAGATATGTTATATACAGTAGATTACACATGAACTTTAGAAAATAGTTTAAATCTAATAGTATACATACAAAATACACATCTTGAACTGCCGTTCTATTGCGTCAGAAGTTGTTTTGTGAATTGTTTACGGTAGTGCCAACAGTTGAAAGTAAACCCTACATGTCGGGGTAATATGGGCGCTAATGTTCGGGGGAATATGGGCAAGCATTATACTTCATAAAAATGACTCTTCAATCTTGATGAAAATGGCCTACAAATGATCACAAGAGCGAAAGATGTCATTGCACTCAAAGAACACAAAGTGGTGCATTGCATTTACCCTAAAGAAAAGACGAAAACCATTACCCTTGTGGCCTGCTTCAATGCAGCAGGGAACTACTTTTCTCCTAGTATCATTATAAAAGGAGTGAGGACAATAATGACTGAAAGAACAGCTGCCTGCTGTCAGTAAGTTGTACTCCAACAAGCAGTCTGCCTACATTAACGGAGATGTAATCATTAAATTCCGAGACCTGTCCCATAAGTGGAAATAAAATTACCTCATTTAAATGTGGCTGCCATCCCTTTCAAGGTAGTCCACTTGGGCAGCTATATACTGATCCCAGCGTGTCTGCCATTTTTAGAAAGCCTCCTGGAAGTCGCGTTCTTGAAGCCTGTCAAGCACCTTCTGCGATTCGCGTTGGATCTACTCCACAGTGCTAAAACGGTGACCCTTTAGTTTGAATTTCATCTTCGGAAACAAAAAAAAAGTCACGGGTGGCCAAATCTGGTGAATGCGGGGGTGAGGAACGACGACCATCTTATTAAGAGTGCAAAACTGGAGTGTTGCGAGAGCTGTGAGCTGGCGCAGTGTCGTCATGGAGCTTCCATTTGTTCTTTGTCCAGAGCTGTGGTCGTTCATATTCGAAATGGACGTGAGGATCATTATGCAAAATTTATCGATTTTTTTCCACATTTTCACCAATGTTGCACGTGTGTGGTCGACCTGGCATCTCGTCGTCCTTCAGCAATATTTTGCCATTTCTGAAGCACGAGTGCCACTCGAAACATCTCGCCTGGATAACTGCTTCATTCCCGTAGGCTTGCTTCAACATTCCATGGATTACGGTTGCCGACTTCCCAAAGAATTTGACTTCGGCTCTCTGCTTCAGTTCCGAGTCCATCGAATTTCGCAAGTGTGCGGATGCACGTGCTAACAAAACCTTGTGTAACACAGGTCTCAATGAAGAGAGCGCTTCGAAACTTCGTGTCGTGTCTTTTCAAGGTCGTCTAGTGTCACTGCTGCGCACGCGTGTCAATCACTTGAGCCCTTCGCCCACAGCAGACACAATTTCGGAATTTAATGATCACACCTCGTATATTTTTCTCAATAATGAAGAACTCCGTTGCTTATTTCAACATCAGTAAGCATGCACGTGCAATTTTGATAGTAGATGCACGTGATTCACATAGTTGTAATCCTGACACTCTTAACTTTCCAGTAGAGAATGGATTATGCATATTTTATCTTCCTCTACACACCACAGCCTGGCGTCAATCAACAGATAGTGGTCTGTTTGGTCCTCTGAAGAAAGCTTACAACAGTGGTGCTACAGCTTTCTTCAGGCAACATAGAAGACATTTTATGAAGGTCGAGTTTGCTTCCATTGTCAAAGAAGCATGGAGCAGATGTGTCAATGTATGTCGGGCTGTAAATGCCTTCCGAGCTTCAGGCCTTTTTCAACTGCACATGACTGTCATTCCTGATTATGCTTACATTGGCACTGCAGCATCAGGTGACAAATCTACAATTCATACAATTCCTTCCACTGATTCAAATGTATTGGAATCTCCAAACGTCATTCATTGCCAAAGAGTCACATCATCTGCCAAAGACGTTACGCAATAACCATCACAAATTGCATATACAATTTATATAATATAGTTAATACAGTTATATTTTCAAGTATTTTAAGTGCTTTTCACTTATTTCAGTTGAATATGATTCACATCATTAATGCCCATTTTACCCCCACACTCGGGGGAACATGGGCAAAACACATTAACTTGCATTTTCCAGTTTTACTTATATACATTTAGGAGTAAGCTGTCAGGATTCTTATATAATATAGCTAAATAGTTAAGAAACATATCCCTGCTGTAAAATTATTTACTAGAAAAAACCGAGAGATAATGTACCCGAAATAGTACTAAGGTGCCCATATTCCCCCGACTTCCCTTATATATAGGGTAAAGATACCTGTTTCCGTGATACCCCTAATCCCGTGATACTTTTTAAAAATTGAATGTCACTCAAAGTTTTGCCGTTCGACTATAGCGCCAGACATCTTTCTCCAAAGATTGCATCTTTCGCCTACTTTTGAGACATCGGTAAACTTCCTAGCAAGATACCCAACCCCGTGACATTCAATGAAAAAAACGTATCACGGAATTAGGAGTATCGCGGAATTAGGCAACTTTAGTCTACAGTGTGGAAGTGAAATAGCCTTGCAGATTTCCAGAGCGAATAACTCATGTTATAATGTAATATTAAACTATAGTATTTTTATTGCTGGAATGTTGAGTTTTTTTTTTTTTTCAGAAAAAAAAAAACGTTTTTTTCCCCCAAATGTGTAACAATCTCTTATTATTTAACTTTTGCCAGTAGGATCGTGATTTTTGTCCATATCGATAGAAACCTAATAAAGAATAATTTATCCCTCCGGCGTATTTCAATAGCGTGAACAGTTTCCGTATAAATTTAATTAAAAAAAAAAACTTAAATTCAAGCCATTGCACGAAGCGACAACGTCTCGACAGAATGCTGCTTACGTACGAAGACTCGCCGAGTTCGTTGACCTCTTACATCTGTAACACGAGTAGACTGTATTAGCGACGATGTTGTCGGACTACTCCAATTTCAAACTTAATTCTCTAATTAACTGTGCATTTAATCACAAAACATAATATAGGTTTCCTATTCATTTACGTGTACTCTATCGTCCCTTTCAAGCTGTACCTACACTGTGTATATCATTTTGAAGAGCAATTTTTGTACTTTTTTTGGAACACAAAATAAAAAATTCAGATTTTTCACCTCTAATCGCTATCTCGTAGCCTACCCTTAAGATTTTATAGATAATATTTGCATGCATGTGTCAAGCTTTATGAATGCATATAAACCAGGACTTTAGTTATAATTTTTACAAGCTACAAGCATAAAATTATCAAAGGCACATTAGCAATTATATTAATAAAATATGATTCCAATCAACTGAATTAAAGTACCGGTAGTTTAAAAAGTCAGCTACATTAAGTTCACAATTAATATTTGAGGAGAAAAATTCACTCCGGCTCCGGGGATCGAACCCGGGTCCTTGGTTCTACGTACCAAGCGCTCTGACCACTGAGCCACGCCGAATTCAATCCACAGTACCGGACCGAACCCTCCTCCTTCAATGTTTTCCCTTTTCGACCTGACTCCAAGTTAGGCATATATGTTGACGTATATGTCCAATGTCAACTGTCATTATACTAGGAGCGCACTCGGCTGAGTGACTTATTTGGCCGGAGCGAATTTTTCTCCTCAAATATTAATTGTCAATATTACAGATATTATTCTGTAGGACAAATTAATAAATCTACAACATTCTCATAGCTGCAGTGCATATATTTGTACAGATTACTGTGCACGTAACTGCGGAATCCCGGCCAAACAAGTCACACAGCTGAGTGCACTCCTAGTATAATGACAGTTGACATTGGACATATACGTCAACATATATTTCTAACTTGGAGTCAGGCCAAAAAGCGAAACATTGAGGGAGGAGGGTTCGGTCCGGTATTGTGGATTGAATTCGGCGTAGCTCAGTGGTCAGAGCGCTTGGTACGTAGAACCAAGGACCCGGGTTCTATCGCCGGCGCCAGAGCGAATTTTTCTCCTCAAATATTAATTGTCAATATTACAGATATTATTCTGTAGGACAAATTAATAAATATATAATACATTAAGTTTATTGAAAGAACTATGTCTAACAATTTCCACAGTTCGTTCGAGACGTGGAATACAAAAGGCAAAATATCGATGACAATATTCTAATATCACCGTCATGGATGTTTATACACTTGTCACACAAGTCACATTATAACCCGTTATTACTTCATAGGCCTACTTGTACATCCGGCTAAGCAACAGAAGATAACTTTTTGTGGAAATAAAAATTTAAAAAGTCTTCTTAAAATTTGAACACCATTCCTCAAATTCGTAAAAAAAAATGGACATGTGGGGTTTCTAAATATACCGATTCAGTTGCGACATTAACATCGACGAATGATTCTGATGAACGAAGATTTCCTATACTAAATCGCATGAAGACTTATCTCCGCAACTCCATGGGACAAGAACGATTGTCTTCACTAGCGAATATATTCATACACCAAGACTTGCTGCATAAGTTCACGGTGAAGCAGGATTGCATGACGTAACTGAAAAAATATATTCCTTACGCTTATTTACAGTTTCAACTGCATTTTGAGTTATGAGCCGCCACTATATTATGTAATCACTAGGGAACGGAATTTGGAGTAGCAAAAGCTAGTATTGGCATCTACACAGCCATTTGTTTACAACCCATGACATACTCGCAGATCTCTGCACGTCAACAACAGGTGAACGGGACAGTTGTCGCATGAGAACCTCAACATGCAGGTTTGCAGTTCAAAGTAGTGAAGTGCAGGTACAATGCCGAAAGTGAAACCAACTAACAATACAAAACTGAAAGACTATATTTGTAAAAGCTCCAGATCGAGTATCAAAATTCAGGAAACAATTTCCGATGACGCGGCTGCGATTCAAATACGCCAGGAACTGCTAAATAATAGAGCAATCTAAAAAGAAGTCATGGATATTAAGTCAATTTTTATATTTACCGGATGCCATTATTTGGTTAGAAAAGTCAGGAGTAGAACTAGTTGAGCAAGTAAATATTATGAGGACTATTGTAAATAAACTGAGTGCAATAGAAGGTGAAGTAGGAAAACGTGTTGGTGAAAAAATGAACATAGTTTGATTAAAAATGATAGGTATAGTATTCTTAGTCGGATTTCAGATGTACTAACAAAGACATTTCCCAATGGCGTCATTCAAGATGTGAATTTAATTGACTTATCTTGTTTCAAGTACTCTCCAATAGTCTCTGCAGATGTAGAGTGGAGTTTTTCCATGTTAAAAAATTTCCTTCCTTGCAACAGAGCAAAGTTGTATTTTGAAAATTTGGACATGATTTATTATAACAGGCACAGCAGGAATAATAATTGTTTTATCAACAAAACATGGCATTAATTGAAAATGCCATTTCGTTTGGTTCTACATTTTGTTCAACATTTAATGATACTGTATTAGGCTATGTTGTAAATATTGTAGTATATTGTATATATTGTAAATACTGTAGTATACGTTGTAGGCCTATACATATTATCATATTTCATAATATTGTAAATAAAGGTTTTAATTTAACACGCTCCTGACAGAAAAACATACATATTCAGAGGCGAGTTCCATACAGAAGACAATTGCCTATCACGCATCAATATTTCCACTGACACGTGAGGATGTAGAGATTGATATTTAATTGTGTATATTTGTAATGTTGTTTATTGGTGTCTTGTGCATTGCCAAGAAAAACAAATGTAGTTCAATATGAAATGCAGATTATGTATGTAGACCACTATATGTCATTAAACTATAACAATTGTTTATTCTGAAATACGTTTACAGCACGTTGCGTGTAAGTTTGTATGAAGTGGACTGTACTCGTCCATGCAGCTCGCTTGACAGTCACTGAGCTACGAATATCTATACTACGTTTCACCATTCGTTATAATACTCCAAGTCCCTTTCCCTGGTAATCACAGAATGAGACTTATAGTCCATAAACGTCACTCGCTGAGAGTTGATGCTGTAAACACTGTAATTGAGGACAGGATAGTTTTATTATAGCTTATCTTTCGCTATATGCAACCTCAAATATCCTGCGTAACACTGAAACTATAAATATTCTAATGCTGTTCTAAGAAATTATATTTTTTATATTTTACCCAGCTGAATTTGCTTCCTGGAGCACTGTGCTACGATAGGGTAATACTATGTAAGAAAGCTGGATTGGAACGTTGTTAGCATCGTCCGCCACATGTGTTAATTATGGATTTTTTCACTTAAAAATCTCAAGCCTGACCTCGACTCGAAACCTGATCGCCTGTGTGACAGGCTGATCATCTGGGCCAGTCATGTCAATTAATGCCCATAGGCGCAAGTGCACGCTTTAGAGCTCATAAGAGCCTGAGCGCTTTACAACAAAAGGAAAAAGACAGACGTAAGAGGTAGTACATGCCGCTTGGTCGAGCTATATACAGGGATGGCCAGTACTGATTCAATGGATAAAGGAAGAGAACTTATTAAAACTGTATCCATGTTAATTTTTAGATTTATCTGAGAGATATAAGTGCATTATAAGAATGTAAGTTTTAATTGTAATGCTCATTTTTCACAAGTTTCCTTTTTTATTCAAAATGAATATTTTCTCAACTTTTTTTTACAGAAAAGTGAAATCTTCAGCTATGTTTATTTAGTAGCCTTACAGATACTGAAACAATGTTTTCGTAATCTAATATATCGTAAATACGTATTACTGAAGATAGTGTATTGAAAATTTTGAAAATATTTGCATGGAAAATGTTTATAAGGAAATGAATTAACAAAGTAACTACTGTTACATCATAAACAAAAAATATATAGTATATACCCACGTGTTGTAAAAAAAAGGTCAGCTCTAACTTCAGCATATTTTGAAAAAATAATTAATATTCTGATGCTAGGAAATTGCGCACCAATATCACCTTAAAAGCATAATGCGATATGAGTTCTGTTATGTATTTTTTTTTAATTTTAGTTGGTTATTTAACGACGCTGTATCAACTACTAGGTTATTTAGCGTCGATGAGATTGGTGATAGCGAGGTGATATTTGGCGAGATGAGTCTGAGGATTCGCCATAGATTACCTTGCATTCACATTACGGTTGGGGAAAACCTCGGAAAAAACCCAACCAGGTAATCAGCGCAAGCGGGGATCGAACCCGCGCCCGAACGCAACTTCAGATCGGCAGGCAGGCGCCTTAACCGACTGAGCCACGCCGGTGGCTCTGTTATGTAATATTACAGTTAAATATATATAGCCTACCTAGGTAACTTTGCTTTGTACTATAATATTGTTTTGACTAGTTTACTGATTACATTTATAAGGCTAAAGATATCATCAATATCAATTCCAACTTACCATGTCATACTCAGTTTCTTTCTTTGGAATATCAGTTTCTTTATGAATGTTATGTTTCATTCACTTAGTATAGTATAACTTAATTGTACTACTATGTAATTTATGTGAATATTCCTTGTTAACTCTTTATTATGTTATTAATATTAAAAAAACAACTGCAATGTTAAGAAATTGGTGTTAGTACTTTTGTTTTACAGACAATAAATAAAATATCAAACAGGGAGAAGCCATATAAAAATAACGACATAAAATTTCACGTTCCGTTTGAAGTTTGTGCACCACTGTTTTCTTAATCCAACAAGCTGCTTTCCATACCTAGCGCTTGATGCCCGCGCACGACGTCAAGGTCAGAAAAATGCGCTTGCTTTGACATCATTAGTCTAGGCCGCCGATCCACCTCAGGAAGATGATTACGTAAGTGGAGTATATGCTCTGCACACAGGAACTTACGTCCTTCTTTACCGCAACCGTGTTATTCGTAAGGGTGCAGATTTTTTGAAGCGATGTACTGCGTGCGGTTGATTGTTCGGTTGCATGTCAGGAATCCACACAGTTGTATACGGTGCGGCTTGGCGTGGGATTTTATATCGTTAGGAGGAAGAAGAGGGAGTTGGTGGGGCTCTAGCAAATATTAATTACATAGAGAACCACCTCCCCTGTCGTGACCTTCCAAAGTTTCTAGAACTCTGCCTCTAATTCTCCCCCAATTTTCTCGCGGGAAAGCCGAATGCCGTGACTTAAAAAAAAATACAGAGAATGAAGATTTACTGTATTTTATGTTGTTAAAAACTTCTATCAATTGAGTTGTGACTAATCTTCGAACCTTGAGCGACACGTCATTCATGCGCTATGTGGGTCACTTAGTGTGCAATTTTTCGAGAAGACTTGAAAGTGATTAAGTTGGCTGCACGCGTTTCGTGATTTGAGTTTCGACGCGACGGAGAGTCAAGTTAATGCGTCATGTGATCAAGTCGTCAGGAAACAAGTGCTCAGAAGTAAGGCGCACCTGAGATCACCATACTTCTTTCCACTGCTCCTAGTCTCTGTAGACAAACAGAGAAATTTATTCCTCACATTGCATTGGCAGGATTTCTTAGCAGGCAAGGAATCAATGAAACTTACATTTCTATTTTTCCAGTTTTCTTATCAAACGTTGCATTGCGTGTTGCTGCCCACACACAATACGAAATAAGGGGTGATTGAGGGATTCTTTGGCAAGTATGTATTTTCTTCTTATTTATACGGATGACGTAAATATGTTAGGATAAAATCCACAAACTATTAGGGGAAACACGGGAATTTTACTTGAAGCATGTAATGAGATAGATTTGGAAGTAAACCCCCAAAAAACAAATTACTATATATGATTATGTCTCGTGACCAGAACGACATAGTACGAAATGGAAATACAAAATTGAAGATTTATCCTTTGAAAAGGCGGAAAAATTCAAATACCTTCGAGCAACAGTAATAAATATAAATGACACTCGAGAGGAAATTAACGCGGAATAAATATGCGGAATGCCTGCTATTATTCGGTTGAGAAGCTTTTGTCATTCAGGCTGCTTAAAGAATGAAAGTTTGAATTTATAAAATAGTTATATTACCGGTTGTTCTGTATGGTTGTGAAACTAGGACCCTCACTTGAGAGAGGAAACAGAGGTTAAGAGTGTTCGAGAATAAGGTGCTTAGGAAAATATTTGAGGCTAAGAGGGATGAAATCATAGGAGAATAGAGAAAATTACACAACGCAGAACTGCACGCAGTGTATTCTTCACCTAACGTAATTATGAACATTAAATCCAGACGTTTGAGATGGGCAGGGCATATAGCACGTAAGGGTAAATCCACAAATGCATACTGTTCGCATTTCAGGAGAAGATCCGAGCGAAGAATTTCAGTTTTTACCCCACTCTTATAACCAATCCCCGACACGGAACCGACCGGCCATTGACTGAGTCTTGTTTGTCCCACCCGGCCAATGACACTAACCCCATTCACCAGCTCCTTCAAAGACGTCGAGTTACTAATCTCTCCTCTTACCCCGCAAGGCCAGTATTCCTCTCGCAGAGGTCCCCTCATTCAATTTGAACAGTGAAACTTGGACTCTCACTTTGAGAGAGAAACAGAGATTCAGGGTGTTCGTGAGTGTAGTGTTTAGGAAAGTATGTGGAGCTAAGTGAGATGAAGTCGCAGGAGAATGGAGGAATTATACAACGCGGAACTGCACGCATTTTATTCTTTACATAACATAATTAGGAACATTAAATGCAGACGTTTGAGATGAGCAGGACATGTAGCACGTATGGATAGGCTGACCAGATTTTTTATGATCCAGCAGGGGACATCGGCAATTTCAAGAAAAATCACAAACGCTTATCTAGTCACTCTCCGTTGAAATGTTGCTGACAATACATGTAACAGTAGATACACTGATTGAACTTTGCAGACTAATTTTCTAGTGTATGTTAACTTTTTGAATTGAATGCGTAACTACACGTAACTCCTATACATAATTATAGCTACTAAGAATTCAATTTCAGTACTGACTCATGCATGAAAGGTTTTTTTACATAATATTGCACACACTGAACTCTAACACACACATTTTACAAATACTTGTCTGAATAATCTGTCCATTCCCATACAGCTTCACACTAAGTTTGTCACGTGAGAAATGGAAGTTTGCTTTCACTTGTAACAAAGCTTTAACTGTTTCAAATTTAATTCTTGACTTTCATCAGTCCAGATTGAGTTCATTGTGGAGAAAAGTCTTTCAACTGATGACATGATCAATGACAGTATTTTGAGAGGATTTTCAAACGGAATGGAAATTTTTTGAAATGTTGAAAAACATAATACCACTTTTCACCTGTTGGTTTGTCACAAAATTCCTCATTTTCTGAACGACTTAGAAATGACGATGCGGCATTCCTAACGCTTTCGCGCAACGCGATGACGAAAGAAAAAGATGGTATGTTATTCTCAAAGAATGCAGAATATCTCAGACTGTGCTCGCTCTTTCTTCTGTCTCATACTAAGGACCTTTCAGAAATGTGAATGAATCTCAGCAGTTCCATCACGATACTTAAATATTTATGTGTAAAATGTTATTGCAAAAAAATCAAAGCTTCAGGGGACAAAAGCGGGGACATTTGCTCCCCGGAGACAGCAACTCGAAACAGGAGACTGTCCCGGGAAATCGGGACGTCTGGTCAGCCTACGTATGGACGAATCCAGAAATGCCTTTAGTGTGTTAGTTGGAAGACCTGAGAGAAAAAGACCTTTAGGAAGGCCGAGACGTAGATGAGAGGATATTATCAAAATGGGATGTGATTCTATGGACTGGATTAATCTTGCTCAGGATAGGGACCGATGGTGGACTTGTGTGAGGGCGGTAATGAAACTCCGGGTTCTTTAAAAGCCATTTAAGTAAGTATTTTCTTTTATAATTATACTATGTGCATGAACAAAGTAAATGCATTTATGAACATTCTAGAACGATGTCTATAGCCCAGTATTTCCAACTATACCCTTGCCTATTTATTTTCATACATTTATCTTCCAGTTGATACAAAATCGTCTAATTTTAACCTCATAAAATATTAAGATACCTATAACATGAATGTAATGTATAACAAAGTGACCGTTAGCTTAACAATACTAAATGTTTCTGTATTCCTACAAAGTGGTAAAAATTAATGTCTTATTGTACACTGCTTCAAGCCTTCCTATTTCTAATTTTATGAAAAAAAACTCTACAGACTACAGGATTTAAGAAGGAATATTTTGAAGATGTCATAAACCGTGTTCTTCATTTTATAGACTGTTCGCCAAGGATTATTTTATTTTTATTCGCACTATGTACTTATTTTAGTACTTTCAGATTTGTTAAGACTCAAAACAAAAAAACTCTTATCTTTAGCCGTTTATAAAGTATTATTTTGTATAAAAAAATTGTCTAAAATTTTTAATTCCAATGTACGTGTAGGCCTATGTATAGGCCCTACGTAACAAAGAGATGTGCTTCGGTATACTAATTTATCATTATAAAGAATAAGAGAGCCACCGGCATAACTCATACGGGAGCGCCTTTGCCCTGCCGATCTGGAGTTGCGCTCAGGCATGGGATCGATCCCCGCTTGGGCTGATTTCCTAGTTGGGTATTCTCCGAGTAATTCCGCAAACGTAAGGGGAATGTAAAGTAATTCACGGTGAATCCTGGGCCTTATCTCTCCAAATACCATCTCGCTATCACCAATTTCATCGACGCTAAATAATTCGGTAGTTGATACAGCGTCGTTATATAACAAAATAAAAATAATAAGGTGGCCATGACTTAAATAACAATCGAAGAAGTTAATCAGAAACATTTTAATATCAAAGCTTCTTTCGTGTGATTAATTATGGCGAATCTTAAAGGAAGAGAACTAATTGGAGAACTGATTATGATAGGCTATGGTAACAGGAAGAGAACCCTAAAAGTGGTTAGGCTCTCATTATTAATATTTAAATTCATTCTCTTACTATAAGATTCGCAATTTGCGATCACATGGAAGAATCACTGTTATTCAGTTGTTTTATTACTTTTGCTGTGGTTATTGAGGATAATTGAAGGCCCCTTATTCTCTATAATGAAAATAATTAAACTTTTTACAATTCCCAGAAAGAGTTACGAAATTATCAACTTCACGAAATGCTAGATGATACTCCGTCTACATCAAATGCCCGAAGAGAAAAAAACTTAATTTTCCGAATCTAGTTGTAAAACCAAGGCACAGATTGTCACAGTCCCTGGTGGAAGAAAATTCTAAAGATATCACAAAAACCACACCGTATAATACTACGAAACGAAAAAAAGTTTATAGTGATAATGAATCATTATATTACACTACACTATATTACAATAAACTACACTACACACAACACCACATCACATTGCATTATAATATACTATAGGTCTATATTATATTGCATTGTTATGACAAGAGAGAAGACATCGTTTAGAAAAAGAAAAAGAAGAAGGATACATAATCCTAATAGGCGACTGGAACGCAGTGGTAGGAAAAGTTTGAACAACCGTTTGAAAATATGGATTGGTAAAAGAAAGAACAGAGGAGAATCTTTATGAATTTGCGTAAAAGGAATAGCGTGATTGTTGAAAATACAGGCTTGTTTCCGATCTCTGATAACGAATTTGAGGCAGCTGAACTGTGGCGCCAGGTGACAGACCAGTATTGAGTGATCTCATAGAGTGCACAGCGACTCTCAGCAGAAATTCCCAAGAAAATCGAGCATTTTTGGGAGGGGTACATAACAACCCTTTTCGATGCCAAGTAGAGTTAAGTGAAAATAAAGGAAGCCTGCAATGAACGAGGTTTCCAAGAAACGCATCTTCTGTGTACTTAAAAGATTGATAAAGCTCGAAAGGAATTAATTTGTATCATCTCGTGGGGTGCGGCGACTTGTGAGCGGGGTGGATTTTCTTCCTTTTTCCACTCTGAAATTAATCCCATCCGAACTTTGGCAGTCTTATTAGGTACACAAAAGATGCCTTTCTTGGAAATAACGAAGCCACGTTTTTTACAAGCTCCTATGATTTTCACGTAACTTTACTTGGCATCGGAAAGAGTTGTTATGTACCCCTCCCAAAAAGGCTCGATTTTCTTGGGAATTGCTATTGTGATACACCGTGCACTCTGATTATGAAATCACTTACTACTGGTCTGTCACCTCTCGCTGCAATTCAGCTGTCTGTGTGATTCCTGGCGCACATGACGTCGTTCAAATTCTTTATCAGACATCGGAAACAACCCTCTGTGTATTATTCCAATAACATAAAATAAGAACACCTATTGTTGTTTGTTTTGTTTACTCAACTGTTCGAAGACAGGTCTAAACCCCACAAGTGACACTAATAAGGCACACTTATGAGGCAACTAGGCCAGGAGATAATAGGGTAGGTTGGCCAGTTCCTTTCCCCCCTCCATTGCATACACCGCCGACTAGCTACACATTACACTAGTCAGACTGCAGATGCGTACGAACAATTGTTCTTCCTCTGACACATATCTTCAAGTGAGATGTACTGCCTGATAATAGACGTAACTTACATATCAGCCAGAACCTCAATCAGAGGATAGAAACAAATTCGTTCCGGCTCCGTGAATCGAACCTAGGACCTCAGATTCGATTCCCGGTGCCGAAACAAATTTTTCTCCAATAATAGGTATCTACATTTGACTATTCAATGAGGACGGCGAGGCCTCATATATATAATTTTATTTAGTAGGTTATTTTAGGACGCTTTATCAACATCTTAGGTTATTTACCGTCTGAAAAAGATGGTGATAATGCCGATGAAATGAGTCCGGGATCCAGCACCGAAAGTTACCCAACATTTGCTCACATTGGGTTGAAGGAAAACCCCGGAAAAAAACCTCAACCAAATAGCTTGCCCCGACCGGGAATCGAACCCGGGCCACCTGGTTTCGCTGCCAGATGCGCTAACCGTTACTCCACAGGTGTGGTGTGTGTATATATATATATATATATATATATATATATATATATATATATGAAGCCTCCAATTCCAAAACACACGTGGACATGCCCAAGGTGAGAAAGCGGATTTCAAATAGACTAACTTTCCGGCTACTGGTACAGGAAATATTATTTCGAAGTTGCTTAAAAATGCAGACTCTAACAGGAGCGGATATTAACTAAGATTATATTTTAATGACAGGCGAAGTAGATATTCGTCTGAAGAAGAAAAGAGGAAGATAGGTGACGAAATTATACATGAAAAAACTGAAGAATAAAGAGAAAATAATAAAATTTGAAGCAAATTTTCAACAGAAAGTCACCGAATTAGAATACACACCTGAAAATAATACTGGACTCGTCTAAAAGCAACACTGAAATAACAGTCGAAGAAACAACAGGATACAGAAAAGGTGTGATTATTAAGGAATCTTGGGTCACAGGAAAAATTTTGGAGAAGATTGAGGAAAGGAAAAAGTGGAAAAAAACATCAACACAGAAGAAGGTAGAAGAAACTATAGGAAACTAAATAGTGAAATAAGAAGGGAAACCGATAACGCGAAAGAAAAGTGGAAGAATCATAAATGTACAAAAATAAGGAAACTAGAGGGAAAAAGAAGATATGATTCATATACCGCAAAATAAAAAGTTTTTGACTCCACAATTAAGAACATACAATCCATTTGGGATCGAAGAAGAATTAAGCAATGAAATAACAGACAAACGAGAATTACTGAAAGTCTAATCTCGTAGGCAGTTTGAAACTTCGCTTTCTTTCTAAAAATATGCTAGCTCGAATAACTTCTAATTACTTAAAAAAAACCAGTCAGAATAAGGAAAAATAGGCAGTGGAACTTCAGGTTCGTATGTATTTTATCAATCACGTGTCAAAATATTTGCATTTGTTTTCTTTAGTTCATTGGTATTTGACATACCAATGAATAGAAAAACATAGTATACAGAGACATCATTTTATTTTTACTTCAATTTTTATTGTACCTGATTTTTTAATGTACTTCACTCCCACCCCCTCTACTAGTTAACTTCCAACCGTCCTCCATACAGAACCAAGGCCGCGTATGCAGTCAAATTCGCCTTACGGTCATAGTAAACAGTACGAGCTAGTGAGTATAGTATGTTCCAGAAATATGTTCGCGCTTTCCAGTGACAAAAGAGCTTTAAATATTGAATCATATTTTTGCACAGGTACTGTCGTCCGTTTGCCTACGTCGCATCCCGGTTTCCCCCACCCGCTTCTGCTCGCCCCTCTGTAAAGGCTAGTGGCTGGGCTGTCTTAGCTCTTTTCTGAAAACATTAATTGTACGTCTAAGTAATATTATACAACTATTTAAAATAACTTAAACAAAACGACTTGTTAAGTAATTAACTGTCACGTGATTTCCCCCCTTTCTACGACCCTGCGAAAAAACCACTTGGACGGACAGTAGATAGCATGTCTGAGTAAATTTATCTTTTCGGATCAGACAGAAGTGAAGATTGAATTAACAGTACGTAAGGTACTCTTTTATAGAGTAGGTACAGAATTATTTCAACATGAGTTACTAGTACGAAGAACGAAACTGGTAATTGAAATTTAGGTACAATAGTCTATAGTGCGATAATATGCATAAAAGAACTGATGTCTGTATCGAAATGAACGGCTACCATTTTCAAAAATGTGTTTAAGTATCCATATTATGATTATTTTTTAATTTAACTTCATTCTCTATATTGTACGCTAATGTGCTGTAGACTGTATAATACTCGTATACACTGCATAATGAATACGTCCGCATGGAAAGCTCAGTTCGTGAGTAAAAACACTTATTGTTAATACAGTACTGTATTTTTATTAAACAAAACCTATCGAAAATTATCAAACTCAAATTCGTGATATTTCCTAGTTTATGTAAGTGGATGAACTACTTTTCTTCCGTCCTATTCCTAGTAAAGTGATTTGTTTATATTTTACGCCAGTATCATCGAACTCCAGTCGTGGAAGGGGGTAGCTAACGGTGTTTCCGGTTCTCAACCGTTAATCCAAACGTATAGCCAGGTTAATATTAGAAATGTTAATAAAAATAAAATGTTGTCCCTTTACTTAAATATTTAAACTATTATGTTTACTGTACTATTGACATACCGGTACTACAAAAAAGAAATTGTAACATTTCAATGGGAATTATTGGAATCCATTCAAAAAAAAAAACTTTTAAAATCCATAAATATACAAGAATCAAATCCTACAGTATTTTAGCAAGACCATTGTTATGTGACATATGCCATGAAACCTCAGACCATAAGAAAACACAAAAGTAAAACAATCATGGCCACTGAACTTAATTTTAATGGACTACCGTTATAAAAATTTGGATAAAAACATAAAATACAGATTTTTTCCAAGAATTAGTAATAGAATCAGTAACATAACATACCAACATCGACGTAGCTCGTGCGTTAGATGCGTGTGCATAGTGACTCGTAGCTGTGCTGGGGAGTGAGTTCAACTCCAGATTGGTTGGATTTTCTCCTCGTTTTCTCCAACAGAAATAACACTTTCTTCGTAATAAAAACTACGTTCATCTCAGCAACTTCTGAATGTTCAACTTAGGACTAAATTTTGGAAAGTGATGGAGCCGAAAAAGAACAAAATATCTAATAGAACTTACGCAACTTCGTATCATTAAGTAAAATCGTGCTTTATTATAGTACGTCTGTAACATAATAGTTTGAACATAACCTCTTGCATTGTTATTTATACACATGTCCAAATCCCTCCTAAAGTTCACCGCCGTAGAACAGCGGTTAGCACGCCTGATCGCGAAATAAGTGGGCCCGGGTTCAAATTCTGGTTGGGGCCTGTTACCTGTTTGAGGTTTTTCCGGGGTTTTCCCTCAAATCATTAAGACCATATGCTGAGTAACATGCGACGCTGGACCCTGGACTCATTTCGCCGGCATTATTAGGCCTACCTTATCATTCAGGCGCTAGATAACTACAGCAGTTGATAAAGCGTCGTAAAATAACCTACTTAAAATCCTCCTAAGGTGTCAAGTAATTTGATACTGAGCTTCAGCAACACGAAATTTATGTAACCCCTTACAACCGAAATGCTCTCCAGTGACAGTGGGAGGTCCTAAACCACTTAAAATATTCCATTCTGTTAGCTACGTGTGATGGCTTAAATGTTCATTTGCATATCGCAGGAAATACAGGAGGCGTTAGCGTGCGGCCAAACTCTTTGAAATTGTTCTCATTGGCTTTCAACAAATCTCATAAATGTTTAATATATTCAACTCCTCCTGCTTACACATCCGGAATCACAGTCACAACGACAAGTCTGCGACTCGAGAAGGCGCTTATACTTATCTGAATGAGAGAAGAGAGTAGAATGGTGCTTCGTGGATATCTGTCATTTTAGTCGATTATTTAACAAAGCTGTAGGCCTATATAAACTACTAGCTTATTCAGCGTGGATAGAATTGGTGATAGCGAGACAAGGCCGAGGATTGGCTATGCGATGAGCTGAAATTCACCTTATATTTGGAAAAATCTTCGGAAAAACCCACCAGCTTGCCAACCCAAGCACAAATCGAATCCACGCCCTATCACAACTCCGGATCAGTAGGCAAACACGCTGTCGCCTGAGCTAATAAGGTGGCTAGAAAACTATTAACACTACAATACCAAGCTATGTAACAACTTCTCACTTATCTTTATTTATTTGAGGCATTCAAAGGCCAAACTGGTCCAATCCACAAAAATGTAAACAAAATTTACTTACTTATGGCTTTTAAGGAACCCAGAGGTCCATTGCCGCCCTCACATAAGCCCGCCATTAGTCCATACCCTGAGTAAGAGAAATCCAGTCCCTACCATCATATCCTACTTCCATCAAATCCATTTTAATATTATCCTCCCATCTACGTCTCAGCAGAGGTAGGAATACAAAAATTGTTGGCTATAGCAGTTGAACGTAGGACTATGTATGTATATATACATATACATAATAAACTAAAGTCATGCCTAGTGCAATAAAGAGAGACAATAACTATTAATCTCAAATGATTCATAAATGGGGGTTTGACGGTAGTTCCAAACATTCCCTTTATAAGCAAGCATTTTTCGAAGACTTGATTCCGACGGACTGATGTTACTAACATTTGTGGCTGCATTGAGATTGGTAACCAAAACAAAATCCACTGAAAATATACTTCGGCAAAAATTAATGAATATTCTTCACGAGATATTGCCACCCAATAAGATTACAATTTGTGAAGCAATATAGTGTGCGGAAATATTAAGAAAAGAAAATGATTAATATAGAAATCTCACTTTCCAAATTAAAACATCCTACACACAAAAGTTGTTGATTTTGTGTAAATACACCCTCCTATAAGCGGCAATTCCTCTTTCATGAATGTTATCAGAGTTTGTATATAAAACAAATATGTAGTCTGTAACTACTGTATAAATTTTCATGAAAATCTGTTGCACAGGAGAAAAGTTACTAATTTTGTCTAAATGCACCATCCCCCCTAAAAGAAGCAGTTTCTCTTAATCAGAGTTTGTATACAAAACATATATGCTACCTGAAACTACTGTGAAAAATTTTATAAAAACATGTTAGACAGGAGAAAAGTTACTAATTTTGTCTAATTGCACCCCCTATGAAAGTAGTTCCCCTTATACCAACGTAAACAGAGTTTGTATACAAAACATACTGTATGAAGGGTTCAGGAAAAAAAAACAGGTGTCATTTTTTGTAGAGATGGAGTTTGATGTGTCACTAGATTCTATACGGAAAGGAGTACGATAATTTTGGATTTATAGCAGATTATTTAGTCCTGACAGCTCAGCGAAGCGAAGCGAAAGAGGTGAAGTAATAGGAGTAGTGGGGAGAGCTCCGAAGTAGGGATAAGGGCGACCGGTCTGTAAAGGAATGCAGTACAGCTTAACTATACTGGAAACATAACGCTCTACCGCATCCGATCGCTCCGAAGGCAAGCGAATGACTAACCCAAACACCCCTTGGAGTAACTAAATGGACTCTCCTGACCCAAGCGCACATCTCCGGCCAATGTCAGGACTAAATAATCGTACTGTACCACGCTTTCCCCCGTTGTCTTCAGATGGTAATGTTTAAATTAGTTGGCTGGTTAAACTTTGGCTATGAGGAAATTTGACGTGACTTATCAGATTTTTCCCTGTACTCTTCATCTGTTCATTCTAATTTATTACAGAGAAATACATGCATTAACCTCTAATGTGAGACAAGGGAAAAGGTACAATTACTTGTAAGTGTATACGTATTGTAAAGTAGCCAGCTGTGATTAAATCACGGATCGTATCATTAAGACTAGATGTTCAATTCCTAATTTTGTTTTCATATAGAAAGCGGAAGTAATGTAAGTAGGCCTACGCAGATTTAAAGGATCAATAGAATACATCGAAATAAACACACAATCCCTAATATAGTTTTTTTGGTAAAAAAATTGATTCATTCGGTCTAAAGATCTGTAATTTACACTTCATCTTACAACAGCGCCGTTGAGCAGAGCCTCAGGTAAAATTACCTCTCGAGCTCTGTACTGGAGTGGCTGTCGACCGGTAAGTAACTATAACGTCATTGGTCGACCGTGGGTCTTAGCTTAAAAATCGATAATAGCCAATATTAAACTGGAAATATATATCATATCATATCATATATCATATTAAAGAAACTGCCTTCAAACTAAATTCAGCATATTTCGCTATTAGAACTATGCAAGATATTGTAAATATTAATACCTTAGAAACAATATACTTTCCATACTTCCACCCGATAATGAGTTTTGGAATAATATTCTGGGGAAATTCTACAGATAGTAACAGCACAGTCTAGTATACACAGTCACGAAGCTTAAGTTGTGAGGGTGCTAGGAACAATAGACTGTGCCCATACTATTTCGCATTGTCTGTAATGAGGCGATATTAGCGAACCTAGTGGTTAGCAACTATCTATGGATGCAATTTACTACGTATTGAGTTTCGTGACTGTATACACTAGACTGTGGTAACAGTATATTCCTACTACAAAAAAAAGAGTAATTAGAATAATAGTAGGTGCCAAATCCAGGAAATCGTGTAGGACCATTTAAAAAAAATCTACAAATAATGCCCATGGCTTGTCAGTATACTTTTCATTAATAAACTTTCTCTTATTTTTTAGTTGGTTATTTAACGACGCTGTATCAACTACTAGGTTATTTAACGTCGATGGTATTGGTGATAGCGAGATGAGGCCGAGGATTCGCTATAGATTACCTGGCATTCACCTTACGGTTGGGGAAAACCTCGGAAAAAACTCAACCAGGTAGTCAGCCCGAGCTGGGATCGAACCCACGCCCGAGCGCAACATCAGACCGGCAGACAAGCTCCTTAACTGACTGAGCCACGCCGGTGGCTTCCTCTTAAACCTTGGTTTTTCTGAACCGACGCATGCGACGTGCGGGGTGCGAGGCCCGTCTCGCACAAATCCGGACTACACGAGAGATAGTGAGTGGTTTCTATGGTTGCGAGGTGCGCAGACCTCGCATCTCGCAGCTATAGAAACCACTCACTATCTCTCGTGTAGTCCGGATTTGTGCGAGGCGGGCCTCGCACCACGCACGTCGCGTCGGTTCAGAAAAACCAAGGCTTTATATGATTGTGAAAATATTGTAACGTCAAAATGGCTTTCATACTCCATCGGCAAATCTATCATGCTATCGAAAAGAAGTGCGTTATGTGGGAGTAAACATTTTTAATAGCTTCCCTATGGATATAAAAAATCAAACTCAAAACATAGATTATTTAGGGCCAAATTAAAGAAGTACCAGTACTTAATTTCTCACGCCTTCCATTCTGTAGAATAATTTATGACATTCAACAACACTGCATGAATATTTCTGTCTTCTACAGTGACATCAAAAACTTTTTCCTTGCATTTTTATTGTACCTTGTTTTTTTTGACTATACTATGGTAAGTTTTGTTGCCATGGTAATATTTTACACTGTATAGGTACAATCAGAACATAGTTAAAATGCAAGGGAAAAGTTTGGTGTCACTTTAGTAAGTATCATTACTAGTAGGCTATATTGTAAAACCCTTCAGTATATACTTCAACTATTCTGTGATTACGAATTAAGACTTTAACACTATTAAGGTTTCTTTTTACATGTTCAATATTGTAGCTGTGAAGCGATGTACGAATACCAAGGAATGTAAATCCAATACAATACAATACAATACAATACAATACAATACAATACAATACAATACAATACAATACAATACAATACAATACAATACGACATAACAAAACTATAGGCCTACAAAGTAAAATTGTGTATACACATTTTTACAGAAAGTATTACTTTCAGAAATTACAATTTGATATAAATAACTAGTATATAATTTAACAACGAGAAATACAAGTGACCAGTTCTGATTTGTTATCTCTTATCAATATTCATTACATGTTAATGTACACCAGCCATCGGCAGAATTGTACTTACGATGACATCAGGCAATGCAACCAGCAATACACATGACGTCGCATGGTTGTGGGTAAGGTTGAGGGCCCGCTCGGACATCGGTGGCGTGCAGCCATCACAAACTTCATATTTACTGTAGGCCTACCGTAACTTTCACGGTGCCACAGAATTCTAAGCTTATGTCACAAGTAGCCTATCTTAAGATAACGAATAAACTTTCGTCTTTCAGCCGCGATCTTTGTTTTGATTTTGCAAGTTTCAATTTTGAAAAAAGAAATGTTCACAGCTGAATCGATCATTTGTAAAACCACACGTGTCCACATTTTTACGAAAATAAGTTACTGGTACTGTAGCAAGCACTACGGGTAGACGCATCATTTCCAGTTGAAACAACATAAGTCCGATCATTACTAAGGAGTCTATAAAATATTGAGTTCCTTTCAAAACAACATCAGTCCCGGACTCATATGGTTTTAACGAATAACGCCATGATACACCCGTGATTCATTTGCTACCATGCACTTCTTTGTCAAGATATTAGACAGTGAGTGTAGTTCCAAGAGTTCTGTAGAAGAAAAAATACGCAAAAAGGCGCCATTATCAGAGATGTGTATAAAAGAGAGGATAAAGCATTGCAAAGAGAAGGGTCTCTCACAGAGGGAATAATATAGTTGCAAGGAAGCAAGGAGATCCATGCATCTAAGTACAATACAACTGTTTAATTTATGTTATCGGTGTGAAGTTTTGATGGGAATATGTTACATTGTCACGAGATCTCGTTTTTGTTTCTGTCAACGAGAAGCATTTGAAATTATGTAGAGTTATGATCAGAAACATGGCACAGATAATATTGTCATTTTTGTTGCTTTCATGTGCAAGGAACAGTGTTCTATGAAAATACCTGTACCAGATAGAATAGAAATTTTTAACAAAACTGCATCATTTGAAAGCAAAAATGAGCAAGTTTTGTACTTCCAAAAATTGTAGAAGTGCTTGATGAAAAGAGGAAACGTCCCAGAAAAGAGATCCCAAAGCAAGAAACGCCATTTTTTTTAAGGAATAATATGTAATTTATGTTATTTACTTATTGTTAACTAAAGATATGCGTGTACTCATACATTTCCATTAAACATGTGACACATTGCTTTGAAAATGAATTACTCGGAAATAACTTTTTTTTCAAATCGGCTATGATATTTTGTATTTAATTTGTGAATGAAATGAACCATTTCGAATCTTAAGTGAACATAAAAATATAAATTGATTGAAAACTGTACTTTATAATAATGTATTTCACACTGCAACAAACACTACATATTGTAACAGGATACTTGAGTTGTTCTTATTGGTACTTGTTAAAACAACACGAGTCCAAGAACTTAAAAAATATTTTAAGATGTTATGAAATGAGATAATTAAGGTACAATGCTTTTGTAATCAGACATACTAAAGTATGGTCATCATGTAAAAATTTCACAGAACTAACATAAAATCCATCAGATATAGATAGCTTTTTCTATTTTTCTTGAAACTTATTTTCTGTGATTCATGTGGTTTTACAAATGACCGATTAAACTGTAAGTGGAACCAAACATACTGCCGCTATATTGAAGGCAAATAACCTAAAGAAAGCATATTTTTCCGTAGACAGAATTTTAAAGAAATTTAAACCACACATCTTTGCACAGTGTTTGTAAATATGTATCACTCTGTAAATCAGCTACTATTTGCATTTCTGGCTTAACCCTTACGTTTGTGGTCAAAGGATTCGCAAAAATTAAGGAATGATTTGCAATATTTTTAAAATCACCAAATCTCCGTTGTTGAAATTCTGATTTTAAATTTATGTGAGCATAATTATTTCAATTTGATACAGAAATATCAGAAAGAGATTGTAAGCATGGGAAATGATGGAACTGTTTTTCCCTCATACTTGATTTCCAGATATCTATCATTGTAATGAATGATCGCACCATATCGTACATATCTACTACATTTTGCTATTGCCCTTCATACTATAGTTTGGATTTAAAATGTTCATAAATACCTGTGATCTTCTGATGCTCTTCATGGCAGGCTACATTTTAATGACGTTTAAAATAAATTGTGTTGATAAATGCCCTTTAAAACTTTCGAGCACAATAAACCTATACTATTGTTTCCATAAGCACAAGAAAAATACGTCTCCTCCTATTCTTCTTTAAATACACGTTTCCTACCTTTGGACAGAGCCATGCTTAACCAGCTATATGTTACGCCACTGGTAGCTACTTGTACAATGTACCTGCAAAGGGTTAGTTGGAAGGGGGAATGTGTATTCCTTGTCTGCCCCCTGCAACGTCACTTAGCAACAGGCATCGCGATGACATTTCTGCCGACGGCTGATTTACACTAACAAAGATGGACGCTAGATAAACTTAGCAGTTGATAAAGCGTCGTAAAATAATCAATAATAAAAAACAAAGCTGGGAATTTAACCCCACATGAATTTCAATTCAAGAATTTTGTATTTAATTTGACAACTTTCTACTGCATATGTTAACAACTTACCAAAACATCAAACAGTATACAATCTCCAAACAAAATGTTCACTGTAGGCACCATCAACTTACATGCATGCTGGAGTTCGTCTCAAACCAGTTTTGATGGATCTGTGTGCAAACGGGCGGAGGTAAACTAAACACACTTTCCAGGTATATTTTTTTCCATACCTTTGTTACACACTTGTGGTATGTAATCTGCACACACAACAAAGCCTAGGTGGTAAGGATCGAATGTAAACTACACACACAGCATAACTCGGGCTATTTTTTTAATAAACGACATATAAATCGAAAGCAATGTCAACCAATGTTACGGATGACAACCACAATTGACTTACGCAGCTTGTAATGGAATTAGAGAAGTACGTTTGAGTTAGACCAGTGAGTCGTCAGCACTCGCTGAAATGTGCAAAGGGTAAGCGGAGCCGTCCTGTGTGCCCCGTCGTGTAGCAGGAAGAGACAGAGCGCATACCCGCTAGCAGCTACGAGTTCTCCATGGTGCACTGTGTTCTCCGCGGGTAAGAGACGCTACCCCCAGGGTGCTCTGTGCTGACGACCCCTGAGTTAGACTGACTTGGACGGATAGCTACGCAGCAGTTCAACATAAAGCATTAGCCCTTGAACACATTTGTTTATAAGTGCTATCCATGCTGCAATAAATCTTATATGGAGTGAGGCCAATGTCATTGGATGTAGATTCCACCTAAGTCAATGTTGCCTTCGTCAGATTAAAAAATATAGAAATATAAACTTGATTCTGAAATCGGCAGATGGTTAAAACTTGTATTCAGTCTACCATTTTTAAACTCACATGAGGTTGGCGACTATTTTGTGTCTGATGATACAAGATGAAAGACTAGATAACTTTTGTGACTATTTAGTAGACAGCTATGTAGACGATGACGTCACCTATCCTCCTTCAATCTTGGCAGCTAAAACAGAAAAGCTTGCAGCGTATAACTAATTAATGCCTGTACGTATTTTCATATTAGATTCAACAAGACATTTTACTCTGCTTATCCAGATATTTATACTTTTACAAATAGGTTAATTGAATTTCAAATAGACACATACGTGAACATTCAGGGGATATTCACTGCTGCGAAAGTTAAAAATAAGGGCTCCTTAAGGAGGAAAGAAACTATGGAGAGAAATATAAAAAGATTTTAATGAGGGACATGTATCCCGAGTGGAATTCATTAAGCGAGCAAAATACTATCTATCAATAAAAAATATTGGTTAATACGTTACTAGTGTAATAGTGAGTATGTTCAAAGTAAATATATGCCATTGTAGCTCTGTGTGCAATTTACTGTACATCCTGTTTTTATTACCTGGGTTAATTGCGTGTGCAGATTACATATCCAAAATCGGTGTGTGCAAATTATGTGTGTGTAAATTACCTTCTTTTAGGTCATATACCTGAAACGTGTGTGCAGTTTACCGCCCCCGGTGCAAACATCTCTGTTCTTTCGCATTTCCTTATTACCACGATTACGAAACTTAGTGATACTCCACCGGAATCAAGACCTCACTGGCATATTGAAATAAATGTTCTTGGATTTGAAGTGGTCCTCGCTGTAAATATTTCACTGCACGAGAATTGTACTTCACACGAGTTGCATTTAGCTTCACGATAAATTAGAATCCTGTCCAAATATTTATAAACTTCAGCATTGTGAGATGATTTACTCGCTCCACTAAAAAGGTACGTCGTGTCTTCACGACTTGTGTACAGGTAACTGAACTCCTGACTCATGATTATGAACCATCCCCCACCCTACACCCCACTCTAAACCTTACTGTAGTATCGTCAAACCTGTTTACTCGAACGTAATCACAAATGTTCATTTAATTTCGTTTCTATTCATTGAATGAGTGCTAAAATCAATCACAGGATCGCAAAATTTCAAAGGAAAACGTTGTTCCACTTCAATTCCTTTATCCATCTGTATAAAAAACAGACCCATATTCATAATCATTATCAAGTAATATACGAAAAAATTATTTATTATGACAGACAATAGGAATTAAAAACGCAAATTTATGCAAATAAAAAAGTATTGTTTTAAATAAAGATCTCATCAGAAAATTTAACAAATCTCTACAAACAACGCATAGTGGCATTCTGTGGATCTATGTAGCGTCGTGAATAGTTTGAAGAATAAATTTAATTTATATTAACATTTTAGTTTCTGAACAAAGTGAGCTATTCTGTTATTATTGTATTATTTACATAACGTGAATATTATGCATGATAAAAAAAGTAAACTCATTTGTTATTAAATAATTGTGCAAACAGGAGTGTGTAACACGTTTATTTCCCCCCCCCCCGATTATTCTTCGTTAAATGTTGACGTCTCGTGCTGCCATGCATTCAGTTGCGTTACAGTACAACTTCAACATCGGAATTACGATATGAACAATAGAAACGAAAAATTTTCTTGGAAACAATTATGGGTTTAATATTATGTCCCACATACGAGATACACTATTAGATTCACAAAGTAGTTGTTTACCTGATGATAGTAAGAAATACTGTATCATATTTCAGATTTGCTCCACTAACGTCTGGTGACGTAGAACGAACATTTTCAGAGTACAAATATTGTTTTCTTTTTCTGAACATAAAAGGAGTGCTTATTTCTTTACATAAAATGAAAATGTTTATTTTTATTTTTATAATCAGGCTAGAATCATAATTGTATACTTTGTATGCTATTTTTATACCCATATGTATGGGTAAATTAATTTAGATTGGGAGTTACGAACTTTATAATTACAAATTATTGTTTTTTATATTATTTTCTTGTTCTAAGGCTACGGACGGTTGGAGCACATGTTTGGTCACCACACGGGTGTACATGTTATCGTTCTGCTTCACTGACATCGAGAGACGCTCTATTATTTTTCACTCGGTAGAGATATAGTCCAAGCTCACACAACTTCATAGTTTTGGTACCGGTACCAACTTCCTAACTCTAATGATATCTTATCCAAAGTTCGTTTTTTATTGCGAACATACACGTTGAGATACTTTAATGAACACTTTTTAATAAATTCTCCTTCAGTGTGCGGTTTTTTGCTTTAGCAATTTCCCACGTCTAGAGAATTTCCGCCCGTTGTTGTATTTGCTTTATTATTAGTTTTATTTGATGTAGTTCTACCATACAACTTTCTTTTTTCTACCAGTTGTTTAACACGATCAGCACTTACCGAGGAATAAAGTTTGTAAATACAGAATGTTTCAAAAGTAATGGTCAATAATTTACAGATGAAAAGTAGAACCTGAAACAATCAAAAATGTTTCAATAAACATTGGTTCGCAAATTAACCGTTTATGTCATATTTCCTTAGGCAGAGGAGGTCTTATACCGTGGCCTCCCAAATCACCGGATTTAAATCAATAAATTTCTGTATTTGGGGGTCATATAAACAGCTTTATTTACACTTCTGAGGTCAACGGAGTTTAGGAGTTGCGGTTTCAAATTGAACGTGCCTTTCAGCAAATAAGAAATTATCGAGAATTCGCACCTCACAAGAGAGAAGAGCGCAACGTTGCGTTCAGATGCATGTACAGCATTTTATAAACTTGCTCTAGATAGAATTCAGTTAGGGATGTCTTCACGTCTGCTCTTAGTAAGCGAGGACTCTCAACAGAAAATGTGCATTACCTCGACAACACTTCATTTGCGGACCAATGTGTATTGGAGCTTTTTATGCTTGTATTAGTTCGTACTTTTTATCTGTAAATTATTTACCATCACTTTTGAAACACACTGTATAGTAATTTGTAGTCTATAATCGTAATGATGAATTTTTATGTCGAAATTGGTATGGATATATGCGTAAATATATATGTTCGCTTATCATTAAAAAAAAGAAAAAAGCTGCATGTTTCAGAAAAAGGGAATTAAATTTACATAATTAAACCTTAAAATGTTACGCACGAGATGCCTATTTTCACAGTACAGCTGCACATTTCATATTTTAGCACAGCATGCATCTAATGTTCTTCCATTTCTCATAAAAATTGAAGTATTGTTCTTCATATTCCTTATGGAAATACAGGGTGAACCAACCAGGTCTAGACTCCTCTCTTCATAACGGCTGATTCATACGTAACGACGCTACCATATGTGGAGGATTCGTTCCGCGCTTTTGCGGTTAGTATTGCGTAATGATATACTTACCGAATTCACAATTCATGTTCGAAATGACGTCCTTGTGATATCTGGCAGGCTGCATGTCCAGCAACTCGCTATAGTTCGTTCTCCGAAATGACTCGAATTTATGTCATGGAGCGGTTGTTCGTGAAAACGGTGTGGATTTTCACTGTCCCAGCAACGACTGTTTTGAGTGTTTACATAACCACTGAGGTGGAACCATGCTTCGTCACTATACAAAATTAAGGTGGGGTCAAGTAGTCCATCATACACTGACTGTTGGAACCACATGCAAAATCTAGGTCTGCTCTGATAATCGGGTTCCGTTAAACTCTGAACTAAACGAATTTTGTCAGGTTTTAATTTTAATTGTTTCGTTCCTCTTATCACTGAAGACTTGCTGAGCTACACGGCAGGATGATGTCGGACTTCTATATAGTTGGTGGCCAATTTCATCTAACATCTTTTCAGTGAGAACATGCTTCACATATGAATTCTCTAGATTCAAAACCCTCTAAAGACCATTTTATTCATAATTTAGTTATGTCCACATATTGCTTGCTAAGAATGAATTCTAATGATTTATATAGTTCGAATTCGAAAGCCCATTAAATTTAAAGAAAAGGGTTTGTTAAAAGTCATTATTAGGTTGAAAATTCTCTCTATTTGCCACCAATTACTGTCAAAATTCTTCAATTTGTGAAAATGGATATAGGGGATTTTGAATCTATAGGATTCATATGTTCGTTTCTTAACCAATACTGATCCAGTTGTAAGAAATCTCTTCACTAAATTGTAAATCATTGCTTTAGAAGGCTTTGTCGAATCAGGGAATGACTGACCGAAGTTTGTTAAAACTATTCTCCAAGATTCGTATTTCACAAAATTGTCGTAAATAAAACACTCATTGTTCAAGGCTATATTTCATAATGGACACACTACTGGACTCTAAATGTCGGTATACAGCTGCACCCTCACTGTGTGAACGTGTTTACGTCACTAAACACGAAACAAGCGAGCAAGAGGTCTGATACGACTTTTCCGCTGACGCTGGACTAGCCCTGGCTGACTCACTCTGTACTATTTCTTTGGTTTCTTCGAGTCACTTACTTCCTTTGAAAGATACATTATTTCTTATTAAACCGCTGGTATTTACGCGAGTGAGTACATTGAAGCATGTCAACAAACCTTGCACGCACAGGTGAACTACAGGGTGGGGGGGGGAGGGGTTGAGAAATCGCGTACAATTTCTTAATGTATTACATTTGCCGACTACTGCTGTAGCCTATACACCATGGCCATCTGTGCGTTGTAGACAGTATAAAGCAGCCCTGTGCAAAAAGGGAAACGAATAGGAAAGGAGATACGCCCGAACATGTCCTTTCCGCTTCACCGTTTTAGAAAGGAACACATAGTAAACCCGTGTGTATCAGTGGTGGATTTTAGGCGACTAGCGAGAGCCGAAAGCTATGATGCATGCCTTATACAATCCGTCACTTAGTAATGTTTGCCTTTAGGTCTACTCGTATAAATGTCTCTGTCGCAGTTTGTGGAATGGGGAGTTAAATGGTAGTCTACAGTACAACTGAGCTATTTACTCCCAGATCTGATAGAAAGCAACACATTTAAGTTGTGCTGATAGGGTGGGATATAGTTCTAATAGCGAAATATGAACACATTCGTGAATTAATCATATTGCGTCGTTTTAGGGTCGTTTTATAGCAGATTTCATATTCTGAGTTTTTTTCGGATTTTTTAAATTGAATTTGTTATATATCCAAGTAGGCTACATTACATGGTATTCCAGGTGTTCTGATTGCATTAGTGAACTCAAAAGATGGTGAATTCAATATTTCACCAACAATATGAAAGTGTCAATTTGAGGGCTGAAGTTTTTTTTTTTTTGTTTTTAATGAAAGTGTGTTAAACACAGTCTCAATCTAACAACTATTGTCTATTGGCCATACCGCACCTTTACCAGAATCCAACTAACATTTAATGTTAACTATTTGGAAAGTAAAATTCATACAGAGTTAATAGACCAATTCCAAAATAATTATATTTTCCAAAATTTCCATTAATCTCCGCCAAGAGTGCAAATCAATCTCCGCCAACACAAATATTAAAAAAAAACACACACACACACAAATGATAAAATTAATCTCCATAAATACCTATCCCTGCCTATCATATATATATATATATATATATAAATAAATATATATATATAGTCCACACCTGTGGAGTAACGGTTAACGCGTCTAGCCGCGAAACCAGGTGGCCCGGGTTCGATTCCCGGGCGGGGCAAGTTCCCCGGTTGAGGTTTTTTCCGGGGTTTTCCCTCAACCCAATATGAGCAAATGCTGGGTAACTTTCGGTGTTGGACTCCGGACTCATTTCGCCGGCATTATCACCTTCATCTCATTCAGACGCTAAATAACCTATGTAAGCTGTTGATAAAGCATCGTAAAATAACCTACTAAAATTATATATATATATATATATAATTATTGCGTAAGTGTAATAATGACAGAAGCATTTTTTATTTACAGAATTAAACACAAGTTAAAATTTGTTAAAAACTTGAGGGCTGTGAAAAAATTACGTCTCAAAGATTTTATAAGAATATTCATGAATATGTTCTATTAGAACACAGCATAATATTCATAAATATACTGTAACATAATAATAATAATAATAATAATAATAATAATAATAATAATAATAATAATAATAATAATAGTAACACAACAAATTTAAAACACCGATAATGTAAATTGTAAACCATTTTAATAATGACAAATTTTTGCATTCGCCACTGGCACATAGCGTCATTGCTGCAGCACGCAAGTACAGTACATATTACACTTCTAGCTGTGAATAGGGTTGCCGCATTTCCTTTACCAGACGACAGTGAATATACTTTTACTGTATACAAGCAAAAAAAAAAAAAAGTATTGCAAGACAGTCCATGAAGGGCCACGGCCAAACAGCCGACTGCTGTCCTCGCGTCCACTTACCTCAGCAGAGATGAACGATCACACAATGAATATGGCGGTAACATGTGGTTAGCACGATGATATCTAATTCACTATAGTTGACTTGCAAATCCGAATTTCACTGTTCACTATAGTTTCTCAATTTAATCACAGTCTACTATATACAGTCGCGAAGCTTGAGGTGTTTTTTTGCAAATCTCGTGATAAAGCGCTCCAAGCGGTTAGCAACTAGAAACAATAGACTGTCCATGGTCGACTGGACTGTGTCGTATTTCTATCGAGTGCTAGCTCGTTGCGTATTTCACATTGATGCTTGTGAAATGTTCGTTATTGGTTGTAATGAAAATGTTAATGGCTAAAATATAATAATTGGAATAATAATATGGGACAAGGAGGAGACGTTTGTAGTGCTATAAATTGTAGCAACAGTAAGAGAAAGAGCCCAGAGTTATCCTTTGTCCGATTTCCGAAAGATTCAGAAAGGTTCCTGGGTTTCCACAAGAATGCTGTGCAGAAACAAAACTCTTAATTTTGAAGTTCTTTGTGACTGTTAGAATACATTATATCCTTAAATTTCACAATGAAATGTTTCAGTCTAACCGAAAGGACATTAGCTACCGGTTAAAGTTCTGTCACTTAGGCTGCTAAATTTCCAGAGAAATAAAGGTTAGGTCTACCTTTTTTTTTTTCAGAGGATATGTTTTTAATTGTAGCTATTAATTTTGTTATTATTTTTATGTGTTATTTTACTAAAGACGTAGAAAAAATAAGTTTGTTTTAATGAAATTTATTGATCACGTTTTATTTTCAATTCAGGTGGGATTATTATTGCTTAGGCCTATTTTTTTTCAAAGGATGTTTTTAATTATAGTTGTTAATTTTGTTGTTATTTTTATTTGTTGCTCTACTAGAGACGTAGAAAAAGTCTGTTACAATAATATTTATTGATCATGTTTTATTCCCAATTCTGGTGTGATTATTATTGCTTAACCTCATCCCACTTTGTTAACTACGTAAGCCTACACTACAAGTACCGGTACGCGTAAGTTACTCCATTAATTCATATTTCCATTATTATTGTTGTAAAGGGAAATGCAAATTAATATTTATTGGTTTCATAGTTAATTATCGCTATAATCTTGAATGAGTGAAGCTATTATAGTAAGTTTCAGTTCGTTTTGCACAAACAAAAATTATATTACTTATTTCTTGCACGTATCTTAGAGTTTATGGTGGAATTTAATATACTTCATTAAAATAATAAATTAACTTTATGCATTTAATATTTCAATAATGGAAGGAAGGTGTCAATTTTTCCAAAAGAACACAACGAAAGTGTAACATATTTTGACGTCTGCTAGGAGAGAGATCTGCGATGATGAGGCGATAGTAGCGATCCTAGTGGTGGGCAACTACCCATGTTTGCATTTTTACTACATATTGAGCTTCGCGACTGTATATAGTAGACTGTGATTTAATCATAACTTTTTGTGATACAACCTCTGTCTGTGTATTATAAACACAATTGCATGTGTATGTTCGTGCACCAGGAGCTTCTGGCATGGCATTCTCCTTGAAGAAATTGGGCCACGATATACCAAATCCAGAATGTTTTCAGATTCCAGAAGCTTAACTACCCAGAGTTCGCCCAAGCAGCTATGCAATGTGTTTGGGGTCCTATCAATAGCGTAGATACTGTAATATTTTTCAGTAAATACAATTTAATTTTATTGGAAGACCATGGATGACAGAAAAAAATATGAAGGTGCGTTGTATGATTTCTTTCAATTGTGTCAATGATTCATGAACATGATTAACAAAGTAATAAATAACATTAGTCAACAAATTTTAACTTTGAAAATTGTGCCGAAATGAAACATTGTTACTATCCACATATTTGCCATGCTGAATCCAAAAATGGGACCCATTTTTCAGCAGCACCCTCAGATTTTCAGTTATTACCCTTATTACACTTCTGAAAAGTTCGATACTAAGCAGTTCCACATTTTTAATATCTAAAGCAGAATGCATGAACATAGTCTTTCACTATTATAGTGGTGTTAATACTAAAAATAAAGTATCCTTTATGTTATAATGATGTAAATAGCTACTTACATTTACGTAGTGGAAGGAGGCGTCGCTTTAAAACACTTTTTTGTGTGTTTTAGAATTCTCTCTTTGTATGAACGACCAGTAATCACTCATCATAGATGGATCCCATCTCCCTTTATAACGCTGTTCCATCTGTAAAATGTCTTGGTGAAAGCGTTCCCCTTGTTCGTCACTCACTGCACCCAAGTTTTTAGGAAACAATCTAAATAAGAATGCAGGAAGTGAATTTTGACAGACATCCTGTGTCCAAAATTCTTATAATTTTGAAAGAGACTCTGAACTAGTTGTCATTATTTTCTTCCTTCTTGTTGCTGAAGAACTCATTCACAACACTTTTAAATGACTCCCATGCTACACGTTCGTTTGGAGTTAATTTTTCTTAAAAAATCGATCATGCATCATTTTTTAACCTCAGGTCCAATGAATATTCCTTCTTTTAATTTTGCAGCATTCAAGCCAGGGAATATTCTTCGTAGATATTTGAAACCTTTGTCTGTTGTGTCCATACCTTTCATAAAGTTCTTCATGAGCCCTAATTTAATGTGTAAAGGATGGAGATATATTTTTTGTGGGTCAACTAAAGGTTTAAATTTTATGTTTCCCAGGAGTGAAATTTTCTCTTCTTGCCATTCCTTGACTATATAGTGATATTGAGTATCTCGGCTGTCCCAAAGGCACAGAAAAAAAGCATATTTAGTGAATCCACTCTGCATTCCATGTAGAAGACTTTAAGATCCAGCAAATATGCCAACAATGGTTTTCATATTTTAATGATTTCAAGAATACGACGCATGTTTTCGTATATTTCTTTCATTGCTGCACTGTATGCTACAGATATATAGGAAAGTTTATTGCGATTGTGTAACAAAACGGCTTTCAGACTAATTTTAAAAGCATCTATAAATAAGCGCCACTCTTCAGCATTATGTGTAATACCTAGTTTTAATCAGTCCATTTACATCGCTGCATGTACAAACTCCAGAATCTGTAACTATGAAAAATGGTAATAGATCCTTATTTATGTTTCTAAATACTGAAACATTAGTATCTTTATCCAGCACCTTCCATTCCTGAAGACGAAATTCTAGAAACTCAGTCAGCTGTTTAGTTAAGTACAAATCACATACCAGAACGTTGAGTTCCACCTATGTTTTAAATGTGGCTTTTCTTCTCTCTCTTCATCTGTAATGTAGACGTCATCCCTTGGTGTAGAGGGCTGCACAACACCAGTTGACGTTATGTCAGATTCCGATTCTCCTTGCCATGTAGAAGGTGGAATGGGAACAGATAAATTTTCTCCATGAGGTATTGGTCTTATAGCTGATGGGAGATTAGGAAACTGAATGAGTATCTTATTTTTTTAAGAATATCAGTAAAATTAAGCAGAAATAACAGTCATCTTCGTGGTTCTTTTGTTCACGCCATACCATTGGTTCAGAAAGTTTTTACAACTACGCCTTTGCTTCTTCATTTCATTTCATTTCACACAGAACAGTTCACACTACTCGGAAAACCTCTACACCCAAACTAAACAAAATACAGACTGACTGTCTCTGTTTCCATTACCAGGCACCCTGAAAGTCTATATTTTCTTTCAAGTATCAACAAACCATGATTCAGATGTGTCAAGTGAAGAGGGACTTGGTACATGTATACTAGGTATTGAAAAATGTGTATAAATTCTATATTTATAAAGCTAATTATTGAAATTTATTTCATGTGTACCTTGTTAAATGGGAATATGTATGCATACACCAAAATTAAACGTAGGCTCCTGTGGCTTCCACCAGTTTCCTCAAGCGGCCGGTAATGGTATCCACAGTCTTCTGGAGGAAGTTGCGTGGGGCATTGGTGATAATGCCCCGAATCCGTGCTTCCAATTCTTTATTGTCTCTGGACGGATTGTGGCATTCCTTCCTTTCTCTGTATGGCACTATCTCTGAACGAAAACAACGGAATTCCACACTTCATAGCGTGCAGTTCATTCGCGAACAAACAGGTGATAATGAAAATTGTGTGTACATGTAAATCATTAAATATATACACAATTTTCATTATGGTTGCATCAATATTAAAAATTCCACAGCCAATTAATAATACCTAGTTACTTCCCGCCAGCACTATATTTATGGCTATTCATAAAATACAACATTGTTGCAGTGCTCGGAAACCTGACGTGATGGAAAAAATAGGATTACATATTCGTAATCAGCGCATCAGACTTGGTAATAATCAGCATTCTGTTTGTCGGCACAAAAAATGCTGTTGACTAGTGTAATTAGTGTATCTATGTATGATTTTAGTTCAATATTTATAACAAAAAGTACAGGTCAGCCATTCCATCTTTACAGACGAGATATTCAAAGATCAAATTTTAACTTCTTAAAGTGTAGCATAATATAATTGCATCAAAATAAAATTAATTAATTAAACACATGTATGTACTATCAGTTCAGTTAGTACACTACAAGGTTGTTGTATTTGATGATTATTAAATGCATTATATCACTTTTGAAGGTTGTTATGGATGGGACCACATTTTTGACAATACAATATTGGTGCATTTAGTTTTGACGTTTTTCTGTAAACTCTGAAGAAATTTTTCTCTATCCTTTGAATATATTCAATTTCAATTTCTTTTTACACAGGTACAGAAGTTTCAACATTCTTTCTTCTTAGACAGCAAAAAGTAATTTTTAATATTTGAGTGACATGTTATAGACGGGACAAAAGGCTCAACAGTAATAACTCTATATAATTTAACATAATTTAAAATTTGCTTTATTAATGTATAAATGTATATGAAATAAAACAATTTTGGTAACATTAGAGCTAAGAATTAACACTGTAAAATTTGCTCTCAATTTTATAATGACTATTACACATTTACTACGTCATATTACTTTTGATCAATAAAGTGGTACGAAAGAACGTGTTTCAACAAATCATGGCTGCTTATCACTACAATTTTATCACTTCCCTAACATTTATTTTTATCGCTTCCCTAGCATTTGTTTGATTTTATCACTACCCTAGCATTTGTTTCTTTGTGTGCCAACATTTCAAACTGCAAATTATTTACGGTATTATAAAACATGTTTTGCGATCGTCGTTCGTTTCCCGCATAGATAGTCTACTGAAATAGGCTCTGTTCAAACGTTTTGGTGAAGGTAACATTGGTGAAATAGAAATTTAGTAAGTCAATATCTGTTTTATTGTATTAGAGTACTTTATTTCTTATAATCTTTATATACTTTCTTCTATCTTTATCACCTCCCTACCATTTGTTTCTTTGTTTGCCAACATCTCAAACTGCAAATTCTTTACGATACTATAAAACATGCTTTGCAATCGTTATTTGTTACCGCATAGTCAGTTATCTGAAAATGGCTGCTCCATTCAAATGTTTCAGTGAAGCTAACATTAGTGAAAAAGAATTTTAGTAAGTCAATATTTTATTGTATTAGAGTACTTTACTTCTTCTAATCGTGTAATAGTTAATTAAATCCTACTCGAGTTTTGATTTTCTCTAGATAAATTAAAACGTCTAGTGAGATTACTGTTGAAAAATGTTAGCCTAAAGTTCAGGAATTTTCCTTGAAAATTTATAGAAAATCGTATCTCAGACTTGCTTCAGTTCAAGTTCTTGTAGTGACCCTATCATTTCTAAAAACTTCCCTCACAAATTTCTCTGTTGTTTCCATTTTGAAAATATCTTCGAAATCAATGCTCTCGTCTTCTTCCACACCTCCTTGACTGACTACCACATATTTATGTTTTGTCTGCTCTTTGCTCTGATCTACATGCTCCATAAGTAGATATTGCACTGCCTTAATGCCATCTTCTGAAACCTTCTGCACCGCAGTTTCATCATCTTCAATATCTGTGTCTATATATATATGTACCTACATCACTGTAAGTCACTCTGGATCATGTCTGAATTTCTTCAAAATCAGTATCACTTTCTGAATTCACTGTCGTCCACCTTCTGCCAAACTTGGTGTAAATCAGGCATGTTCAGCACGGGCAATTCTAGGCTTTAAATGAGGTGCAACAGTGACATAGAATCTCAGAATCACATTGCAGGCACTTGCTTAAAAATTTCAAATTCAAATTTATCCATAATTTACATTTGAAATGGTATGTTTGAATAGATACCCGAAATGAGCATGTGCTGGTGCTCGGGTACAGTTCAGTAGAGTCTACATAAATTTTACAGACATCAATAATAATGTTGATGATAGAAACAATAGTAACAATAATAATGATACTAATAATAATACTAGGCCTAATAACAGAATAACAGTGACGGAGATAATATAAAGATAGTAATACAAATTAATTAATTAATTAATTTAATAATACAAATAAAAATATTAACAAAATAATAAAATAATAACTGTAAGATTGATTAAATAAAATATAAAAACCACTTAGCGAGAGTTACCGGTAACATAACTTATATAAGCATATAACAGCCAGAAAAAAAAATAACGAACTCAAAATCAACAAAAATGTTTGTTGTATCACATATGACAGCAACCGCCATATTGATATTGTGTTATGCATTATTGGTAGGATATTCTATGTCACTGTTGCACCTTTTAAAGGCTAAAAGTGCCCACACTGAACATGCCTGGTGTAAATGGAGCTCTGATGATACAGTTCTGTCACAATGCTGCTTTGGTACAGAGAAGAAGCCTGGAAGTAATGGCTTGACTGGACGTTTGCTATTACATTGACATTTTTCTGCCTTACTTGTAAGAAAGCTCTGAAACTCTGTATTGGTTTATATCTGCACTGCTTACTAAAATTACTTGGACTCCCTTCACAACACGAGCAAATGTCTTGTAAAAATCTTCTGTTAATGAAACAAGTACTCGTCTTGCTTTGACTTTGGGGTAGACGAAGAGTGGTGCTTCTTTGCCACCTCTGACGGAAAAGGAGCAGTAGATGGTGTAGGGGGGAATGTTATGTTAAAACTCCTAAAATCCTTCACCTAAGGAAGGCTAATAGTGTGGTCTATATTTAGGTGGGTAGGCAAATGAACATTTTATGAAAACATACGTAGGTCTACATAGGAAAAGGTACGAGAGATGCAATTGGACAGCTACAAACAATAGGCGAAAGATGCCTAGAGAAGAATAAAGAAGTGTATGTAGCATTTGTGGACCTAGAAAAGTTTTTTGACAGAGTGGATTGGAATAAACTTATGGGGATCTAAATAAAATAGGTGTTGGATTGGAAAGGGAGGAGGCTGTCCAGTGACCTTTATATGAAACAATGAGTCAAAATCAGGATATGAGAAGAAATGTCAGAAGGAAGTGAAACTGGGAGAGGAGTATGTCAAGATGCAATTTATCACTTACCCTGTTCAACATCTACTTGGGGGGTTTTGTGAAGAACTGTTTACAGAACATGGGAGGAGTGATAGTAAGGGGAAGAATAAACTACATAAGATATGCTGATGATATGGCGTTATTAGCAGAAGAAGAGATGATACTAAGGGAAATGCACTGGTGCTAAATGACAGCTGTGAGCAGTATTAGATGAAGGTAAATGCAAATAAGACGAAAACCGTGGTCATAGGAAGAAAAATAAAAAAGGTAAACTTGCAAATTCTAAATGAGGCAGTAGAGCAAGTAGACAGCTTCAAATACTTGGGGTTTACTATAAGCAGTAACATGAGCTGCTGCCAGAAGTCAAGAGGAGTATAGCAATGGGCAAGGAAACTTTTAATAGAAAAAGAAGTATCCTCTGCAGACCTCTGGAAAAATAACTAAGGAAGAGACTAGTGAAGTGCTTTGTGTGGAATGTAGCATTGTATGGGGCAGAAACATGGTCATTACGACGAAGTGAAGAGAAGCTAGTAGAAGCATTTGAAATGTGGATATGGAGAAGAATGGAACATGTGAAGTAGACAGGAGAATAAGAAATGATGATGTGTTGGAAAGAGTGGGTGAAGAAAGAATGACGCTGAAACTGAAAAGGAAAAGGAATTGGTTGAGTCAATGGCTGAGAAGAAACTGCCTATTGAAGAATGCACTGGAAGGAATGGTAAATGGGAGAAGAGTTCGGGACAGAAGAAGATATCAGATGATAGACGACATTAAGATATATGGATCATATGTGGAGTAAAAAGGCAGAAAATAGAAAAGATTGGGGAAACCTGGGTTTGCAGTGAAAGACCTGCCCTTGGGCAGAAAACTGAATGAACGAGTATTAAAAATGGACCTGGTTCTGAAGATGTACAATAATATGTTATGGATGGGACAATATTTTAAAATTCAATACAAATTTCATAGTTAAGATCGAGCATAATTAGCCTTTGTGGTTACGTTAAGATTAGATTTTTTTTTATTAATATTCAACATATTTTGTTAATGTTTATAATACATATAAGTGAAACATTATTACCTTTTAGTTACAGACAGGACAATCTGGTGTAGGTCTAATTCATTTATCATTCATATAAAAATTATTACTTTGCAAACTATGAAAATTACATTGTTGAGTAACAAATTAAGTGTGTTCCTCTCCATTTGTCAGTTGTTTAAAAAAAAAACACTATTGTTATTACTACAGGCCCATAAACTTAACCTTTCTGCACTTCAAGTATTGACAGATTAAATGTATCAAATTGAAATAAGCACAAAAATGTGAAAAAACAGACATTTTCGAAAATTTTTCTTACTGACCAATACTTCAAAATATTTTTAGTAAGAATAATACAGAAAGGAAGTATATCTTGACGATTTTAGTTTTAACGTATTTGTTCATTGTGGCATGGAATGACTGAGATTTGATCTACAATTTCTTTCAATGACGTCACTGATTCATGAATATGATTAACAGGGTAATAAATAATTATTATTAGTACCTCTATATACGTATAATTTTAATTCCATACTCATAAAATCAAAACACATGACCTAACTTTCCATATTATTCTAAAGTCTATAGTTCCTTCAAAATGCTCCAAAATGCTAAATGGCAAATGTATAAATGCTACATAATGCTGAATGTTAAAATCAAAATGTTAAAAATCACAATCCTTATCTGTTGTAAGTTAGAAGGAACTCTTTCTTAGAAAAGCACGCAACTGAAGCAAAATTCCATCTACAGTGATAAAGTGTGTGTTATTTGAGAAAGTGCTTCAAGGCAGAGTCGTGCAGGCTGGCCCAAAGCTCAGCACTGCGAGTCCTAATGCATCAGCAGCTCAGTCCACCCAAGACCAACACTGCTTGATGCGGCCGCTTCCTAGCCCATTGTACTGGCTTCCAAGCCCAAGCCCGCAACACTGCACCAGTTGATTGCATTCTACTGCTTTCCTGCTTGCACGCATTGGTTGTGCTTTTGCTTGGCGTGTGGCATGAGCATACAGTTACTTGCATACTGGACACATTACACAATTAAATTATTTTCCACTGCTGTCGAACACAGATTTAAAAACTGTCCCTATGGTACTTCTTTAATTTCCATCTGACTCTGTTGTTTTAAACTCTCTAGCAGCAATTTTCTCCTTTACTACTTTTTCTCTAGAGAGACTGTATTTTAGTATGTAATGCTTTCAAGGCCAGTGTCTGTGATGAAGGTTTTCCGGGCTGCTATTACACTATCAAAGTTCTTTGACAAAGATGTTTTATAAAATATATATTATAAAATATATGACAGTGTAATGGGTTTTATTTGATAAATGTTTCTTTCATAAAAGATCTTTTACAAAATATAAGTTCACCTTGTTATCTTTGATAAAAGATTTCCATACCTTGAAACAAATATAGCGGAACGCAAATATAACTGGACTACTGTTACCACAAAAATTCTGATATCAGAGTATGAAGGAAATGAAATGTTGTAAATAAATAATTTTTATTATATAATAATAATAATAATAATAATAATAATAATAATAATAATAATATTTTATAATATTTTATAATAATTTTTATAACTTTTCAAGTCCTCGCATCGTAGCTCTTTCAATAAGTTCTGATGTATACCTCTCTTATCACGTCTTGCTATCCATGGTTTGACCCTGATCACATATTTGTATTGTGATCAGGTGTTTAACTCACAGTTGTTTTCTTTTCAGTAACATGCATATTGTAATAATTGAATTCATTGTAGCTGTTCTTCATTCATGGTGTTATAAACATAATGAGTAAATATTAGTATAAACAAATCATAAACTTAACGCGTAAATATTAGTATCAACAAATCCTCGGAACACGTGTTCACTGTTTTATAACAATAATTGTTCAGAGAGCTTTTGTTCCTAATTTTAGATTATGTTTCATAAAATCCTATCCTTTATCAAAGATCTTTGATAAAATATTTTATCATATTCTTTGTCAAAGAACTTTGATAGTGTAATAGTAGCCTCACAGAGACTGTATTTTCTTCGTGATTATTTGGAATTATCTTGAAAAACCGAAATCAAAAACTAAAACGAAAAGTTTGAAACAATAGCTGATCACTGATCAAACAGCACACACAAGCACAAGCCTGCCCAAAATAAATTCATAAGTAACTGACAGAAGTGGAAACTTTGACCCATGCCTTAATACAAGCCCACCGCACAAAACCATTAAGCAAGCAGTTCGCTCCGATCTGTGCGGTGATGCTGAGTGATGTCACGAGCTAGTTTCGTGTGACACTGCAGAGTCCAGTGCTGTGCAGTGCGGAAGCAGCCCATCGGCTGGGCTGTTGTGCAGGTCTCTGCTTCAAGGTGATGGACAGGTGAAAATAGTGAAAAATATCTTCAAAAAGTGAAAATTTCGTTGACTTCCTAAAAATAGTTTCATGATTCACCTTCCATAATCTGTAGTTTATTCACCCCTATGTCACTTAAGTCCCAACATATGAAGCTGGGCAGTTTTAAGGTGAATACACATTGTGATGTGCATGTTCTTATTTATTGGTTGTTTTCTCAACTTCCTCAGTTTCGGCATATTTTAAACTTCAAAATAGCTACTCTAATGAATAAAATTTTCCTTCAAATGGCCTGAAATTTTCCACAGGTCACAAATATGTTATAAATAAACTGGCGTATCCATTTTGTTGTACTAATTAAAATATTGTGACCATCAATATCACTGAAGTTGTAATGATTGTAAAAAAAAAAAAAACAAACAAACATAGAAACTAAAAGTTAAACATTTTCTCCTCAAAAACTTGCTTTCTAAATGCAAAAAACATACATCAATTTCCTTTTCATACATTATGAAAATTAGAAAAATATTTATGATGATGTTAATTAATACAATAAAAAAAAATAACAGCTTAACAATTAATTAATTAATCATATGACGCATGTCCATATGGCGAATAACATGAGATAAAAATTCCAGTAGGACTAGAAACATGTTACAAATTTCAGAGATCCATTGTCTTAAATGGGATCATTTTAAGTGGAAATTTTTACACAAACACATATGGGAGAGTTCAAGGGACCAAATAGAGTGTATCATGCAGGAAAGCACATAAAGCAGGAATGTCTTAACTTCAATAGGAACAACTATTTCTGAAGGGACCCTTGTATAATCTATACATTCTGAGCATGCAATCAACATTCACAAAACTTATTCATTCAACACGCCATGTAAACCAACGTGTTCATTCTCTCAGGTTTTTCATTCCAGTTCACAATTGTGCAGTTATTTAAGGTGCAAATAAAAGAACAACAGTCCTTCCACGACCAATTATTATTATGGCATCATATTCTGACATTACAATTGATACGTGCATCTCCTTTCAAAAACACATCAAAGTACCATATCTTAGTAGAGTTCAATTCTTGAACTAAACCATTCAAAACAACATATTCATGAAGTTACAAGAAAAATCTTATAAAAATAACATCACGTGGTATATGCCACAAGTTCAACAATGAGAACCACTTCAAAAACTTTAACAGTTAACAATTCAAATTGCCACTCTGTGCTGTTCCGAGTGTGATGTGTTTGTACTTCATCTTATTACTATTTTAATGCTATCCTGCGCAGTTTGGCTTATTGTCCTGGAAATATTCGTTGTTTGAGAAAGACTTTAAATGCTGGTATCCACAACAAATCATGGTAAGTTTTCTTTTTCAATCTGCAAGTGATCCATTTCATGTGCACATAGCACAAAATTGTGAGAAGTAACTAGGGAAGATAGTGTCACAATATCAGTTCAAATACTTTATACACAACTGAGTCTGGTGACTAGGGCAAATCACATGAGAATCTAGGCAGAATAGGCTGATTCTCTGGAACTTCACTCGGAGCCAACCAACTATGGACTCTCTAATATTATTGACTGTCATTTTGTAGCAATGAAGTAAAATATATTTCAGCATCCTCTAGGAAAGCATATGAAGAATTTTCATGACTGAATGCATCTATTTTCAAATGATCAAGCACATTTTATACTTCCCCAATAATTGAACATAATTAATACAGTAGACAGTCGATAATCCAAACCAACTGATGTTCAGGCCTGTTCGGAGTATCGATTTGTTCAGATTTTCGAACATGGAGCAAAAAGACACAAAAAATAATTTTAACTACATACTGTATTAACTTTAAAGATTTTAATAGGCCTACATACTGTACTACTACAAACAACACTACACAAATCTTAAACAGTCTTCTATGTTTTCATTTTTTTTTTTTTTTTTTTTTTTTACTGAGCTTCGTTTCTTTGCATTCAAGTCTCTAACTTGTAAAGAGGCAAGCTGTGTTACGAAACACTCAGGCATTTTATCCAGACAATTTATAGTCACCTCTAGAGCATTAAAGCTTCAGCGTGAGTAGGCCTAAGGTCTCTTCATCCTGACCGTGCTTTTTCAAACACACATAAAAATAATGGAGGATTCGGGTTCGGATTTTCGATGGTTCAGATTATTGACGTTTGGATTATCGACGCTCTACTGCATAGTTAATTCCATCACACTTACTAAGTCAACCCATTTTGATATAAAATTCACACTTCTGAAATAAAGAAAATGTGTTATAATGTATTATACAGTCTACATGAATAACACATCAAGGGAGCAAATAAGACAAAAATGATCTAAAACTTTCACAGAATACTGTAAATGTTTCTCGTTATATAATAGTGAATTTAAAATCTTACAAGTACACAAAAACTCCAAGACACATATAAAATGTAAGGTGAGAAAGACACATATAAAATGTAAGGTGAGAAGGCTCACAATACATTTCTGAAAGTTTCAGCACAACCAATTATGTCGGTAAATCAAATATTATGAACAGCACAAGCTTAATGTACAATGATGGAAACATTATCATTAACATTTACAATAACATGACAACATAATTCTTACTTCAGATTAATAATTCATTCTTGCAACATATATATGTAGCCTAATGTATTAAAAAAACTATTATTTGAAATTGTTTACATCCATTTTAAACATGCACAGAATATCAATATACTTGTGGCAGTTTCGAAAGCTTTTCTTTTTAACACTAGAAAGACGGCATGAGTCAAAATGAATCTTTTAGTTTTCAAACTTGATAAACAAGTACTTAACCGATAAGTAAAATCCTTCATACTTTGTGACTTTGTTTGTTAGTTCATACTGCATATATCAGGTTAGTTTGAAGCATAATCCATTATTACACCATGTAAAATTTTAGGATATATCTATAAAGATGGCTGAGAGTCATTTTGACTAATATAAATTTAAATGTAAAGTTCTGGAATATTCGCAATATTGATGCTCACTGTCGAGAGGAATAAGTTCACAGTGTGCGTAGAGTTTACCACAAGCAGATGTGGAAAGGACAATAGAGGGCAAATACTGCAAGTTCAGGAAATAGGCTATTACAAACAAGATCGAAACCAAAAAAACTGCGAAATGAAGAAATAGTAATAGAATTTCAAAATCTCAATCCCAATGGTTCTGGTAGTGAAAGTGGTATTGAATCTTATATGTTGGAATCAAGTGATGAAGTCCAGATCATAGCGATATTAGTTATGCAGCTCCTGTGGCTTCCCTGATGTGAGACTTCAGTGTCTGGAAATAAGTGAAAAATTATATAAAATTATTTGCCATCATCAGGTAGACTGCCATATCAGAACAGTTTGCGTACTCTGCCTGGCCCTACATGCTATGCATTTCAAAACATTTAAGAACAATCAGTATACTGTTCATTTCATTTGATTATAAACGACGAATTTGTGTCTGCAGTCAAGACGTATACAAAGAATGGAGAGGAGAATGAGAAACCAAATTGGATAGCATCAAAATATGAAATTCTCACATTTTTTTTTTTTTTTGCGTTAATTTACGTGAGGGGGTGCTTGGTCTTGACACAATGACTCTAAAAATCTGTTGGTCTAAGGCAGTGGTGTCCAACTGAGCTGCTCTTATGAATTAGGCCTACTATGTGCACTCACGAGCAAAAAAGAGCAACATTGGCATTGCAAGCATTAGAACAATCATGTGCAGCAAAGAATGCTCTTGCACGAAGAGCATGAGTTGATCACTAATCGTCTAAGCTATGAGGTGTATCCATATTTTATTTGGACTTTGAATGTCAAGAGACAGAATGTGGTAAGTAATGAAGTATTGCAGGTTTGACATATGATCACAGAGAAGTCAGAAATTTGAGAACTTGTAAGTTTGCTCTGATGTCTTCCATATGGCACATAATTATAAAGGATTCTGTAGGTCTACAATGTTATAATCTTGGAGAAAGTGTTACTTGTAATGAAATTTGTTCCCTACAAAGTGCAGGCGCAGGTCTCTTCGATATATGGCTGTGAAACCAGAAAAATGTGGGATTAAGTTTTGACTATTGGCTGACGTCAGAATAAAATGTAACATAATTCTAAAAATCAGTTGTTTTCAAGAACACTGAATTTCAACTTTGTATTAAAAATTAATAAACATTAATTTGTGAATGATATATTGTTATTGTTTATTATTATTTTTATTATTATCATCATAAATATAATCGTCGAAATCAGTAATTTATAATTGTGATATTAAGCCTGGCAGCCCCCTTAGTGCTATTCAACAGGAGTAAGCTATGTGTCAGCACCGGGTTTTCCCTTCCTCACCTTCTTCATCATCCTCACCCATTTCTTACACTACACTTACACGAACATTTACACATACACCTGCCCTAGTACATGACATAACTCTTCACAGATACACATCATGCATAACATGGCCCGCCGAAGTGGTGTGCAACTTGAAAATGAGTCACAGTCTTCCCATCTATTTGCAGTATGTGGAACCCAAATCACGGAAGTCAAGTGGGTAGGCATTAGATACACACACATACACATAATTATGACATAAAAGGCAAACACATTTTTGGGTTAAGAAGTCTTCAACATTCAACTTAAACACTTGAGTCATTTTGACTCATTGCCGTCCTTTTAGGTAGGAGAATTATGCCATCCTACTAGTGTAAAAAATTTCGAACTAAAAAAGTGAGAATTTATTATTCATATATGAATTAAGTTTTGAAAAACTACCGTGAACAAATTTCACTTATTAAATGGGCATAAAACATTAATGTTATGTTCCTCTAAGTACACAAAAATTAACGTAAATTAAGAGTTAATTTTATTACTACTGTATAGTTTGAATTTTTTTAACCTGAAAAATATGCTATTCACATATTTAAAACTGTATTCTGATATCATGCTAATGAAAACGATTAAGTTATTTTATTATAGCACATTAAGTTCACAACAGCTAACACACTTTGTGTCACAAGAACAGTTGATATATTTAACATGGCAATGTTACATCACAGCCTATTTGAACCAGACTTACTCAGTGACAGAAGATACACCATCCTCTCTAAAGAACTGTGACTCCTGCAAAACAGAAACAGTTACTTTCGTCTGTTTTCTTGGCTTCGATTGTCAACTATTTGCACGTTTCTGAAAATATGGAAGACCAATGAATGGTAGTGTTTACTGCTACTGGATTTAAGTTACTTAATATATAAAAAAAAAAACATTCTAATAATTTCAGACATCTGGACCAAAGCAAATTCAGCTGTTATAATATTCCTGAATATTTTCTTGTAGAATATGAAAAATCATGTAAAATCTTCCTTGGGTTCCACTCTTCATTCAAAGTAATGAAGGACACTAAAAGTATAATTTTTCTCAATAAAACAAAGTAAACAATTTTTGCATTTAATTGTCTATAAGAGTATAATATTAAATACAGTTACTCACAAGCACAGCAAAATGTGACTGTCGAACCACAGCACTTACGAGGAGACAGTGAACTTCCAGACATATGTTCTTGATTTACAGCCATTTTCTGAGTGATCCAACACTGACCAACCACTTTATTACTTGAACTGTTAGATCTAGCATTTGCCTCTAATTTTCATAATATTGGGCTATAGCAGAATATACCATAAATATACAGTAGATAACACCGAAAATTAGAAGACTGATACTTACATTGATTACATTTTATTTGAGACATTAGAAAGAAACACTTGTAACCTGCTGTCATATCATATGTGGCTCAAATCTATTCTGAATTCATACAAATGCATAAATTACAATACAATAAAATTATCAAACCTAGCAATGGCATACATGAATGTTATTTTCACTTAGAGAAACACTTGTTTATTCATTTCTGTAACAATGTTTGAATCTGGAATGCACAGGCATCCGTGTTCATTTCGTAAGGGAAGCTATGAAGCAGAAACATGCACTTAGTACAACAAACTTCTGATTATATAATTACTGTTTATGAGCACACTACACTTTAATAATTCAACATACCAATAAACGCAATACTTTGGTGAAACAAAATCAACTTCCGCCTATGTAATATACAGTTTGCAATGATATATTTTACAATGAAGTTCATGACTATCTCAGTGAACAAGTATCCCATTACCACTCAAAGAGTCAACAGTGCTGCATTCAAATTGCACATAAAAAAACGCATTGTAACCAGAATCCGTCCACATCGAACCACAGGATTTCATTCCTGCACTTTTCACGTCGGTTATAGCTCAATATTTACCAAATGATATTCTTCAAATTCCACGACCACGATTTCAATGAAAACGAAACTGTTAATCTCTAAATAATCGAGGTGTTCATGTTAAAGACATAAATTACCAATAATTAATCAATATGATTTCTTCTCTATTGTTGGGGTTCAATAATCACTGCGTGGAAATGTGGCTAACAAAGAAATTGGGCACAGTGCTAGCCAAATGGCTAAAGCATCAACTTTCTAGACCAATAACCCAAGTTCGAATCCCAGTGTGTTCCTAGTGAAATTTGTAGTGGTCGGGGATGGTATTTGGTAGGAGGTTTTCACAGGATATGCCAGTTTCCCCTACTGGAATTCCATCATTGCTTTGTTAATAATCAACATCATACAGTGCTATGCAATTTGCCTCCTGTGGTGCACCAAAGGCAGTGCTAACGTGGTGGCAGAAAGTACTACAGCACTGGTGCGTCACTTCTAGATGCTTGGATGACACAGAGTCAAGTACTCGCCATTAAAAAAATGGGCTTCATGATATCATAAAGGAGTAAGTAAAATCCCTCGTATCTGGCACCCAAATATCCCGCAACACCAAAACAATGGGACTTCTGACTAGGCCAAAAAAAATAGTCATTCATGCGAAAGGGAAGAATCGGACAAAGATGTGAGTGGTTTTCATGGATCGCACATGCTGCATATCGTGTTTGCTCTTTACATTGTTCATGCGTGAAAACGATAGACAAAAAAAAAACCGTTATGTTCCTGGAGTATATCGGGTAGCATCGGTAAGCTGTTACTTGGATTTTGCAAACAATTTACACTTGAACTCGCCTGTTTCGAAGGGGTGTTGCATGAGTCTAAATAGGAAAGTGTGAAATTCTCTGTTCCTACAGCACGCAAAAATTTCATTCGAGTGATAGATAGTATCATAGCTATTACCGCTAAGCACTGCTGTTGTACAATGGATTTCACAAAATGCAAGCGAAATATTCTTATGCTCAAATCATCGAGCTTTACTTCATCGTCTTCATATTTGCGATGTTGGCTACACTGCTTTTCACGTCACATGACTCACATGACCGCCGTTAAAAATTGTGATAAGGTTACGAAAACTTTTAGTATTTTTTACGCTATTATATATTACTGTATTACAATAATTATGTACTGATTAATGTACATTACCGTATTCAGTACTAAAAATAAACACTGTACATATTTCAAAACTTTATTTTTAAATATCTATATAAAAATTACTAAATTTCAACATGGAAAAAAATGTTTGTGTAGTACAATATGTCTTTACATAACCTATAAACGTATTTTCCAATTATCTGGCAAAATCTGGCACTGGCTTCATCCCACAGTTGCTGGATACAAGGAATTCTACTGTATATTGTTGAAGATTATTTTTAAATAGAGGTTCCAATTACGTAAGGTCGAAGGCCCACTGAGAAATATTAATCACTATAATATTTTGCAGTAACAAAAGTGTTTCTATGAAGAGTTGAGGCATTTTATTTCACACACACTTTTTTGCAGTTAGCAGTAGTAATTAAAAATAACATCCATGCACTTGTAAGCAATACTTTTCTTGCTAACTTATTTCATTATATTGACAGACATGGGACTTGATTAGACAAACTCGTAAGCATAGACTGAATAACGTAATGCAGCAAAAAGTCCACTACTCCTTTTATCGAACAACACAATATTTTGCACGCAAATTCACACTCCAGATTATATCCAAGTGGTGATAATCAGAAGTTTGCTGTACCAGAAGAAAAAAAAGAAGCATAACTCGATGTTTTTCACACTTTGGGAATCTAATATTAATTTGGTAATGCAATTATAGGAGGTCTATGTTCTTTCCTCTCCATAGATGAGAATAAGCAACATCAATATACATATCTTTGCAACAAACAGATTTTAGTACACAAATGTAAACTATTACTAAACTCTGTGCCCTACAATGACCTAAATTAATAAAAACAAAATTCAGACATTGCAAGACCCGAGAATATAACCTGACAGCTCTAGGAACACAAATCATCCATGCCCATGTTTTGAGGCCTTAGAGTACTATGACTGGTAACACAAAGAAAAATTAATCGAACATGATCGACCTCCATATTTTGTTAAATATGCTCACATTTGACATGTATTTCTTAATTTAAGATTAGTTGACAAAAGACTGTCCAATTTTAGCCACAACATTGCTGATGATCATATTTTTGGAATGCTGCTAAATACATTACTTTCTCAACAGCTTCAACCAGATACTGCACAACTTACTTGTACAGAATAATTTATATTTATATAAATGAAAACCAAATAATGTATGTATGTTTAACAATCCAAAACAAATATATTAACAAATGTTAGAGCTACTCAATATCTTGTGTGCCAGAACTAGATGGAAGGAAATTTCTGAAAGAATCTTCAAAATCAATTATACTTTCGAAAAAAAAATGGTTCAGTTAAATACTTTGCAATTATATTCCATAAAGGAGCAATCTTTCCCATAAGAAATTATAAGCCTAATTTCAAGTTCAAGCATATGTTTATTCTTTTCATCAAATTTTCATTAACATCTATCTACATGTAAGCTTTTACTATACAGAAGTCTTGTGAAATGTTTTAATTAATGCAACAATTTATAAATAATATATACAAGATGAAATGCACTATTCTATCACCTACACTTGAATCACGGCTATATACCATGGACAGCTAACAAATAAGATTAAATTGTTCTTATTTCAAAAGCATACTTGCAGGAATATCTCTTTGCCATTCGGAGTGATAATTTTCCAAAACTTCATTCATGCGATTTACACTGTCTTTATGCACACTTAATTAATGCTAAAATAGTATATACAAAAACCTGCAAGTATAATCTAATCGAACTGGTCAATTTATGTTAAGCAGGTACTACCTGTGAGAATGTTACTATGAATGCGTATATAAATGTAGAACAGTCTTCCATTACACATACTAACTCTTTTAATTACCACGAACGTGAAGGAAAGAAAAATAACCTCAGATTAACACCACTGAGTGCACTACGATGTTATCACATCATTGAACACTTCGACAGTTGACCAAGAAAAAGAACAAAGCTTTAATTAAATTGCATTTAGGCCCTCATTCTAATGTAGGCATTGTAATTGACAACCGACTGAAAACTTTTGCTACCAAGTCAATTTAGACAAAAATATTCTTACAATGCCAAAAGGCGCAATTGTCTTAATCATGAAGGCCTCATATTTTTTGTGATTCTGCTACTATGCAGAGTTACTATTTCCTTACCTTTATAGAGCACAATGAGTTGTATGAAATCAACTTTAAAAATATAATTTTGATGTAAGAAATTGAGAATCTACATGACTGACGTGACGCAGTATACATTGACATGGGCTTTGAAGAAATTCACATTTTGTAATATGTAAAGAACGAATAAAAATGCAATTAAATTCTTTCCTTCTAAAAAAGATAACAAAATACAGACACTGTAAAGTACATAAAATGTTATAGAAACTTAATTCTAGTGCACTGTACAATTTGAGCAGCATTCTAATAAATGGATAAGCCGATATACTATTAAATACTGAAACTAAATAGAAAACATATATTTAACTAAAAAAGCAGAAGTAATTCTGTAATTACACACTGAAAAACTCAAGTTCCTGAGCGTAACTTCACTTGTCAACAAGTACATCCCGCAAATATGCAATTTGATTTTACTTCACTGAGTATCCCTCATCACTGAAAACACTCAAGAAATGACTACATAAAACATTAAGACTTGAGGTTCAGTGTGGCTGTACTTTCTACAGCACACGGTTTGTTATCATTCCCATAGAAGCATATAAAACTATTTTTTTTTAATTTAAGAATGGAGTAGGAGCATTCAATCTGGCATTAACCCACAAGGAGTCAGTAGCCATAAATTAGACTGGCTGCCATCCTGTAACTGAACATCTCTCTCTTAATGCTCTCGTATACACTAAAACAAGGACAAAGCAAAAAGGGAATAAAAGCTTTTTATTAGTGTGAAATGATGAAGACAACCATTTTTGTCCTAATGCACGGATATTTAATAATATTAATTTTGTAACAAAACTTTCAAGTAGAGGAGGGGCAAAGTAAATTAATGCAAGAAGAACAAACCACAAACTGATCAATTTATGACTGCAATCACAAATATTGCTTTAGTAATTATGTAAAATTAGGTTCGTTTTAAAGGGTAGAAATTATACAGGGTGATTCACGAGGATTTACTGCCACTTACAGAGCTTATTTCCGAAGACATTGAGCAAAAAAAGTCATATAAATATCTGTCCCACTCTCTCGGCGTACTAGCTAATTAAAGAAATGATACTCCTGAATAGTTCATTCTTTATTTGTAATATTCTTTTACCCTTAAAACTAAAGAATTATAGTATTTTACAAACAACTTCAAATTAGTGTAACTCTGCAAATATTGAAATTAAAACACATGCTTATATGACTTTTTTGCTCAGAATGTCTTTGGAAATAAACTCTGTTAAGTGACGGTAAATCCTCATGAATCACCCTGTATAGTAGACAATGCAACTAAAAATTAAGGAAAAGAACTAGTTAAAGGTTTCTCACGAAATGATTACTGTTAAACACATAGCTGTAATAACTTTTTGAGACATTATGCATAACAAAATAATTTAATTGGAAATAAAATATTGTGGATTATTTGGTTGTCATTTTAAGGAAGTCAAAACAAAATATAAATCTCTTTTTTTCTTTTTTCACCTAGTTACATTCTTAAAAATCTCACAGATGAAAACTCAGTATTTTGTAACTTGTTCAAAACATTACTTGATAGAAAAAAAGATCTAATGCATAACATGTTAGCATTTAAAAGTGTAGTGTTCTATCAACATTAGTTTCCTTGCTATAGTCTCTTTAGATATCATCTTTCCAGTAAGGCATATTGGTAAGATATATCCATGTGATAAATTACGGTACCATATGTGAAAGACTCTGTAACGAACACCTTATGAATTACAAATGATTTGTGAACATAACCTTTTAAATTTTCTGTGTTCAGTGAGACATCTGTGCATGGCTATCTTCTATGGACATTGTTAGGCTGATTGTACTACAAATTAATATGTAGTCTACATTTATGAGAAGTATTTCTAACAAGGCAAAATTAAAAGTTTTTACGATATTGTGAACATGTCAAATCTGTCTTCTATATATAGAACAGTGTATATCTAGTCACTTTCGTTTCTTGCATTCCATTTGAAAAGTTTGCAAATTCACCATACTTCAGGGATAAAAATACATACTGTATTACCAAAAATGCAACGTTGCCATAATAATAGCATCAATTTAAATATTTATTCATTTTACAGCTCAAAACCATAATAAGATACATCAATCATATTTCTCTTTCGTTGGAAAATTTAAAGTAAAGATTCTGACATTTTTAAAATATAATCTTTGCAGCAAATTTGCAAAAAACATACAATATAACCAGTGTACATTACCACACTGTCATAAATATACTGCCTAAATTTGATCTGCAATAGAAGCTTGTTGAGTATTCTTTCTTTGATCCTTTGTTCTTTCATTCCACAAAAGAGTGGACCACACAATTCTAATCTCTACATGCTACACTCCCACTCCTATTATATCACTCCACTTGATGTTTCGAAGTTACTTTTGAACACGCAGATAAAATACGGCTAGCCAGATCCACAGAAAATGCTACAGATAAGCACAGCATTTGGGCATCCTTTATCACATTCTCGAGAAACAGAAACATTTTTCTTCAATACCTATTCCATATAAGACTCGTAGTAGAGTTTATTTACTGGATTTGTTACACAAAGTTTATCTCGTCAAGTGTAGTGACTACACTGAATATTTCAGATATACTCGTTTCTTGAAGTCATCTTAAACACTCTTAACTATTTACATAAGAAGCACAAATGTATTTACAAATATATAAAGGGATATGCAAGAAATCAATGTATTTTGCCTGTAACAAAAAGCAACTTTATTTCTTTTCTGTGTATGATTATTACTTTTTTAGTTTCAAGTAAATTATTGTCCTCGAATTTTTTCCACTACCATGAAATGCATCTTAATACACGAGACTCATTCACAGAGAAAATAACTCTTATATCCTTTTCTTTCTATAATGTGTGCATAATTCGAAAGGAATTGACATGTCTGTCATTTCACTTGTTCTCCATAGCAACCATTTCAAAATAATCAGTCAGAGGTGACTGTCTGAGATTAAAATGGCACACTGTTGCCATTTCAGCTCAAGAGTGACCACTTGAATAGTCAACTGATCTGAAGAGTTCTCGTGACATAACATGGACGTAGCCAGTATTTATTCTAGCGTGGAAATAAATTTCATTGCTATTCTGTGATTTCATACCTAATTTTGTTATTCCGAAGTAATTGAGGACTTCAAATGGTAAACCATGAAAGTGCCACAAAAAAAAAAGTTTTTAGTAGGACTGAATGTTTGTTCCAAGTTGAACAAACTCGTAAACAGTGAATGTGCCTAAGATTATAATTTCAGTTTATTAGGCGCTCCTTGTATATGTACCACGTTGAGTAAAGTGAAGAACCATGAATGTGCCACCGCCATTACTGATGATACCCATGTTTTGTTTTGTTCTGAAACAACATGAATGAACGTTTTGTGTCTGTCTCAGGCATAAGGATGAAAAAAAGACATAAGTGAAGAAAAGGAGGACGACTTGATAGCAATGGTCTTTTTTTTTTGCCTGAAGATAAGCACAAAAAGTTTTATTTGGAAATGTATGGGCATCAAATGGAGTTTGAAAGTACAGCCAACGATGAAGACTAATAAAGAGATTTCTTCCCTACATAGAGTGTTGAACTATAGAGCTAGTGTAAACATCTTATTCATAGAGTGTATTAAGTGTAATGTGAATAATGAACGTGTTTAATATTCCAATAATATTGTGGGTTTTGTGAAATTAAAACTAAAAGATCTGCTCCAGTATCAGAGCTAGAGTGTTAACTATAGACCTGGTGTAAACATGACATTCATAAAATGTATTAAATGTAACATGAATAAAAGAAGTGTTTAATATGCCAATATTGTGGGTTTTGTGAATTATAAGTAAAGGACCTGCTCCAATATTAGTGAGGTAAGAAACCTTGTAAGTGTCTTTATTATGCTAATAATGTTTTTCTGTAATAGTGAACAGTTTTGTTTTTGGCACTTTCATGGTTTACCATTTGAAGTCCTCAATTGTTGTAGTTAGTAAGAGTGATTTCATGCAGTTTAAAATGTGAATGGAGCATTAGTGATATGAGGAACATCACAGAACACTTATGTTTGGAATGCAATTGATGACACGAAAGTAAATGTATTCACTTGAGAATTGTGACTAATTATTGATATTTATTTTCGAATTTTTAACAAAGTTTTTGCAGCATAATGATACTTTAAGTTTATATTTCACTTAATAAAGTAAAGAAATCTCCAGAAAAGTGTGTGAAACAGTTGCCAGGGGAATAAGCAAATCACGTGGACATATTTAACTAGTATAGAACCAAACTGCTGTCTTGAAGTTCATTTATTAAATAAATTATTCATTCAATAATAACGAATTTTTTCAGTCATCCTGTGTCAAACATATCAATGTTGCCTGCAAATACTTTCTTTACAAGGTAGGCTGTAACTCGAAGGTCTATTAATGCAATTTAGTTTGCTTTCTTCTATTTAAGAAAAGTCCATAAAAATGAATGCATACATATCTCTTCATATTTTATATGTCAAATTTTGGTACTAACTATTCATGTTTTAATTCTCATGTAACTAATTATTTCCTCATCAGGGTACTTTAGAAGATTTCCTTTATAAATCTGCTGAATGAACAAATCTGAAATCATAAATCATGTGTCACCGAGTTTTTGTAATTTCTACAGTGTTAACTGTATCTCTTGAAAATTTTACAAGAGTTAGATATTGCTAAAACACAGTGCACAATTGTTTTCAAATTTGTATTTCGAAAAATCTGCCCAGAAAGATTTATACAGTATATATAACTTTTATTTTTATTACTAGTAAACATTTATTTGGGGTCTCACATGAAGGTAATCAATTTCCCAGAAGTCTGAAATGATACTACGACTTCCTATAATGAAATGGTGTATTGGTTTAGACTTCATAGTAAAAAAAAAATAAATAAATTTGAATATTGTAATTTTTTTGGTTACTCAAATTCACTCCCCAACATAAAAAAAAAACATAGCATTCTTAACAATAATCATATGTATACATGAATGCAGCATTTCATGCACAGACCTGTTGTGTATAGGTGTAGCTATTTAGGAATGTCTTATTTCCTATAAGTTAAAATGTAAAAAAAACTCTGACTTGCGTTAAAACCACTTTAAAGTTTGTAATACGTATTTTGAATATAATAACCACTTATACGAGGTTAAATAAATGTCTAACTTAGAATAAAGATATTGCGATGAAATCTTGACCACAGTATTCAAGAAACCGTAGATTTTTTGCCGCCATATTTAAAAAATGAAGAATATGACCAAAATTGACTAAAACTCAGTAGTATGCCCTTTAATACCAATGAAGTATAAATATGGTAATCTGAAATGCTCCTTAACAAAGAAGTGGGCGTGAAATATGACAGATGTTAATAACAAATTTCATTCCCTTAACCAATAAATGTACTTCCAGAAAAATTTATTGTAATTCAATGTTCACTGTCCTCATATTTTCAACACAGACTATACTGCATTCGACAATGTCTGACAGAAGAAGTAAACATTGCTGGCAGGGGAATGGCGAGGGATAACTGCTAATCAACCAATGACAGAGGTCATGTTCCAGGCTTACCTTGAAGTTGAGTGGTCTCAAGCATTCTACCTCCAGGTAAGCCTGGAACATAACCTCTGCCATTGGTTGATTACTAATTGTCCCTCTCCCTTCCTCTGCTGGCAATGTTTACTTCTCAAGTCAGACATTATGGAATGCAGTATAGATCTAGTCAGAAATGTGTGGCGTGCACTAACTATTCACTCTAATATCTAAACAACAATTAATGCTGTGACAAAATCTGCATCCCAGACAAACACAGCAACATGTTCGACATGTGCCATAAGGTTTGACGACACCTAATATTTGTATAAAATTTTGTTCACTTCATTCACATTAAACTCCACCTTTCACTGCCCAGTAAGTATTATAAACTGTCAAGTACATTGTATATACTATCGCAATACTTGAATATTTTGCAGGCAATTAAACAAATTTCAAATTAAAATAATTTATAGCAGTAGATTTATGGACATATTTGTATTAACAAACTCTCCCAAAATGAGACTAGCTTATTGCAGTTAATATTTGGAATAAACAGTCATTGCTGTAAATAATATCTCACCTACAAATCGCTGATGTAGACTGATGTGTAAGGAGCTGTTTTCTCGCACAATATCCAGTGCCATTCAATATTTCACAGGTAAAGTCACTTTTGATGCTGATGAATACAAAATCGTGCTAGGGAAAATTTTGGCAAGGCACTTCCATTTCCCTCGCCGCCATTCCACAATTTATTCATGCATCATCACCATCATCATCATCATCATCATCATCATCATCATCATCATCATCATCTCCTTGATGCAACAGATCCATTTCCACATGGTGCACTACACTACTTTTCAAGGCAACAAACTGATTTACAACTTTGCTGCACTACTCTCAGAGAGGAATACACAAGTATCTTGATCATAAAAGATAATATACCTGTCACTGATGAAGTGAGGAAAATACTGGCCAAACAATTTGTTGATTACAGTCATCATTAGGAATGTGCAAAGTGTGCCTCGTACTTTCAACAATCGACAAATGAGTATATAATACAGTCAGTTGTGCAAGTAATTTGCATAGTGGCTACAGGATTCTCTAACATCAATGCCATTTTTGGTAACAATGGTACGGCATGAACAAAAAGATCATGTTACTGACTGTTATTTTCGTTTGATAAAATTGAAAAGGTATTTTGCAAAATCAAAACTTGCCACTCAGTACCCAAACCTGCCCTTAGTTATGCGACTAATTCCTCACGATCGTATTCCGCCTCCTAAGTCAGCAAGTGATTGGACCATTGAATGAATATGAACATGTAGAGATGTTATCTGTCAGTGGGATCGAATCAGCAATCAACATAGTATGTGTTGGTCAATATTGTTTCCATAGAATACTCAGTTCACAAGAAAGAGACTTACGCAAATCTAAAAGTATTTCTTGGTATGCAACAAAGTTACATGAAGTACTGCTGTTTTCTGTGTGAGTGGGACAGTCGCAACAAGAAAGGAAATATTTTTAAAAAGTGATCTAAGTGAAACACCTACATTCCAGGTAAAATGAGTGTGCATTATGAGGCATTATTAAATCCTGAACATGTATATCTCAAAACCGTACATAATAAAATGGTGTTAATGAAGAGATTTGTAAAAGCACTGGACAAAGTAGGGGAAGCTTTGCATACTTGAGAAAAAAGTTTTCCAAAATCAGCGAGGCAGAAATTAAAGATGGAGTGTTTACTGACCGCCAGATATGCAAGATATAGATTTCTTCAACTCGTTAAGTGATACTGAAAAATATGCATGGAATGCTTTCAAGTTAGTGTGTGCAAACTTTTTAGGAAGTCACAAAACTGAAGAGTATAAAGGAACTGTGAATAACATGAGAAGATGTTTTCAGTGTATGAAGTGTCGTATGTCACCAAAATTACATATCCTTGATTGTCATCTAGACTTTTTCCTCAAAACTTGGGCAAAATAAGTGATGAACATGATGAATGTTTCCACCAGGACATTTCAGTAATGCGAAAATGGGTTGTGCGACAGTGGAACTGCAGCATATTGGCAGAATATTGTTGAGCCTTAGTTAGGAACACTTCTGAAGTGAATACAAAAGAAAAAGAACAAAAATGTCATTCTAAACTTCTAGTTGGGTCAAATGTCTCTTTTCAAGGTTTGAAAATGATTCCATAAATAAAATAGAACCTTTGGTTTGTAAAAATGGTATGTGACAGAGGATTTTTATTTTCAGATCCTTATTGACCATATCCATGGCAACAGAAATTACACAATTTTATTCAGAGGGCAGAAAAAAGTTTAAATTTGTGTTACAGTGATAATCTGTCCACCTGTGATTACTTCCTTTGAGGATATTTGGAAGTACACATCTTCCAAACACTACCAACACACAACCTACAGGACCTGAAGTAATGCATCCAGGAAAAGTTTGCTCGAATTTCTGTGACCATGCTGCATAATGTGATTACTGATGAGAAACCTGCACACAAGATTGATAAAATGCGTGGAATGAAATGGAGGTCAATTTCAAGATATAAATGTTAAGTTATTTTAAGGATTGTATTTTCATTTAGTATATGTTAAATCAATATACAGTAAAACCTCGATAAGGCGCGCCCGCTTATTATGCTATCCCATGTAATACGCTTTTTTTGTCCGGTCCCTGCACATTTCATATATAAAGCCTTTATAAAATACCCCGTTTGTTGCGCTCAATTTCTGCATAATACGCTATTTTCAATATAATTTTCAGCAATGTACTGTAACAGCAATGAAACATTTTGGCATTGAACTCACTGGTGCCATTAACCTGAAAAGTACCGGTATTTGGCCCTTTACCTGCGCACTTCAAACTGTACAATACCTCACCCTTTTGATACGCTCTCTTATTCAACTCTTTACATGCGCGCTTAAAGCCTACATACAGTTAAAATACCCCACCCTCTTGCTAACCTTCTCTCTCAAACAACATTCCTCATTCAGTCATAATAAAATTCTGGAAATTTTTGCTGGTCAATTTGTTGTCCTTTAGTGTATTGAAGTGTCTGTGAGTGTAATTACAGTGAGTGTTAAATGAAAAGCACTTTCCGTGTCGGAAAAACTTAAAATCTTACGAAAGTATGATGAAAACAGTACATTTAATCAGAAACAACTCTCTGATTCATTAAGAATCCCATAATCGACATTAAGGACGATGATAAAAAATCGCGATTCAATCACTGCAGCTGCAACGTCAGGAGGATTTAAGCGCAGGAAAGTGAAGTGTGGTAAACATGAGGACTTGGAGAACACGCACATGGCAAACAACTATAAATGTTTTTTTTTCGAAAGAATTAAGTATAGTACATACTGTAAATGTCTTTGACATACAGTACAGTAATTACATAATGAAGTAATACTGTATTACATTTCATGAATCATGTATTTCAATAAAGAAAAATGCTAATACAATGTAGATACTGTATATAATTCAAAATTAGTATACCCACCTAATACGCGGTCCCAGTTAATATGCGGTTTACACCCGGTCCCTTGAACAGCATCTTATTGGGGTTTTACTGTAGATATAAATATTTCAATACTTGTGACATTTTCCTAATTGCCAAATTCACTGCTACGCTTTGTATAGCAGAAATACATTCCAAAATCTTATTTCTGTATAAAAGGGTTATGTATATGCACAAAATTTGAGAGTCTACTTTTTAAATGCTTACCATCAGGAGGGCTTGTGTAACTGACGTCTTTACGCCTATTCAATGACAGTGAGTGATGTCTATACATACAAGAGAAAACAAAATCCACTTTGTGGCTAAAGAAAAGTCATGTCTTCAACAAAACAGTCTTGTTTCACTGCGAAAATATTGTTCCTACTTACATATTATACACAAACTTACTCAAATATACAGCTGGACAGGCATAAAATAATTACACCACAAAAACTTGCTGTGTTTGCATTGTTTAGTATGTCAAATTATAAACTATGACAAAAATTGTAACTCATATTTATTTCAACATGTTAATGTAACACAAAATAATTAATACTCTCTAATATTCACTCTTAGCATCAGATTTTAACAGACCAAATGGATGACAATAATAAATATTTTCCATATATATATATATATATATATATATATATATATATATATATATATATATATATATATACACACACACACACACACACTAATGAAATGCATGTGAATGTTGTATCTCTAAGCATTAAATTAAGAGTTTGGGACGAATACAAAATAAGACAAAGGAATTTCCATGGCACTTCTTGTAACTAGGCATAAAATTTACTTGATGTCAAGTATCAGGAAATTTAAAATGTTATGTTCACAAATGTAACCAAAATCAAAAGAAAAATTCGAAATTACAATATCTTCATACAGAAAATTGTTTTCAACTTTTCCCACAAAATTTTAATTCAACTTATCATATGTTTGACTCAGAACCAACCCAAGCTGAGATAGCCTCTAAGTAACAAGTGCAGTTTCATCATAGACACTATTATTCTTGCTTAATGAATAAGAATTTCTATCAATCTCTAGATACTTTGGAGATTTCAAGTTACTTGCGTGAGCTTTCTGCTCTTTGATGCTTATCTAAGCAAGAAATGAAGAGAGCAGAAAGCTCATGCAAGGAATAAGAATTATTAAATTTAAGTTTCTAAAAGCATTACTGTTCTATATATTTAGACAGGAAAATTCATTACCATCGCTGAAGCAATGCATATGAATAAATGATACTAAAATAATAACAATGAAATGTTTAACTAGCCCATCAGGCATATTTTGAATGAACGACCACAATCTATCACAGAACAGGAGGTAGTGAAGTGAAATATCCTAATGAAAATTTTTAAATTCAAATAAAATATTATTTTTGGAAAGACTTGCAAACGCTTTTGAATATGTTAGAAGAAAAAACAACTTTCTCAACGTAACTAATAACATCAAAATATTCATTCTATTTCTATGTTAAATAGATTAAACTGAGTGAAAACCAAAAATCCTTGAATGTGGAGATGGATGGATGTATTGATTATTGTAATAATTGACATCTAGTAACTCCATATTCCTTGCAAAGGTCCTGGGTTCGATACCCAGCCCGGAACAATTTTTCCCTCGAAATTATTCAAATTATTCCATATTCCTTGTAAAGCTTGTGAAGGAGCCTGAAACCACTAGACTTAAATGTTAATGTTAAAAACTACTGATAACTAAAGATAAAACGAGAGAATAATATATTTGCATAGAATTTAAGGAATTAAAATAAAATAATACATTTATCATTGTATTTCTGCAGAATTAAGACAGTCAGGAAAAGTTACACAACACAAATATACTCTCAAACTGACTTCCTACAATAATCACACTCTCTATGCTTGCTGTACCCTTCTTTCTCTCAACTCTAACTACAACTCGAACTTAAAAATGACAGACTCTGGTAAACTGAGAACTGAAGGAATAGTAAGACAACTATTACTGAACATCAATCACAATCCCTTTACCTTGGGACAGTCTCTGCCACCTCATGTGTTTGTGACATCAGAATTCATCCCCTGACTTGAAATCACAACAGAGCAGTAAAGGGGAGGACTGATGAAAGAGCAGTCAGGGATAGGATTAGCAGTGCTGAATTATGCAGCTGTAACTGAAAACCTACAACTTCGCAGTGTGAGAGGCCATTTACATCTAGTAACGTTTTAACTCTTTGGGAAAATTTGTTCTTACTTGTTGTAAACTTGGTGGAAATGCAAAAAATTTAGTTAGTGGAAAAGAACTTCAATTTTTAAAACAGTTCACTCTACAGTGTTATATGATTTGCCACACCAGTAACGACAATATGAATGAAAGGAAAGAGCTAATATATTTAATTAAACAATGACAAATAAATCGTCAGCAATATCATAATATCACTGATCAGTGATATCAGCATTACAGTAAAGTTTACGAAATACTGTCTACGTTTCGCAAATCTGATGCAATAGTTTCACGCCACTAGTTGGCGAATTGTGAACTTTTCTGCAGATGTCCAGGTATACATTGGGTGGACAATGAAATAGAAATTTCTTATTCTAATCTTATTTTACAAATTTTCAGGAACATTGTACACATCTAGTGCATCTATTTATGTCAAAATGAATATAGAAATTCATTGTTAACTCTCCTCTTAGTGCTTTCTGGTTGAGCTCACAGATCGTGCTGATTGTCAGCAACGTGTGCCCAGAATGTTAGTTAATAACCCAGAACACTCGCAATCATACAAGTTTTCAGACTATCTGGACAGCCAGGAACTTTCCTTCAAGGAAAATTTCCCAAGAGCTGAGCCTGGGAATCGAACCCAGGACATCCAGATCTTGAAGCCAGCATGCTGACCAACAGACCACAGAGGTAGTCAAAAAATGAATATAAAATATTCCTTTAGACATGATTATGATGGTAATTTAGTTATTTGCCAATAGAGGACTTTGAGGTTTTATGATATGAAAATACAATGTATAAATTCAAATGATTTTATCATAAAATTCCTAATTTGTTGTCCACCCACTGTAATTAGTAACATTTCAAAAAATATATTTTCGCTTATTCTGTAGTAATTAACGAGAGCAGCATTAGTTTTAGTTTATCCCGACTAGCCATTTTTATAAGAGTTGTTAATGAAAACCTGGAAGTTAAAGAATTATTAGATTTAGTTTCCATGAAGGACAGCACTAGAGACAAAAATAATTTTATATGTATAGTAGAGGTAACTGACAATGCCAATTTGTCATGAGATAAATTAATATCAATGGCAATAGATGATGCTGCAGTAATGATAGGATGTAGCTTTGGCATGTTGGGAGACTTAAGAGAAAATATTATGAACCTTCATATATACCACAATATTATTCCCGTCCATTTCATCGTACATGTGCAAAATCTTTGTTATAAGATTATTAAGCCTAACACTATGATAAACGCAGTTGTTAAGACAAAAAATGCCATAAGATCTAAAGGTTTTGATTATTGTTAAAATCCAAAGTTCCTGGCAGATTGTGGTAATGAACACAATTATTGATTTGTAACCTAGTTTTTCTTCCCGATTTTAGACCACTGAAATTTTCCGAATGTTTTCCTTCAAGGTAAAATTTTGATAATTACATAAATGTATGACTCAATAAAAGCTTTTAAATTGAAATTGTGTTTTTGCGAATGTCAATTGACAAAAAGAGAAATACTTGTACTTTTTTTTTAATTAACAAGAATTTTTTAATCTTTTACATCTGAAGAAGTTGAACAATATGTAAAAATGTTACAATGTATTCATATGGAATTTGATTCAAGATTTAAAAAATTGAAATTTCTTGGACCCAATTCCCGGCTATTAGTCACACCCTATTCAGTAAACTTAAGACACCGAGCTACAGTAACAGCTTATTGAATTAACAATTAGTGAGTAGTTTCTGTGAATTTTATGGACTGTTATCTCAGAAAAATTTTCCCGATTTCACAGGTTTGCAGTGAGAATGTTAATGATATTACTGAGATCCACTTATGTCTTTGAGCAACTTTTTCACTTTCGAATCTTAAAAAACCTCGGCAAAGATGTCCATATCCAACTACAATTTTAAGTATTCTCTAAGAATTATTGTTGTCCAAATAACTCCTGTTATAGTAACACAGAAGAAAGGTTCAAAAATTAATTAGAACCCACACAAGTACCAAGTAAAATGTATACAAATGGATAATAATAATTATTTCAAAACTGTTTTAAATATTGATTGTAATCTTAAGTCCAACAATGTGCATAATTTGGTTTAGATTAAGTATTTTTGGAAAGAATAATTACGCAAATTTCAATGTGAATATTATTTTTACTTTAAAATAATAATGGTGGGTACTTACAATGTAAAATGTGATACTTATGAAATATTTGTTACTGCAATTGTGGTTTTACAATGTTAATCCTCCGGCTACCAAGGGAGGTAATAGGATTAATACACTGATAATTTTTCAATATTATTTTCACTTTTCTCCATATTTATTTTTGAAATTCCACGTATTTGTCCGTTAAATGTCTACTAACATTTTGAAATAAGAATAACATAAATAATTAATCTACTTTAGTAAGTAATTCGCGTTATTTAACTGGGGTGACCTTGTTAGCCCCCTTGGTAGTCTGTGTCATGAAAATTCCAGGATATGAAATTCAATTTGTAGGTTAATTTTCTACATTTTTGAGCTTGTTTGCGTCCAAATTATTTTATTTTCTGTTATTAACATAATTATTCATATTGTTATTTATATTACCATGAGTATCATGATCTTTGCTTCCATTTTTTTTTTAATTGTAGTACAGGTGATGTTCAAATATTTGAATTTCAACAAAAAAACTAAAATTTATTTTCGTAGATTTATATTTCTATTTATTTGTCTTTAGAATTTTCAACGATATTTAAGATTTTATTAGTTATAAACTAATGTCTTGGGAGATGTTCATGGTTGTATATATTGTATTTGAATGTTTAAATTTAAACGGTAACCAAAATTATTTATAATTTTTTTTTATAATACTGTGACTTTCACTGCTTGTAGCTGTGTTTTTCACCTTGTCAAAATTATATAGCGTGGAGGAGTTTGCCTTGAAATGGAAGGTAGGCAAGTTTAATTTTACTGATATTTTTTTCTCATAGTGTCACCAATAACATATTATATGAAGTTCAATAAGTTTGGTACACGTTTTTAACAAACTGTAACAGAACTTTCGAATCATCCTGTATTTTTTAAAAGTGGAAAATTATTTCAAATGTTTACATTTTGTATAAGTCCATAGTCAATAATATATGCATTGTTAATATTCCAAGCATTTAACAAAGATTGGTACCATGATTTTGATGGGGAATTGTATTACTCCCCTTGGTAGTAGTAAGTAACAAAAAAAACCTTGGTAGCAGCAGGATTAATTTGGACATAAATTCAGTTAATAATTTATTGTGTTTTTAAGAAAACTTTCATAAAATTATTTCCTATGTGAGAAGTGTAATTATAATTCATTACCATGATATTTAAAATTAATCAAATAAATAAAAACATTTTTATTAAATTTTCTGTTCCTTGAAATTTTATCGCATTTTCTAGTACTGTGATTTATTCATATTCGTACTCCCATAAACAATTCATGTAAATAGTACCTCAAGCAGAACTAGTTGCCTCAATCACTACAACAATGACCCTCACTTTCACCCCTCTGTTGCTCTGTCACTATGCTTTCCCTTGCTGAGAGCCATGGAGCACTGAATTGTGATGTCACAGCCATGAGAGGGTTTACCTGCCTTCCGAAGATATACAAATCTCATGAAAAGAGCTTATAAAAACTCTCATTTAGCAATTCACTGAATCACTACACAAAAGGAGAGTGGAAACCTCATAATGTCATTCCTTACATTTATCACCATCTGTTAGCTAATTCTGAAACCCAATTCCACAACACGCATACATACATACTGCATAATATATATATATATATATATATATATATATATATATTCTGAACACTCTCTCCTATATGCTCCACAAGAAAAACAAATATTCCGTGAAACGATGAATCAATAACATGAGACCATCTTTTTACAAACGCATGGATATGAGTGATTGTTAAGAACTGTTCTGGTGAAGTTAGTACGAAATATTTGAAATTTGAGTCTTCATTTACATCAATATTGTCACATATGAAGAGCACCAAGACAATGTAAGTACTATTAAGTACTAGGTACGAACGAAATCTTAACCACTGAATTTGCAGAATAATGTACAGAAAAAGCCTTGTTCAGTACTCATAAAATAATACAATATTTTTTGTTATTCAGTTATTCCGAAAGTATTAGATAGCAAACACAGTCTTCAGAAATGTCAGTGGAAATATTATCGACTTTTTATATACAATCAATTGAAGGGTTCAGAGCCATAGTGGGCTAAGTGCCATTTATTAAAAAAGGAGAAAGCAAGGATTAAAGTTAAGTGAATACTATAGTTTAATGAAGATTGACATATCATTTAGTCTTAATGTGTATACTTTATATTACTTGCTATATGTTTCCATTGAATTATGGTAATAACTTCATTTTAACCCTTCTTTTCTACGGTTTTAGTAAATGGCGCTTGGCCCACTATATTTCTGAACCCTTCAATTCTGGTCTCGACTTACACAGGTTCATGGAAATAGATGTAAAATTATTGTAAATGTATATTCCTTCCCTATTCTCAAAGTAGCAGTAATTGGCTCCTACTATTTTGCTAACTATTACAAATTTCTATGTGAATGCTGAGTTCAACTGTACTAATAATTCGTACTTGAATTGATCCAAATGATGTACATATTGCTACTGATATATAAAATCTTTTTTTTCTTTAATTTATACCTATTAAAGAACCTGAGAGTATTTTCTTGTGCGACTTTCTTCCAATATTAAGTGACAATAGAAAAAAAATTCTTCAATGCTTCATCTTTAATTTCAAAAGAAAACTGTATCACTAAGATCTAATTTACACCTAATATTAATAAAAGATTGTTCAGTCATTTAAACATCATTTGGGCAACAGCTATACACACATGCAGACATCCAGAAATGACCAGTCTACAGAGCCCCGTTTCATTTCAATCCAATACCAATTTACAAGCAAACACTCATAATCACTGTACTGGTACTTACAATGTTTTAACTAAATAAAATGACTTAGTAAACAATACAAATGCATACAATTCAATTAAAAATAATGAATTGTTAACACCTTCCGACTTCTATATCGAAGGCGAAAGTCACTCAGTTTCTTTCATTTCAGATCACGTCAATTATTTACACATTCTTGTACATGGTGGACAATATTTCCAAATTTCACACATACACATAGCTGCTGAACGTCATTTCAATTAAATGTCTGTATTAAGAAGAGATGATGAACACCCTTATACAACCATTATAAGCAAAGAGAACACAATAATAATCAGTATAAATTAATTATAGGGGAAGGGCACATAAGAGTATACTAAGTTTCAATATCTCACTATTGGCAGTGTTTTGACTATTTTATAATTTCGTCCGAAATATTTTACACTTGCAAGTTATAGACTCTCATATCTCTGAAGTGAAGTGAAGATTTATATTCGACAGAAGTGAAGTTCATTCGTTATGTTATGGCGGGATTGGTGATACTCAAATGTCTTCTTTTTTGTGACAAGCTTTGCCAATCTATTTTATGTTACATGATGTTTTGTTTTGTAGTTTGATGTGCAATTATAGATACGAAAGCTTGAAATGAATACTTATACAATCACGAAATCATGAACTGTTTGGTCTATAATCTCTCTCTCTCTTCTTTTTTTTTTACTGTTGTATATTGGTACTGCCTGGTACCACAGTACATTTTTCAGTTGTCGATCCTATTGTAACAACATTCGTTTCGTTTTTTAGGTTGATTTAATGTGTGATGAATGAGGTTTATCATTTCTCACACCTTTTAAAAGCATTTGGTTGAGTGACCTTTGAACCATAGCAGCTAAGATGGAGGAATATCCAAAAATATTGTAGTTTTGTTTAAAGTATTTTGCAAAATTCTTTTGTGGATGAAGGTGAGTTGTTTTAAGAATTTTCATATGCACAGATGTATTGTAAAAGTAAAATGGAAAACGATGCTGAAAAAAATCAATGTGATTATGGAAAATGGTGTGAAATGTTTGTCTATTTCAATAGTAAAAAACATCAACATTTAGAACATTCTTCATTTGGTAGGATTTTTCCTGGCAGTTCCTGGGTCAAATACTGTTGCAGAAAATGTTTTTTCCCTATTAAAATATTTATGGTCAAATGAAAAAAAAAATGAATGATAATTGAAAGTGTGAAAGCCTTGTTCATTGTCTAAACACACTTAAAGAGGCATCATGTGCTAAATTTTGTGACAAAATCTCTAAAGAATCTGAACTCCTTGATCAAATACATAAATTAGGAAAGTTAGGCAACAAAGAAACATACTACCTCTACAAAGTAAACAGAAAAAATGTCATTTAAATGCACAATACAAAGATAAGTATTCATTACAATTTGTCAATAAAAGTCTTGTCAACAGCATTTGAATTTTGTTAATCAGTCTCCTCTATCCACTTTATTTTAAATGTATCAAGTTTTATCTCAATCTTTTTATAAATGTCCTCTTTTTTCATAAAAATACTAGACACCCTAGATCCATCATCTACACAAGTCCGCCTTTGGGCCTTTGAAAGTGAATTATGCCCAAAGAGTGTGAAAAGAGATTAGAACAATGCAAGTGAAAGCTGGGATCAAGTAACATACAACTGTCAAATTATTCATCTGATGGAATCTGTAAGTAATTCTGAAACATAAAATGTCTAGTTCCAGGACACAATGGAATACCCAAAAGCCTAATTCTGGTATCTGTACATATCTGCACCTCTACTCATTATCTACCCATTTTCAAAACCTTTTTATAAAGAAAGGGAACAGACGTACATAGAAAGCAGAAATCTTTACCAGCACTAAGTTTAAAGCAGAACAAAAGAGAAACAAAATCTGAAATTGCAGAAAAATATTGTTTTCAGTGGAGACTGCCATAGCTTGAGCTGCTACAGAAACTCTTGTGAAATTCGTTATAACCTACATTTACCTACATAAAAAATCCTTTCATAATTTGAACGATGTGAAGAGTGAATATATTTTAATATGCTCAAACTATGAAGGAAAAAATAGCTTTCAAGTATGTTTGTCCAAACATTTTCGTCCAATACAATAGTTCATCCAAATTTCTATGACCAACACTTTCTAAGTCCAGTGGAATAAGTCCACAGCATTTTCGCCCAAGAGTAAATTTCGTCCAGAAATTTTTAGTCCACAAAAAATTTAGTCCAATATACATACTGTCCAATAATTAATTTTGGATATTCAGATACTAGAAGTACATTTTAAACAGATGCCAACAATATAATACCAAATAATGAGGAACTCAAAAATGGACAGATACATGCATGCATTCATTAGTTTTACATAAAATTATCAGCTATGGAGCCCAAAGTAACTACTTCAAAAAGGAACAAACCACTGCTCATAAAAGACAGCTACTGTTATCAACACCACTCTTATATTAAGGATCGAACTAGGATATATTGGCGATGTGAGAATCAGTCAACTTGCAAGCAACCTGTAATGAAATTACACAGCAACCCACAGAACCACGAAGATGGAAATTAAAGAAGGAAATTACACTTTCTACACTTGCAATGAATGCATGATCTTTGTTCTTTGAAATAACTGAAAATAAATCTCATGTTTTATTTCAGCGATTCTTTCTTTGTAATAAACACAGCTACGAAAATTTCAAGTAAATAAATTTGGACTAAATCAGGTAAGGACAAAATATTTATACAACGAAATTTCACATAATACTAAAATGACATGGACAAAAGATTTGTGGACAAAATTTGATGCAGGACAAACACATAACTGGACAAACGTAAAATTAGGACCAAATTACGAATGGACGAAAATGTAATAGACTAACATTCTTCTAACCAAGGAAATAGGCTATTCAAACTGTGATTACTGATAAATTTAACATGATTTAATATGAATTTCTTTCAATATTATTAATAGTTCTCACTGTTAGAAATATTTTAGTTTCATTCAATCAGTTGTTTTTACTTTTTAATCAGCTTTGATATTTGTCTTGCACAGCAGGTGTCATCTTCTAATTTTTGGAGATGTTTTAATTCTGCAGTGCTCGGGAAAAGTGACATAAGTCAGTTTCCACAAACCTTTTTTGATAATTTATTGACAACTTACACTGGTTTATGTCGATTTGATTTTTTTTCTGTATGAATTATTGTAATGGGAGGAATACTTATGTATTTTTTTCCAAGCGAGCAGATGTTCCGTAAGTTGTCAACAAATTATCAAAAAAGGTTTGTGGAAACTGACTTGTGTCACTTTTCCCGAGCACTGCAGAATTCCACTTAATGTTTAAATAGTTCAACTCAACTTATAAGCTTAATTCACCTCATCCTCCTACAACAGTTTAATAAAACAAAACATGTAGTTATAAATTAGGTTTTATTTATAAATGGTGCATACTCTTAGATATTGCACTGCATGTTCTTAGCTACTCTATTTCTAAGAATATGCACTTTGGAAAGGTTTTTCTTTTCATCCTCCAGTGTCTCTCAACATATATTTCTCATTTGATCGTGTACCATTTGATAAAATGTTTCAGAGTCAACTGTTCATATCCTCATAGTGGAGTATTAATAAGGAAAAATTACCCAACTGCATATCTTACGTGCCTTTCCCCTACTAACATTAGCATTTAACAAAAAATAAAAGCACAATTTCCAATAATTCTAACACATTGTGAAAGATTTCAATGAAGTGTTCGTATATATTCATATTTATTATTTATTTTATGGATGTAATTTCAGATAGAAGTGTTGAAGTCGAATTAAATTTGAAATTTAATGTCCAAATTTTTTAATTCTCTAATGCCACCAAATGCAAAATTTCAGCTGTTAGAAGTCATATCTTATATTTCTTCCATGTAAAGTTCGATAAGTCAAATGCGTAAATATCAATTTATAAAATATATGTATAATGGGAGCTTTTCATATTATCCCACGATTGAAACACCTAATAATACCACAGAATGGGGTTTCTTGCACCACCAAGCCCAAGAATATTCTATATTAGATGAATAAATCTGTATTTTCATGACAAAACTGTATATTTAATTCTGATCAGCTGATGAATCAAATAGGACATTGTACTGGACATACCTCTCTCACAAATTTTACCTTAACTTTCAATATAACACACATAAACAGACTCAGCAATGTGTTTTGTAATAAAGTAAAAACCAACATTATGTAACCCTGAGAACATTCAAGTATTATTTTGTTTACTTATAACTTTCCAGGAATTTTAAAACTATATCCCACTTTAGATGTAAAAATACTACATTTAAACTTAACTGATAAGCCCAGCAGAAGTTTACTTGCAAAGTAATCTATTACACATACAAGATACAGAGCTCGAGAGAAGAGTTAACTTCAGTTCTAGCAAGAGTAATCAATATTTGGTGCTAAGGAAAAGTAAAGTACTATCAACAAAGAATTTTTCATATTTTGGCATTACTTATCACATCTTTCAAATTATTATGTATCAATCACTGTATCAGAGAGAGAGAGAAAGAGAGACAGAGACAGAAACTGTGGAATGAAATATATGGGAAACAAAGGACTGAAAAATACAAAGCCCATTATATTGATAAAGTTCATAAGTAAAAGGCCAGGACTTATGGCACATCAACTAAAAAAAAAGTTAAATTTTATTTCCTCGACATTAAAAAAAACACACACACAACCCTAGAATACATCAGATAAAGTACTGATCTTTTATGCATCTCAGTCGAGAGGAAACGGGAAACAAAATATATACAAATGCCTTTTCGAAACTTGAAAATAAATTATTCCTGCCAGTTTTAGGATAAGAACAAATTTATTGTGGTGTAATCTACAGAATTATAAACCCGATCCCATTTTGATACTACCTGAGAACTGCAAAACCATCACCTCTACTCTTCTCTCACTAAGACAGGCAGAAGATTTCAGCCCTGTTACAGAAAACATATAGTTTTCAGGACTCCATGTCTTCATTTTGTCACATACATAGTCGCCACAATTAGTGAACTGTAGTTCAGGATATTGCCAACTTCAGTCACATAATTCCATTTGTAATCTTATCTATCCCAATACATAGGTAATTCTACTGGACAGCAGTCAAATCTGCTGCTAAAGAGAACTATACCACAGTGTTTAGACTGAAGTAGTATTCATTCACTAACAAGAGAATACAATATTAAAACATCTTGCTGTAAACTATGCTACCACAGAATGCTTCCTTTTAATGCCTATATGCTTTAAATGCAATTTCTCAATTTTGTTGTAAAAAAGGTCGTCTTTAATGGTAATATATTATTAAGACCTGAATATCAATTAGATAATTTTGTGCTTTATCAAGCAGACTCAATTTGCAAAGAGCCACTACCAGTTTCACTGCACGGTCAATACTTCAGGTAAATACTGGATAGCATATTGTGTGTCAAATACTGGACTGCAGTATTCCAGTCGCCACTGTGCTCAATATTAACCCTCCAGTGTGACAGTATTCATGATACTAGCCTTCCAACAGTGTGACATGTAATGTATAGTGTGCGAAAATTTTTAAGGAAATGTTATTTAATCAGTAATTGCTTTCATAATTCAAGATGTTTACATGGTTCTAGTACTATGACACACAAGGAAGAAAGCTGGAAGTGCAATAGGCACACAGGTAACAAACTCCTAGAGCAATCGTCCATCTGCACTGAAGGGTTAAATCTGCATTACAGTAAGGGAAACCAAAAGGATAAAATTACATAACACTAATAAATTATATATATTATCTATATAAATAACTATTTTGAAAGGTATACTCTTGATTTAAATATTCGTGGTTTTCAGTAATTCTAAAGTGTTACAGGATAAAATATGTTAACTAGCGACACATATGAAGATACACCTGATGCACAACTCTGTACCATCCTCACGCTGCAATATTCAAATAAATCTTTCCTACCTCAGATTTAAGCAATGCTATCATCCCTTTCAGCTGCTCCCATGAACTTGAGCATTCCTCCAATGCAGAGAAGCTATGACCAGTGCATACTATTGTGCTGGGGCACCTGTTGACTCGGGGACCCCACGTTTGCGTCGCTTGTTTAGCAAGGGATTGTTTGTATTATCCAAATTCTTGATGTGCACTTGATCATAGTCAACACGCATAGTTGCCAGTGAACGTGTCATCTCTTCTTGAACCTCTGGCCAAATGTCCTCAGCCTCTCGCAGCATGCGACCTGTGTGCAGAGGGGTCTGGGGCACCTCTGTGTATTGCTACAAATACAAAAGTCATAATTAATCTCGTCTCCTCACACTATTCTTAATTCAAATCAAAACTATTTCATTCCATTTTCACTATGTGTTCAACTTCAATAGCTGATCAGATTCTAAGCTCATACTATTTGTCAGAAGTTTTAATGTATTACATGGCTAGACAAATAAATAGAGTTATCATAGTTCCAATAGCTGATCAGATTCTCAGCTCATACTATTTTTCAGAAGTTTCAATGTATTATATGGCTAGACAAATAAACAGAGTTACCACAATTCTGGATACGAAAACACGAACATTTTTGTTTTCCTAAAATTGGTGATATGAATTCCATTAAAGAAGATTATCTACTACACTGTACCAATAATTAATAAGAGAAATAACAGAGAATCTGAATATATCATAATTAGAGATGGGACCTCGATACTCGTGATACCTCAATACCTATGATACTCAGTAGTATCGAAGCATGTCTAATACATTGGGATAAGTCCTCGATACCTTTTCGATACTTTCAATTTCTGCATTTCAAATAATATTCAATCCTGAATCCAAGAATTTCAGCACGTAGTGATCATGTTAAGGTCCTCTCTCCAAAAGGCAATATTTGCCAGCTACATCAAAATTTGTTTTCAGATCTAACATTTTCTGAATAAAACCATCTCGAGTTTTTAGATTCTTCTCTGTTATGTTACAAGTTATGTCCAGGATGTATCTCCTGTAGTCTGACTAGTTATTTTTGTAAAGGAGTATTGCTCATTCTTTTACTATCCTATTAACTGAATTTAAACCAGTAATTAACATAGAATCAACAGGGGTCGTATTTACACCTGTTTTCAGTCATAGTGCTTGGTTTTGGGTTTATTCAAGTTTTCAATTTTCAGGAGAGTAATTTTTGGATATAGTTATTAAGAACTCAATGCAGTAAATTATTACTGATAGGACAAGCAATTTATATGTTGTCATTAAGGTAGAGTGAGCATAGCCCCATTTGCTTCAGCTTGTTGTTTCAACATGTTAATACATTTGAAGACCTGGGTGTTTAATTTTTAAACTAGATGATTCCATTTTAATTTACTACACCAAGTAAATAAATCTATCTGAGATGAGGTTGTTTTTAAATTTTACAATTGCGTGAATTGGTTCATGTGTGAGAGAAAATGACTGATAAATTTATGCTCTTACTCTTATGGTAGTAACATTTTTTCGAGTAATGCAAGAGCATTATTTAGTATGTAGTATAAGTCCCGATCTCTGCTTTCCTCTCTGCTGTTTCTGTCCAAATGTTTAAGTCATCAGCATCAGCTGGCAATTTATTCCAGGAATTGTTTTGAGTACTTTAATTAAATCATTGGTATACACAGTATATTGAATAAGCACAGCTGCATATAACTCCTTTCTGCATTCCACGAAAAGATTTATAGTCTTTCCTTAATAACATTACTTGGTCCTTCCAATTATGCTAATACTGAATCATTTTACATTGTATGTCAAATTTACAAGCCACTGTTCATATATCATTTTTCAATGCAAATTCGACAGCACTTAATTTAAAACTCATTCTTCAACCATCAATACTCATTTTTTGGCTTTTTGCAGTACACACCTAAAATTTAAAGACTGAAAACTTGAAAAAAATATGGAAGCCACATGATCGTGAAATAAGTAGACAAGCAGGGGTAGCCAGGTAATCCTTGTGAAACAAGTTTAAGATGTGAACCGGGAAAGTGATAGGGGCACAGCATCCATGCACTGCTTCCCTTTTCACTTTTAAAAGAAAGATATTTCACATGTGTACAGATGAATTAATTATTAGTCGTTTTTTCTTGTATTTCGTTTTTGTGTGTTTATACTGTATAATGTTTGACTTGGGGAAGAAGGTGAATGAGTGGGTCAATGTGAGATTTGCTTCTGACTACCTGGCTTGTGACAATGGGTTGCTGGGAAGAAAAAGGAAACAGAGAAATACAGAAGCATAATGCTTTCCTGCTTTTTAACCTCTCATGGTATGTTAATTCCGATTTGCTTCCAGCCTCGTTTCTGATTTTCCTCTGCTGTATTGACAAGCATCAGCAAGCAGCATGTGGTACTCTTCACAATGTGATAATGTGTAGCGTTTCAAAAATTAAATTACTATGAGGTAATTAATACTCGTAGTCAAATATGTCAATACTACAACTATAAAATATAATATTACTAGTACTAGTAAATAATAATAATAATAATAATAATAATAATAATAATAATAATAATATTAATAATAATAATAATTAGGGCCCGGATGTTTAGGCATTTATAACAGTTAAAATAGGCAGGCAAAAAAGGCAATAAAAACGAAAAAAAGGCACAATAATCTTTGGAAAAAACATTGTAAATTTTAAAAAGGCATATTATATTTTAGCAATAAATTTAAATTATATCAACATAACTCACATATTTACTTCGTAGGTGACACATGTTGACATACAAAATACTTGTGATTAACTGTCTTTTCACAAACCTTACATAACAAAACTGTTCCATAGGTTGAAAAGAAATGGGCCCCAAATTCACTAACGTAAGCATGAAGTTTACTTTTCAATGGTTTACTGAATTTAGACATTATAGATAACCGATCTTATACCTTCTGTCACCTGACAATAACTGACTGTTCCTCACTCAAATTTCTTTCTCCTACAATAATAAACACGTGTAGCACAAAATTGTAACAGTAAGATTTGAAAATATGAAAGCAAACAATTGGAAATGTTACGTGACAACTTAGTTAAAATTAAAAGGCTGATTATTGGTACCATGAAGACATGACAATATTATATTTGTAACTGTGGATTGTCGATCATTATTCTTATCACACCAATAATATTAAAGCACGATTATTAGCAGATTAAGCATCGAAATAAATTACTTTTATTTACTATTGTTAGTAAAGTTAGTCATTGTTTCAAATATTTAAATTTCATACACATTACATTATAATTAATTAGAAAATTGCAAATAAACAAGATATATTGCTTTAAAGTGACAAAAAAGGCATTTACTATTAAGAAACACCTTAAAAGGCAAAGTAGGCAAAATGAAAATTGGCCCTATCACTTTGATTTACTCCAAATCTCATTTATATCTATGCAAATAATGATTTATTCCACCCAGTAAAAAAGGCATTTTGCCAAACATCCGGGCTCTAATAATAACAATACATAATTACTAAACACGAATAAGTGATTTTCGTGATTCTGTCCACCCATCTGTATATGCCTATAACACTAAAGTTATTCAATGATTTTATTCACATGGGGTATTTTGGGAATTTTAACTCTAAAAATAGCACGTTTAGACACCTAAAGTAGATTTTAAAACATTAAAATAGGCTCTAAAATACTCTTTTTAGGCATTTTATAGGAACATCAGAAGAGGATAGCAATGTTAGAATTAAAATATTGATAACTAAACTTATGTACCTAAATATAATTATGCAAATTTGATTTCTTTATAGGTATGGTACCTTAGAAGGGGACAGCAGTGTTAGATTAAAACATAAACAGCTAAAATTATACACCTAAATTTAATTATAAAAATTTGATGTCACATATATTAGGTACTTTAGAAGAGGACAGCAATCTTTGAATTAAAAAGAAAGGCAGGGGATTGTAGAATCCCTGTAATTGCGTAGAAAGTGGCTACTCAAGACATTAGTAATATCTTGGCTGTAATGCATATACGATGATAATATTCAAACTTAATTTTTTTTGCAATGTTGATATGTTGTGGATTGCATCAGTCCACTGCCGCTAAGTAGCAATGACATGTTGTGGGATGTATCGGCATGCTTCCACTGAGGAGCAAGATGCGCACAGAGTGTTACAGGAATGGCAACAGACTTTCTTCCCAAACAGGTGTCCACTTAAACGTTCCACGTTAATAAAGGAAACTAAAACTAAAATTATGCACCTCGATTTAATCAAAATATTAATATATTTGAAAATAAGCTATATGTAAGTATATCACAAAAATAATGCAAATATTAAAAATTTATCATTGATGCTTCATTGAAGATCCTATTAAGGAACTACATATGTAAATATTACATTATAAGAAAAACCTGTTTATGCATTTCGATGGATATTGTAATGGATATTTGACGTTATAATTGAAAACAAAAGTATCTAACTTTTAAGCAAAGTACTTAAAAATGATACACTGCATTATAAACCATAAGGTAAGACTGTTAGCGGAGTATTACTTTACTTATTAAAACATTTCTGATTCTTAATCATTGATTAAAATTACATATTTATTTTTAATGAATTTTAAGATTAATTGTTACTAACTTAATTTTGGTTGTTTCCCTTGTTTTGGAAGCCACATTAAGGGAAGACGGTATTTTTTTGGTGAAAAATGAGTAAGTTTAAAAAAAAAATCTTTAAAATATTCTGTGATATGTGTGGAATGCACTACATAACATTTTGTGGGTATTTGTGCCCTTATCGGATGTTGAGACGCCATTTTTAAACTTCCTGCACTATGGATTTTTAAATCACACACCCCCTTTTATTGTTGTTTCCGGTAACTTCATTTTTTTGCTACATTGCCAGACAAAAATGGATATAATTTCTGAACTATTAAAGATACATCCATGAAATTTAGGACACACATTCTCTAGACTATTAGGAAACTGTTCTCTGTAACAGAATTTTGCTAACTGATTTCATTTTAAAAACATGTCTGCCTGTTTGCAAAAAAGGAAACTAAAGGAGCATTATTAAATTTTAATTGTTTATTTTCCAAATGTAGGGACTAATATCAAAATTCTATTACAGACAGTTTGTAGAGCATTCTTTTGCAAGTACATTGCAAAAACTGTTTGAATATATCTTTAAAAATGCCTTACATATATATCGGTTTTAGGAAAATCCTACATTGGGTACATTTTTTTTTTTCAAATCTGGGCCCCCCAAATAATTTTTTTTATATTTATATTTGGCTGAGTTGCTACAGCCATGAGCTCTCTACATACAAAAAATTAATATTTTACACCACATAGAAAAATAGTTTTAAAAAATACCATCCTCTCCTTTTAAGCCACTGAAAAGTGATGGGGTTTACTGATATTTTGCAACAATTTTGTCACAGAACCCATGGGTAGACAACATTCCCAGATCTAGCATAATGGTAGTAGTTAGGAGTTCGTCGATTTCCAATAATTTTTCTTAATTATGTATTTGAACTTTCAAAAATTAAGTGTGGTACTATAGGCAACAGGATACTATAGTTGAGTAAATATGGTACCTCTTTGTGCATATCCTCTCTCATACGTACAACAACATAGTTATTCATATAATCTGACATAAACTGAATGACAGAAAATATGTTAAAACACACAATCATCAATCAGATGCAAGCTACGAAAAAAATATTTTTATCTTGTGACAAAATATAATTCTTCATCACGCTGAAATTGCAATCTTAAGATTTATGATTATTCATACACAAATTTGTCCCATATTATACTCTTGAAAAATAGTAAAAGAATTTTCTTACAGCAATCCATTTGTTCCTCATCACTTGTTCAATTGTAAGACGCTGTGTTGGATCAACACACAACATTCCTCTGATCAGTTCCTTTGCATCCTGTGCCACATTTTTCCATTCAGGTTCAGGAAAATCATATTGGCCTATGCGAATACGCTTCTTCATGCCTGGTGATATGGCTAGTCCATGGTTGCTGTAGAATGGTGGAAAACCGCACAATCTGTACATGAAACATGAAACATAACATCATTAGGAACTTGTGAAGAGAATTTAACAGCCGTGGCTCTCAATTAAGGCACTTTCCAACAGAGCAGCACACACAAACGTCTTATGAGGAAAAATATATTATAAGATTGAATTAAAAATTGTAACAAAATTATAACAATCAGTATGGAAACTGAATGAAGTGTGTATTCAGAATTTGAGAATGACATCAGTGGACATAAACACTTTCTGCCTTTTCATTTATGGTTCTATAACTCAGTCCATAGAATATTCACAATCAATCCAACCATTCTATACATTAAGTCAATATTTAGCCTTGAAGATATTTTCTCAGCTCTTTGCTGTAATGCTGGATCTGCAACATAAATATTCTTGTCATGTTTCTGATGAAACCATTCTACTTCCATCTTCTTGTAAAATGTCATTTTTATGAGTCATTATTTTATTTCATGCTGAAACTAATTAAGCCTAATTCCTTTGCTAAGTTGATACATGTTACATTTGTCTGAATTGTTCACTTCGTTGATAACATTTACTTGTTCAGAACAAATAATGTCTTTCATTTCATACCAACTTTTGCCAATATTTTTAACAAAAGAAAATGCTTTAGTACACAAAACAATATAGTACTGTATTTTACTCATTATTTTTTCTAGAATTCAACAAAATTCCTTACAGGAAAAAGTAATTCCAGAACCAGCGAAACATTAAATGGATAAAATATTGGATTCTTTTTCTGAAAGTTGCTCTTCTCATGCAGAAAATTGTTTTCTACTCAAGAATTATATTAAATGGGAATTAAAACCTTCATATTCTTATGTTACCTCTGATTCTAGCTGATACATCTATTATCAGGCAGTGCATCTCACTTGATGATATGTGTCAGAGAAAGAACAATTGTTGCATACATCTCAAATCCGATTAGTAAACTATGTTACTAATCAACAATGCATTCAATAGAGAGGGTGGAACAGTAGACCAAGTAGGAAATCGCAGTAACATATGGTCTAGCCTACATGAGTCAGCAAGAAGAAGAAGACAGAAGCAGAATCAAGAAGGCTTTACAGGAGATCAAGAAAGGTGCGGTTAGCGTCCAGAGAAGACGTCAGGATGTGAAAAGGCTGAATAAATGCTTGTCTCTCCATCTTGTCCCAATAGTGTTGTTAATATAATGCAAAAGTCCCGGGTTCGATCGCTAGGAGAAATAAGTTCCAGACTTTTGCAACCATCTTAAAAAGGTAGAGAAAAAAAAACACTGAAATAATTTATGCCAAACACCTGTGAATTAGTAATAGACTCGACCTGGCCTAAAGGGGAATAAAGTTAAACTTGGAAGTTAAATTTTTCCTTTCTCAAACAAAATAAAGAGAAACAAATACATTAATGCAAAAAGAGAGAGAAAGGTCTGTGAACCTAATATCTCATCCACATGTCACCAGTGTCTATGACAGCCCTGATTCGATCAGGAATGAAGTCCATAAGATTGCAGAAGAAAGTTCCGATCTTAAGCATTATCTTTCCAGGTACCTAGAACTTGATCCCATAACTCGTTTAGATCTCAAGGTGGTTGTTCACAAATCAGATTGTCCTCCTTTTCAATTAAACCCATGCATGCTCTGTAATATTCAAATCATGTGACTTCAGATACAAGTGAATGAGTTCGATCACAGGTCTTTTCTGAAACCATCTTTAGATGCTGCCGACACGATATATGGAAAGGTTATCCTGCTGGAACAGAACTATTCCTTCAGGACAGCATTCTCAGGTAGAAGAAAGGGATATATTTTCGAGACAGTGGTCATACATAGGGTTACCATCCGTCCAGAAAAAGGAGGACATGTCCTCTTTTTTTAATCATTTTATCCTGTCCAGCAGGCATTTTGAAAATTTTTTAAATGTCCGGCATTTCGCATTTCAACTAGAATTAATATGAATATTGAATAATGTGATGAATACTATTGTTAGAGTTTATAGGAGGAGCGAGAAATAGAGCAGTGACACCCTGCCAGTGAGACAAACAATGGGGAATAACTTCTATTGTATCGTAGCTTGTGTCATGAGGTCTTTTTTTGAAAATGAGTTCTCAGAATTGTATCTTTGATTTCTTCATTCGATAATGTACGTCTTCCACACTAAAATCTCAAATATTGAAAGGGAACATAATTCTGTAGTAGAAATCTATGACTTGCTCATGTCAGTTCTCGTTTCTTTGCAGGATAGGCTGAAAAAAGGGTTCTTGCCACTAAAAGTAAAACAGTCATTAAATTCATTTTCTGAAAATGGGTTCCATACAGAATGAAAATGTAATTCATTTCTATGAAATTTGCATACAATATCTAAACAAATGGTCAAAACCTATGAAAGAATTTAATTGCTTTCAATGGTTGAAGCTGGAGCACATAAAAAACATAAAATATGATAACATATTCACGTGCACTGAATTCTTACATCTAAAAATGTCACTATTCATGATTTGATCAATTTTGCAATGTACAAAGATATGCCAATCAAGTTAATTTTGACAAAGATTTAACTTTAGATAAACAATGGTGCAAATTCTTCAATTCCAATAGTTCCGTGAGCACTGAAACTGTCTCAGAACTTTTAAAAATATGTAAATTCTATTTCTTTATCCCGAGTCACAATGGAAGTGTTGAGAGAATATTTTCCCTAATATCTGCTCAATGGACGAAAAAACAAAATCACATGCTAATGGAGACAGTCAGCGGTACCATCATTGTGAAATATAATTTCAAGGACATGTCCTGTGAACAGTTCCATAGTTATTTGCTACAAGATAGAAGTTTGTCTTTTCAGGCTCTTCTGCACAAAGTACAGATGTAATAATGATCCAGCAACTAGTGAGAAAACTAAGGTGAGCCATTATTTTTGTCTTTAATTTTGTTCATACCAGTTTTTAAAAAGTCCTCCTTTTTTCAGCAATGTTCTCTTATTTTAGATTCCATGTCCTCCTATAGTATTTCTTCTCAAGGTAACCCTAGTCACAAGTTTTTACATTAAACCAGCCATCGATCCATTCTAGAACAGCTGTGTCTTTGTAAGACATCCACTGTCAACGTGATATTGCCAAAGTGACCTGATCTTGCATGTCAATTCACATAGTGAGCATCATAACAGAGGCAATCCACACAACAGACATTCACAGGATCTTCGTAATAATTCGAGACAGTTGTTTTGTCGGAGAAAATTACATTCCTCCATTTGAAATCGATTCAACTGGCTTCAAAACCTAGATGGTGAACAGCTTGTGCTTCCCCAAAATTCTCCTCCTTTGCAGCTCTATGGCTCCTAATACTGTAGTTCTTCAAACAATTGACCACAGTTTATGAACAACAGGGAAAGTTAGACGCAAAAAATGGATTAATACCCATTCCAAAAGAGGTCCAATTGGAAAGCTCTAAATAAGGCAGCATTCTCTCTACATAGAGAAACCTGCAGATGCCCAGGAACATGGCAATTCGTGACCTCCCAAAGATTTACGAAATTTGACCATGGTCAGAGGTAATCCAAACATTCTGTCTACCTGTGAAGCTGAAAACCCACCCTGAACTATCAAATGCTGTCTGAGGTCTTGCCAATCCACCATCTTAATCCATTTATGCCCAGGTGGGTCGTTTTCGACTAATTGATTAAAATTATTTTCCACGCAAATTAGTCTAGACAACACTACGTGTCTACTTTTCTTAGATGCACAAAGGTACAATGCACTTGTGGAACACGCGGGAAACCAACAGACCACGTCATTATTGCGCTGGAACTTGCCGAATAAATATGACGCAACTACTGTCTGCCTTGTAGAAGGAAAAATGAGTAAAAACTCTGTTCAATCCGTGAATTTTATTAACAATCAGTGTTTCCTGCCAAGAAGATTCAGGAGAATATGTATCTTGTATGTTTTTGTCAATATTTACGCTATTTGGTGTACAGTAGGGCTTAGAATTTAGTGTGGGTCGATAACGACCCACTAAGCACTTACTCGATGATTACCTTTCACATAGCTTCTCATTATGAAATCATTTTGTTTTCTTATTATTTTTCTTTGAGTGATGTTTTTACGAACAACTACCTCAACAGAAGTTTGTGTAAGGATTAGGAGTGCTTTTGGGGATGATAATTCTGATAGCATTTCTCAGAATGTCTCAGGCTTATTACCGCTTTCGTTTACAACATTGTTTTATTTGTGTAATGTTATATCTCACCACTTGGGATGCACTCTGGATAGTCTTTGACGAACTAAGTAGTTCATAATTCTCAGCACTAGCAGCACCTATGAGAGCCGGGTGTGAATAACAATCAGAATGACCCCGTTTTGTCTTTTTATTATCTTCATGAGAGTTCTCTACTGGCCCCATCTGAAAACTGAGCTTCTTCATAACAGTTTCTATAATCATAAGTATTCCCTCTTTTCAGACTCACTGGTCTGACAGTAATCTAAATTCTGGGATAGTTGGAGAGATCTGATTCTTCCAAAATCCCAAAATACGGGGCAGATATATTCATTGGTCTGCCGGATAACGTTTGCAGATTCTGGAGATGAAGATTGCAAGGACTCCAACCGAGCTCAACTACAAGCCATAGTAGAGTTAGTGACAGGTCTACCAGACATTGTTCAGCCTTATAATGAGGAAGGGGGCACCGATATTAGAAAAGATTCAGATCTTATCAGCAATGAAATTGAGAATTCCCCACCACTGACACATAGAATAAAGCGAGAAATAAATAAAGGTGAGCATCACGTCTAACGAACGTGAAGTAGCCCCTTTACAAGCAGAGGAAATAAAAGTTCGTGTGCCTTATGTTTTCCGTAAATATAATTGCAATATGAGTGGAGTACATACTTCTGATATATGTGGAAAAAATGGCACATACCATTACTTTCGTGGTTATTAGATGTGTGCATGAACAATGCTTGGCTTCTCAGTCAGTCGATCATATGCAAAGTCTTTGGATGCACTCGCCTTCGGCCACAAAATAACGCAAACCTAAAATTTGACACTTCTCCAAAGAGTGGAAGACGAGTTCGTTCCTTCGATACCATCAAAGAACACCGGAGGAAGGATCACTGTGGACACTATAGCCCAAAAACAAAGACGGCGATACAAGATTTGTGGCAATGTAAAAGCATGTCAGAGATGCACCATATCATGAGTACAACTAAGGACTTATGTCATGTATTTTTAGTAGGTTATTTTACGACGCTGTACCAACATCTCAGGTTATTTAGTGTCTGAATGAGATGAAGGTGATAATGCCGTGAAAAGTGTCCAGGGTCCGGCACCGATAGTGACCCAGCATTTGCTCATATTGGGTTGAGGGAAAAACCCGGAAAAAAACCTGAACCAGGTAACTTGCCCCGACCGAGATTCAAACCCGGGCAACCTGGTTTTGCGGCCAGACGCGCTAACCACAGGTGTGGACCTTATGTCATGTACCATAATTTATTGTGTGTTTCAAATTATTTATTTCTTCCAGTACAAGGTTTCCTTATATCAGCTATAACTGATGGGGGGATCATCGTGCTAACCACACGATACCTCCATTCTGGTTGGATGATCGTCCACCTCTGCTTCAGCATGTGGGCATGAGGCCAGCAGCCGGCTGGTCCGTCTAGGCCCTTCAAGGGCTGGAGCGCCACGGATTTTTTACAAGGTTTCCATTCAGATGTGTGATGTAAAATACACGTAAATGTAAATATAGCTCTCAGGGAAATTATTTAATAAATATTTTTAAAAAATCGTATGCGTTTTTAAAATGGTAATGATTTGTTTACACATTATTTTTAAATTTAACAAGTTGCATACTACGCAAAAGCATAAATAAAACAAGAAATCATCAAAACATTACAATGAACAAATTCTCGAGGAAGTGCCTAGTGGGTCGTTATCGATCCACCCCATAAATTTTTACCAAAGTACCTAAATCAGTATTTTCATAGTTCCTCATGCTTACAACGTCCCTCTGACTCACTTAATATGATATGTGAAAAAAAATTAAAAAAAAAATAATCTGGGCATAAATGGGTTAACAAGGAATGAGACATGACGCTGTAGTGTAGAGATTGACAATTTAACGTGAAATTAAAACAGAAAATAAGGAAAAACTTACATAATAAAAGTAATTACCTCAACCCAAAATTACATACTGTACAAATAGAAGAAAATAACAAGAAGTTCAATTTGTCCAGCTAACTGCAAAACTAATCGAATTTAAGTAAAATTACAAAATGCAAACACACTAAGACACTTCACATAGACAAATTTTAGATTAGTAAGAAAAACACTGAAATAGTTCCATGGCTGAAAGATGAATCACAGAACCGAGCAGTCTGATTTCGAATCTAGCCAAGGGATAAAATAAATTGTGTTTTTATTCAGTAAGATATTACTTACAATCTTTCACATTTACTAAAATGAACAATAGTTTCTAAACAAAGAGTGACTTAACGAGATGCTGATGAATCTAGAATCATTTCTCCATCCTGATCCTTATTTCGAATTCTACACATTATCACGCAACCATGAATGTAAAAAATTTGAAGAAAATCGATGATAACGTAATTATTCCCACAAAATTACGCTAAATACTAAATAAAATATTTGTCAGAAGATAATTAAAGTATTGAATTTTCTTAATTTGTTACAGTAACGAGTCATCTATAAGATAAATGCTCTCAATTTCTTTGAGAACTTAAAGGAAAAGTCCCTATTTCTTCCCCCCGGTTTCAGGAATCAATACCTGAAAGAAAAAAGTTGAAAGGAATTCACCACGCAATATAAAAACTATTTTTATTTTCATATAACAAAGAAACCTTCAATAACATGGATAAGAAACCTCCCTCCTCAAAAAAACTTTTTAAATGTAGCAGTTATTATTATTTAAAATCAGTTCCTTTATGCTTATTGTCAAAAACATTTTAAATTTCACTCATATTGTTAAAGAAATGGATGTGTGGCTGTGTCTTTGACACAACTGTGGGTTTTATGTGAATACGTATTAACAGATCTAGATAAGATCTTTTGTTTGGCACCAAAATCAGGGCACTAGCACTTCGGAGTCATGAGATATAGACCTACTGCCTGGAAATTTTAGCACATGCTCAAAGTGATCGCCAGTCACCACAGGGCCCCCCTACCAAGTTCATGCTTGCATCATAGTACACCTGATCATTTCAACCATGTTATTAGTCACGAAGTTATGGTGTCGGAATGGTTCACTCTGCAAAAGTTATACCTTTATATTGCCATTTCTGTCTGGTATTCCATATAGCCTAGTGGACTGATTTTAAAGATGTATTCATGTCAAAAAAAATCACCCAATCTACAAAGGCATTGTAAGAACTAAAAGAAAATGACATTCATATTTAAAAAGAATAAATTTCTATAATATAGAGGGTGCCGAAAAAAATGTATACACACTTTGACAGGAGATATCTATTTAATATATATATTTCAAAGTTGGACCAAAAAACAACAGTAATGTGTTGTATGATGTCCTGTAAACAGATGAAACTCACATACGTTATGCTAGCAGGACAGGTCAATCAACAACAACAAAATGGAGCCAAGATAATTGTTTGAACGGCGGAAAGAAATTCTAAAGTGGTATGAGAGAACTGAGAATGTTGTTGAAGTTCAATGGCAATGGAGACGTGAGTACAGAACAGAACCACCAACGCAATTAACAATTGCACACATTCGCGACAAATTTGAGACTCATAGTACCGTATGCGATGTTTACAAGGACAGATCTGGGAGACCTCGCACATCAACAAGCCCCGCGTCCTCAGCTACGGTTTTGGAACATTTTGAGTACTCACCGCAGAAATCTACAAAGCAATGTGCACGTGAGATTGGGATTAGCAGAACATCGTATTATTAAAACAGCAAAGTTGAAAGTTTTCATCCCAAGACTTTTACATGCATTAAATGAAGATGACCCTGATCGGAGAATGGAGTACTGTGAGTGGTTTCGGAACATGGTGCAAGAGGATGAGGCCTTCATAGAGAAAGTTGTTTGGTCCCATGAGGCACAATTTAAGTTTAACGGAACTGTTAACTGGCATAACTGTGTCTACTGGTGTCCAAACAATCCACACGTTTTGTGGAAAGGCTGTTAATTTACCTGTACTTAATGTTTGGTGTGGGTTGTCATCTAGGGGTCTAATTGGACCAATCTTTTTTGATGGAACAGTAACTAGCCAAGTGTACCTGAACATGTTACGCACATCTGTCTTATCCGCCATTCGTACACTCTATGGAAATGAGGAATTTTACTTCCAACAAGATGGTGCACCACCACATTACCACCGAGATGTACGTGCGTACCTTGATGACAATCTTCCAGGGCACTGGATAGGACGAAGAGGTCCAATTGAGTTTCCACTACATTCTCCGGATCTAACTCCATTGGGCTTTTACCTATGGGGGACTCTTAAGAATGTTGTATAATGTAGAAAACCAGCTACACTGGCAGCACTTCGGGAAGAAATTGAAACAGCATGTGCTGCAATCGCTGAGGACACTTCCGCAAACGTTGCTCGAACAGTAGTTCAACATACTCAGAAGTGTGTCGACGCCCATGGTGGGTATTTTGAGCAACTGTTGTAACTATAAAAGTCTAAGATGATTAATGCTCATCATTTTCTGTTTGTATGAATTTTTTTTAGTAGGTTATTTTATGATGCTTTATCAATATCTAAGGTTATTTTGCGTCTGAATGTGATGAAGGTGATAATGCCGGTGAAATGAGTCCGGGGTCCAGCACCGAAAGTTATCCAGCATTTGCTCACATTGGATTGAGGGAAAACCCCAGAAAAAACCTCAACCAGGTAACTTGCCCCGACCAGGAATCGAACCCAGGCCACCTAGTTTCACAGCCAGACGTGCTAGCCATTACTCCACAGGTGTGGACTGTTTGTGTGAATTCAGCTTTGTTATGTTAACATAGTTTTTTCTTTGCTTGAAGTGTGTATACATTTTTTTTTTGGCACCCTCTATATTTATCTATTATTTACAACACATAAACATTTTTCTTATAGTTTTTCAATTGAGTTTCAGAATGAGTTCCAACAACAAATCAAATAGAGTGAATTTAAATAATTCAATTATGCATTATCTTGTGTATCTGTGCTCTGTCTCTCCCATCATGTGCAGTGTCTTTTATCTAGGACTTTGAACATTCCAACAGCCCAATCTTTCTTTAGGTAACTGTACGATCTCCATTATTCTTACTTAGGCTCACTTACGTCAAAACTAGACTCACTATGAGAGTAATAGCATTTTTAACGTATCTTAACAAAGATTTCATAATGTAATAAAGTAACAGTATTTTATTTAATAACTGTTTATTTAATGAAGTAATGTAAACTAAATACATACAGAATATACATGATGACTCCCAAGGACCAGATGTCACAGCTTTTGTCATACTTTTCTGGGCCAAGAACTTCTGGAGCTGCAACAAATATCAAATACATTAAATAAAAAACTCTACTAGTGTACTACCCAACCACATTATCGTTTAGTGGTGGTAGTACACTGTAAATGGAACAGTTGGTAAAATCTAAAACAAAAACATGGTATAGATGACAGTTTTAATGCTGTTAAGTAGTTCTAGCAACTCAGACAAAGATATTGAATTTAGGCCTAATCAAAGAAGAAGTATACATAAAATTTTCTGGCCAACAATTAATAACATGTTCGTATCATTGTATGAATTTAATGAAAGGTTTCGAATGAGTCCCGTTTCACTAGAATCTCTCCTACAAGATATGGGACATCACATCCAACATCCAACAGGGAAATGTGATGCTCTAACCAGAAAGTGAGTACTGGGTATTGCTTTGCATTGATTGCATACTAACTGTGTTCCGTGCATTTGCTGATAAGCACAGAATTTCTAAGATTTCAGTGTGCAGAAGTACCTACAGGGTAGTTGATGTTGCTAACAGAATTAAATTCGAGGCAGGTTATTGATCACCAAATGTACTTACTGGGGCACAAAATTTTTATGCTCTTGCTGGGTTCTCTAATGTTTATGAGATTATGGATCAAACATTAATACTGATGGAACAACACAAAATGAATCTGATTTTGTGGACAGACATGGTAACTATCCTATCAATTCGATCAAATTCGTTATTTACTTATTTGACTGAATTTGGCGCTAATTTTCGTCATTTAAATTGCAGGCCAATGAACACATTGGTATACTCGACTAATCACATCACACGAAACTCAATTGTTGTCAATATAGCAAAATCTAGATACTTTTACATTTTTCTTAACACTACTTTATATTTTCTCTTGGTGAAATATGATTCAGCAAACTTATAATAATATTTTAGGATAAAATATAAACATCTCTATCGATAGTTGTAAAAATACAGGAGCTCTAGCTCTGCTCCTTGGCGATTTTTTGTAAACTGTCATTGGCGACATTGTTTAACCAATAATGCTTATTTGTAAATTTCTTTAAAGAACTAGCTATTTTGTAAAGTTCATTTAACTTTGCACTGTGAAATACAGTTTACAAGCAGTTCGTTTAACTTTAAAAATTAATAAGATTGCACTGTGAAACACAGTTTACAAGCATTTGTAATCTTTTACTTTTTATTTGTAAATTGTTAATTTGTATTTTGTTAGTGTTATGAAATGGGCCCCAGTTGTAATTTACACATGTTAAACTTGGGTACCAGTACACAAAAGAGATATAATACAAAAACTGTTAATTTTCTAAAGGAAAATACTACGAAGAATTTTTTGCCCAATTAAAGATATAGGCTGGTATTCATAGTCGACACTTTTGAGTAAAGTGTCCTTTGGAAGACGCAAAGTATCACTTTTCCGTTGCACAGTCGACACTTTGGTGCAAAGGAACACTTTGGATGAAAGTGTAGTTCCGACCACACTTTGGGCCGAAAGTGACACTTTGTAGAAAAATGGCGGACGTCTTGGAAGTTGTCGATTATTAGAATGTGCGGAAGAGATGGCACAATGTACAAAAGCGCTACATTAGAGATAGGCCTAAAGACAATCCCGTGGAATTTTATAATGATATAGAATTAAAAAAACTGGTTCCAATCTGATAAAGAAACTTATTGAGATTGCTAATCTTTTCGATGACTGGTTGACAAAAACGAATAATAGAGGTTTGCCAGTGCCTCCAATAATGCAGTTATTGACTGCATTAAAATTCTGTACTACAGATATATACCATACATTAATATATATAATATTATAGTTCAGATATTTCTGTAGTAACATTCGTATATTTATAACCTCAATTCGATGAAGTGATATGTAGGTAGATATGCCTATATAACCTATTTTTTTATTACTGAAACGAATTTTTTAACTTAAATATTATTAAACTAACTTCAATCTAATGTAGGCATAACTATCTTAAATTGGCATTGGGTTTAAAATGATTTTGATTTTTGTTGACTACCTGTATTTTGAGATAAGATTTATCTTGATGTTAATATAATCATTACTGTTTTGATACCGGTAATATATATTTTCACGCCGGTAAGCAATACATCTACTGTCTCTAGTTCATGTGCAGTCATAACCTCACCATGAAAAGAGATCTCATATTATTAGGCCTAGGCCTATTTTGTTATGCATTGTAGAAACATTTGGCATTCAAAATATTCCTGAAGAGCAGGCAATAATGGAAACGAGAGAGAAATAATAATAATAATAATAATAATAATAATAATAATAATAATAATAATAATAATAATAATAGCAGTAGTAATGTGTTTATTTCATTCTTTTTTTACTTCGGAACAACTGGATAATACGCACGGCAGACCAATATCGATAGTCGACTCTACTCGCTGGCCACTAGTCACCGGGCCGTACCGAGCCGTATCAAACAAAATATAATCGAAATGGTGGTAGTCAAATTTGCGACTATATTCTTAAATAATTCACTCCATTAGTCAAGTTCAAGGTTTTATGTAGTACAACGGCGGTTTTTTGAATGCATTAAAAGAAAATGAAGATGTAATAAGATAATAAACTAGGTTATCACAAGGAAATTAACAGGAAAAAAGGTGTGTTTCACGGAATACAATTAAAATGACGGAAAGTAAATTTCCAGTTAATGTTCGCCAAAGCGTAAAGTACGTAATTATGACGGCGTTGCTGTTTTATTTCTGGCCTATAGAAAAATACCTAGCCTTTTACGAAAAAAAAATTTAAGGACCATGAAATTATTCACCGCTTTCATTATAGGCCTATTATTTTTTAACAATATTACGAATCAAAAACTGTCATATTATATAATTTTAACTACTACATGGACGAATCAAATCAAGCTAACCTAACCAAAGCTAACCTAACCTAACCAAAGCTAACCTAACCTAACCAAAGCTAAGCTAACCTAACCAAAACTAATCTAACCTAACCAAAGCTAAGCTAACCTAACCTAAGCTAAGCTAATCTAAGCTAAGCTAACATAACATAACCTTCGTAAATGCAAGGCCTGTAACCGGAGCAAGAAGGGATCTCAATCATTTAATCTGCAAGTACACGCAAAAATAAATTCAAGTAAGGATCACGCTCCCACTGCATGAAAGGTCCGCGCATGCGCTACAGCAAAACTGTTTCTGTCCCGAGCCTCTCATCTAAGGCACTCGTCATAATTTACTCGCAATATTTACGCAAATACACATTGTCGCTAACAGTGGTGCTATCTCTCAATAATGTTCAGAACGAAGGAGGTAGACAGAGAGAGAAAAAATTTCTCCCGCCAACTACGCCACACACCAACGTCATGTTCTTATGTTGGTGACATTGTGTATTTACTTAAATTTGGTGGTAAACGTAACGGCACGGTTCAAAGTGACCGTGCTAATTCTCCAGTATAGCGTTTACTTCTATTCACTATTCACGAAAAAGACAAAAATGAAAATAAAGGAAATAACACGATATATCAATGAAGGAGAAACGTATAAAACCTAACTTAATGATATAAATTTAATTATATATATATATATATATATATATATATATATATATGCACAAAACTTAACCTACTCAATCCAACTTAACCTAACTATATAAACTATTAGAAGATATGTACAAAATCTAACCGAACTATATAAATCAGTGGAACAGATACATACAAAATTAAACTTAAGGACATATATCAATGAAAAAGATATGTACAGAACCTAATCTAACTATATAAATTAATGGATCAGCTATGTACTGTACAAAACCTAACCTAATTTCACCAGCAGTATCACTAAGTATTTAATAAAATGTTATATATCTGAACTGACTGAAATAATCTAAACTATCGTCAACAAAAACTAGAAACTGAAATAAAACAACTTTACATATATATTTTCTTTCTCGCGCGATCAATTAGGCTCCCAATTCAAATCACAAGCATTATAATTTGTAGGTTATACGTCTGACTGAAATAATCTAAACTATCGTCAACAAAAACTAGAAACTGAAATAAAACAACTTTACATATATATTTTCTTTCTCGCGCGATCAATTAGGCTCCCAATTCAAATCACAAGCATTATAATTTGTAGGTTATACGTCATTAATTTGTTATTGTTTGTTCACTTGTTTTGAAAGGCATAGTGGGACTTCTATTACCAACCAAATTGTAACTCTACACTTTGCTGGCGTAAAGTGATACTTTGTAAAGTGCACTTCTTCAATCGTCTATGAATACCACTAATATGAAAGAGCCACTTTCGTCAAAAGTGTCACTTTGCAAAGTAGTGATATAAAGTGTCGACTATGAATACCAGCCATAGATGGTAACTGGCGAATTCAGAATAATAAAGAACTGAATAATATAATTCAAAATAAAAACACAATACACCATATAAAGGCACAGAGACTGGCTTGGTTTGGTCATGTGAACAGAGTGGAACATAACAGAATAGTAAGGAAAATTTATAGCTGGAAACCACTACCTACAAGGAAAAAGGGAAGACCAGTGACCGCGAGCTGGCATTCAATGAATGCATAAAGTATTTCACCTTCATTACCCCTTCTACCACTCTCTCAAACTCATCCTGCTATGTGCACTGTTTAGTAACATTACATAGTTTTGAAGCAATTAGTGATGTACTACATTGCCTAAGGAGTATGGCAAAGAGAAAATATTTTTTCTGTAAGGAATGGAAATTAGATTATTTTTGTGTTGAACAAAATGAAAAAGGGTTTTGTTTGATATGTTGTGTACCAATTCGTTTTATTGCACATTTTAACATCAGACGATACTTTAATATGAAGCATTCCAAGAAGTATGGAAAAAGTATATAATTTCAGATATTATTTATGAAATGTCATTTCTGTAGAATTATTGTAACTCTAATACAATAAACATGTAATAAATTACGGAATTAACTTATCAGTTAATATTTAGCTGCGTCAAATGATTGTTTACTGATAAATTTAAGGACTTTGCGTACTGTAATTCTATACGACTTTGTATCAACATAAGAATTTGTTATCTATTACGGGGACGAGAGAAAGTAGTTAGAAAGTCTAAAAAGGCAAAGCACTGAAAAAAATTGCACAAGATATGAACAAACCACAGCACAAAAATTGGTTCGTGCCAGCTATCACATTTCAAAATATATTGCGGATAGAATGAAACCATTAGCAAAGGGGGAAAATGTTAAAGACGGTTTCGTTTTAGCTGCAGAAGATGTTTGCCCTAACATAGTCGAACAATTCAAGTGCATCAGTCTGTCACCTCACACAGTTGTGGACAAAAGAGTGGTAGGCACTTAGTTCTGATGTAGAGGCACAATTAATGAATAAAGTACGAACTGTGAAATGGTACTCCTTGGCACTAGATGAAAGTACAGATAATAAAAATATTGCTCAATTAGCCATATTTAATGTCATTAACTTTTCAGATAATGCTACGCCAATGATGCAGACTGAAGCAGTAATTAGGAGAGGGAGAGACCGATTTATTAGCGAAGTGATATCTCCATATTTTTATTACATGTATTCGCGGGGACGTTCTGGCGACTTCGTTAGAATTAGCTTCCTCACACAGGTGTTTCGTCACTTGTCAGCATCGGACAGATTTAGGGCCACCTTGAGCGGGGTTTCGTATAGACTCGATGAAGCATAAAAGCCGGAGTCGGACTAGACCCGTGGGAAAGATACTGCCAAGCTTGGGTTTTCCAAAGAACGGGTATTCTTGTGAGATATACAAACTAATTAGATGTGATGGGAAATCCAAAGTCTAAATTTAGAGATGACATATTTCGCGCCCAATAAGAAGAGATCTTGGTCCAGCTTATGAGGTCACTTTGGACCAATAGGGAATAGATTTTAGGCCAGTTAGTGACGTAGTTTTTAACCAATAGGATAGTTAGTTTTAGCGTAGGATAGGTTTTTATAAATAAGGGTGACGGGGAGCGGAGATGACGACTACTATTCCGCTTCGGAGCGGAGATCATCAAAACAACTTTACACCGTGTCGGCGGCCCTACATACAGGGCAGAATAACTACTTCGTTTGGTGTCGACAGGACTACTATTTCGCTTCGTGTCATAGTGTACTGGACCGAGTATTGAATTTGTAGTATCGGATAGAGCTTATTCAGGGCTGCAACTGAGTCGATACAGAATTGCGACCAACGATTGAATTATAAGTCAGCCGGAAATACATACTCTAGGGTTTACCAAGTGAATACGACAATAAACTTATAGTTTTGGAATTTACACTGCCTTTTATATAAGTAGCCGGCTTGGGATTATTCCCGACATCAACCTACACCACAACCGTACCTCGGCTACCCTGAGTGAATCTCACGCAACATCGAGACGCACCCACCCTCAAATGGCGCCCAACGTGTGGTCACAATAACGACACCACCCACAAATGGCGTCCAACGTGGGAACTCAATAACCTACCACCCACAAATGGCGCCCAACGTGGGGCCACAATAACCACTCACCCACAAATGGCGTCCAACGTGGGAACCCAATAACGACATACACCCACAAATGGCGCCCAACGTGGGGCTCGAAGGAAGACAACTGTTCCAGTGACCGGCCCCGGGTGCGAACACAGCACCAAACCACGAGGAGGACCGGACGGAGCATTTCAGCCCTGCATAGCCGAGGAACGACGCTGGAAGGCGGGAATAGAACCAAGTCATCGCGACATCACGGAGACCACCAGTGAAGGCCACACGGAGACCACCAGAGAAGGCAACTCGGAGAGGCAGTGGCAAGTATGCGGGAAGATGAATAAATGTGTATATATATATATGTACAGTATATGATATTTTGGGGGAATAATTATAAAGTGTATATGTTTCAATTTCTGGTGTGATATTTTGGGTATATATATATATATATATATACATATATATATATATATATATATATATATATATGTATTTTTCTTTGTGTGTGATATTTTGGGGGAAAGAGTGAAACAAGTGTATTGCGTAATTTGTTGGAAGTGAGTAGAGTGCAAATACAGGCCTAGTTAGATTATTATTGGGAAAGCGAGCGTCGGATAGATGACAGAGTAGCATATAGATGATACTACGTAGCCATAGGAGTAAAGTAGTTAGGAAAATACGAGAAAGACGAGGAAATAGAAACAAGGGAACCGTGGAGCAAAGGAAGGACGAGGAAATAATGGAAATTAGGGAGGAGGTCGAGAATAACGCAGGACAGGAAATAGAGGGAGAGCGAACGGTGGAAAAGCAACAGGGGAGAGAGAGTGGCAAAGGGGAAATGACGCTAGAGCAGTTGTGGGAGCAGATGAGACACTTCATGGAAAATAATTCAAGGGAAAGTAGAGAACAAATAAAACAAATGGAAACTAAATTAGAGAATAACTCAAGGGAAAGTAGAGAGCAGATTCTGAGGGAAAGTAAAGAACAAATAAAACAAATGGAAACTAAATTAGAAAATAACTCCAGGGAAAGTAGAGAGCAAATAAAACAAATGGAAAATAGATTGGGGGAAAGTTCGAGAGAGATTAGAGATCATATTGCAAAATTAGCGGAAAGAGGAAACAAGATGGAGGACAAAATAGAGAAGCTAGAGGGGAAATTAACCGAGAATGGGATCGGAATGGAGAACCAATTGAAGATAGCTATGGATAGGATGTCAGAAAGTATGAAGGATTTAGAAGTTAGAGTTAGAGATAGCGCTACGAAAGAGAATAGCGATCTAAAATCAGCTGTTGAGGAAACGATAGTGGAGAAGGTTCGGGAAATTCAGAATTCGGTGGAAGAGAAAATAGGTGAGATGGATCAGGAAGTGGACGGTCTCAAGCGAGCCATAAAGAATAAAGAAAGGGCGGATAACGAATGTTTGGAAGAATTAAGAAGTAAACTAAACTCAATAAACGACGTACTAAATGGGGGTAGTCCCGCAAATTTAAGCGGACATAGCAGCTCGGACCGTGCAGTTTCTAGACAAGAGGGCACAAGTGAGAGCCCGGCATCAGGTAGCAACATAAATGTAAGACATGTTAACAATAGTGTTGGTGAGGAATGTCAGACCTCACGGGATGATGTGCGTAGTGAGTTGATAAATGTAAACGACAAGGCATATTTAGGCCGTCCCCAGTACCCCACTCACATTTTGAATGAGATTGGTTACCCTATTTTTGATGAGGTTGAATTTTCAAACCCACATAATTACATAAGTGAGCTAGAAACGTACTTTAGAGTAAGAGGGGTGCCGGATGACTTAAAAATGACTGTCGTACGAAAGAGCCTAAAGAGCCGACCACTCAACTGGGCGCTAGTGGCCCTAGGGGATAATGTCACTTATGAGGAATTCAGAGAAAAATTTTCGGAGAGATACTGGGGACAAAGACAACAACAAAGAATTAGGAAGGAAATTAATCAGAGCAGGTTTGACGCGGGAAGAGGCGTCTCTATGATAGATTATTTTCTTGAAATTGTTAAGAAAGGGAAAAGCCTCAATCCGCCAATACCGGATTCAGAGCTGATCCAAACTGTGATTTCGCAGTATCCCGAGAACATAAGATATAATCTGATCGTAGCAGGGCCCCGAGACTTCGGGGAAACAATAGATTTATTGACGGCGCTGGATGGTTCGGACGCCACGCACTATGAATGTAGTGGACAGGCAGATTATGAACATGGCAAAGGAAAGGGTTCAAGCCCCACCGACCAGAAAGCGGGGAAGGGGGCAAGTACGGCCTTTTCATCCCCAAGGACAGGAGCCCAAAATCAGAGTAACTGGGGTGGTGACAGGAGCCCCAACAATGCACATAGTCGGTACCATAATGGCCATAACGGAGGGAAAAGTCCCAACAGGGAGAGAAGGATTGACCCGCCCTTTGGGGGTCCTTACAATAATAGTAGGAATAACCAGAGTAGTCATAACAGGATGAGAAACGATAGAGGAGGTGTTGGTCCCGTGCGTAGGGTTAACCACATAAGATGGTACACGGGAAGACAAGAAAATGGAAATAATAGGCTTAGAACCCAACCACATTGGCTTCGAAACAGAAATTACCGACAGGGATTCTGGCAGCCTAATTTTAGCAGGGGACCGCAAAATCGAGGTGATTGGAGGAGACAGGAGCAGGAGAGAGATAGGCGAGGCGTCCTACAAGAAATGGCCTCACAAGGGTGCAATAGGCCACCTACACAGTGTAACGTGGGACAAAGCAGGAATAGAGACATGAACGGACGTCAGCAAAGTCCGGTCAGAATGAGTATGGGCCGGGAGCCTATAAATAGTAGAAATAGAGACGAGATAGCAGTGGAACCGACTGCGTCGCACTCGGGAAACTGCTAGACAGAAGTCTCAAGGGTTCGGAGATTTCTGTAGCTAAGTGCAGTAAGCCACTGTCAAAAGAATCCACCAACGCGGTAAGCGTGAAGAGACAGAGCGAGATTACTAACCCAGAGTTAGAAAATAATGGGACTTATGTATTGCCTTATATAGATGCTAAAATATTTGGGATAAAGTGTTGTGTGTTGTTGGACTCGGGCTCCACAAATAATGTATGCAGCTTGGAATTTTTTCAAAAGGTTAGGGATTCAGGAATAAAACTGCAAACGTTACCGATATGTTCACTGTACTGTGCAGGCGCCCTAAGTAAGAAGAAGGAAAAGGTAAAATATCAAGTATGGTTCGAGTTAGAGTGCGGAGACGTGAAATTAAATGCTATTTTTCTTGTGATACAAAGGTTGACTACCGACATCATTATTGGAGTAGAAAGCTTTTATGAATGGCACGCGCTATTAGATTTCAGGGAAAACAGACTAGGGGTTACGGCAGGTAACGGCAGTGTAGGCCATGTCCCATTCAGTAGCAATAGCGCTAGATCGGAGTTAGATGAAAGAAACGCGGAAGAGATAGGATTACAGGAAGAGTTATTTTTCGTAGAGCATCTAAAAATTTGTAAGAATGTAATTATAGAGGTTAATCCGTGGGAAGGTAACGAGGTAACTAGGGGAGTGTGTCAAGTAGACTGCGGAGAATGCGAGTTGTGTATCGGCGAATTAGTCCAGGCGAGACAAATAGGACGTAATCTCATTAGCGGTAGGGCCAGATATTGTAATGAGAGTTCGCTTGGCGATCTTAGGCAGGTAGTCGCGTCTAACAATAGGAAGACAGATACTTTCGAAATAGTGAGAGATAAAGTTAACCAGGCACACGGCCTGAGTGAGAGTGAAAGAAAACGCTTAATGGATGTTGTAGGTAGCCATTTAAATGTCTTTTCAGACGCGCCGGGTCTGTGTAGAGTGTACACACACAAAATTAAGGTGGTAGGAATGGAGGAATTTCGGCATAAATGTAGACCCATCCCCCTATCTTTAAGGGATCAGGCAGACGAAGTCATAAATGATATGTTAAAAGACGGAGTTATAGAAGTATCGGACTCGCCTTACGTAAATGCATTGTGCTGGGTTAGGAAGCCCAATGGAAGCTTAAGAGTAACGATCGATGCCCAACACGTTAACTCGTTTTCAGTTAAAGATAATTTCAGGACGGAGTCAGTGGACACTTTGTTAGGCCGTATCAGTGACTGTTCTACATTCACTAGTTTGGACTTGACCAGTTCGTATTGGCAGATTCCGCTTGACGAGGACTCGAGAAAATTCACAGCGTTCCTACATAACGGGAAAGTTTATCAGTATACCCGATGCCCATTCGGCATCGCGAGTTCTGGATCTGCGCTACTAAGAGCACTTGACATAATTTTTGGTGATTCGACGAAAGGTTTTCTGGCACAGTACATTGACGATTTTCTTATATATGGCAATAATGTGGATAGGCATATTAGGGATATTGATTTTGTACTTACTAAATTGAGAGAGGCTGGTATGACAGTCAAGCTGGGGAAAACAGCATTTTTTAAAGTTGAGACAGTTTTCCTGGGTTACGTAATTTCGTCTGACGGAATTAGACCGGACCAAGAGAGAATTCAGAGCATTTCGAGGATCCCGCCGCCGCGGAACCGGAAACAGGTTCGTAGGTATCTAGGTATCCTACAATACCAGAATCGGTTTCTCGTCAATTATGCTAAGCATGTAGCCCCACTCAGAGCATTGTTGAAGAAGGATACACCCTTCAGGTGGGGGTCGGCAGAGCAGGAAGCATTCGATCGAACGAAACTGCTTTTTGCCGACTCAATTCTGTTGGAAAGGCCTAACGACAGCCTACCTTTTCAGATTTATACGGATGCGTCTTCATATGGATATGGAGCAATTCTATGTCAGACAGATGAAGATAATAAGCGACATGTGATTGCCACAGCTTCTAGGGGACTGTCGCGTACCGAAAGCAACGCATCAATCACGGAACTAGAGATTTCTGCTGTGTACTTCGCACTACAGAAGTTCCGTCAGTATATCTTTAATAGGCAGATAATCATATTTACTGACCATGTAAGCCTAGCGTTTCTGAGTAGATGCAAATTGACGAACTCTAGAATATCTAGATATGTGCACGAAATTTTGGCTCATGATGTGACGATCAGACATATTCCGGGGGCAGACAATATCTTTGGTGATTGTCTCTCTCGTTTGAATTCCAAATCGGGGCTACCGGAAACTATCACCGCCCCCGCGTACGAAATTGCCGTGATGAAAATTGACTCCACGAGGAATGGAGCTCTGACGGGAAAATTTCGGAAAATTGCAGATTTGCAGCAGGAGGATTCCACGATAAGGGCCTTAATGGACAAAGCTAGAGAAATCTCACAGGTGAAAGACGAAGTGTATGGATTGCGCTCTGGTATCTTGTATAAATTGCATGGTAGGGATATCCAGAAGTGGAAGATATACATACCTGCGAGTATGGAGAATGAACTTATAAACAACTTTCACCTATCTATGTGTCACTCTGGGAGTGATAGGATCATTTTAACTATGTCAGAATCATTTTATATTAAGCAACTGTCAAAGAAGGTTAGAAGGGTAATATCTCGTTGCGAGGTCTGCCAGAGGGCGAAACCTCTAAATGTAAGGTATGACAATGTACCACAAGTCATTATCAGGGGTAAAAAGAATGAACTTGTAGCAGTGGACGAACACGGTCCAATGCCCACATCGTCCTTCGGACACAGGTACATATTTGTTACGTACGATGTCTTCACAAAATTTGTAAAGATTTACCCTTTAAGAAATATCTCTAGTAAATTGTGTGCTGACAAGCTGGTTAGAGATTACATACCGACTTACGGTCCGGTAACAGCGGTGCTCAGTGACAATGTGTCGGTACATAAATCGAAAGTGTTTTGCAAAAGGCTGGAAGATGCGGGTGTGAAGCTGTACAATTGCTCCGCATACTTTCCCAGCGGTAATCCCTGCGAAAGAGCGCTTAGGGATATATCATTGTACCTCCATATTCTGTGTCACCGAAACCATAAGGACTGGTTTAGGCAATGTGAGGTGATTGAGAGAGTCATGAACCACTCTATCAATCCAACGACCGGAATAGCTCCGATCAAACTTATGTTAGGGATCGATCCCGATCCCATGATAAAGAGTTTGCCGCAGGCAATACAGGAGGGTGAGCCTCCTAGTGATGAACTACTGTGTAAACTAGCTTTCGACCGAATCAGGAAAAAGGCTGAGTATAGACTCGGTAAAGTTAAAAGATATCGCCACAAATGGGAGCCCTCACCCGGCGATTTGGTATTGCTAAGGGACGTGAAGTTATCTTCCGCCCTTAGAGGACGTTACTCACGCATGGAGCTACTGTACAAGGGGCCCCACGAAATTAAGAGTAAATACGGAGACCATACTTTCGAATTGGTAGAAAGGGGAAAAAGTAAACCTGTTGGAAGGTACCACAAGCAACTCTTGCGGCCTTTCAAACAGGAGAGGCTAGGAGGCAGGAATGAGAAAGAGTAGGATGGTTAGTCTCACGCGTACAGCTAGGTGAACCTGTACAGGGCGGCTGGTACAACCAAGCACGCAGAGTGTGTAATTGATCAATTAATAAATAAATGTAAATATCTGAATGAATGGTATTGTACATATGTAAATGTGGATATAAATTGTACATTGTTGTGCTTATTGTGTGAGAGTTGTGTACATAGAAAGGCTTGTGAAGATATATGTAATATTTATTGTAATTGTTTGTAGCGACATTGTAATCTCACTGTATTGTAAATAATGTGTTACCGGCTGATCGCGTGGGGGAACTATGAGGCTAGTTATAGGCAGAAAGCGGGGACATCTCATAACATTGGAAACTCTTTCGGGAATTTCCAATGGTTACGTAGATGGGCATTTGAAGCAGTAATTAGGAGAGGGAGAGACCGATTTATTAGCGAAGTGATATCTCCATATTTTTATTACATGTATTCGCGGGGACGTTCTGGCGACTTCGTTAGAATTAGCTTCCTCACACAGGTGTTTCGTCACTTGTCAGCATCGGACAGATTTAGGGCCACCTTGAGCGGGGTTTCGTATAGACTCGATGAAGCATAAAAGCCGGAGTCGGACTAGACCCGTGGGAAAGATACTGCCAAGCTTGGGTTTTCCAAAGAACGGGTATTCTTGTGAGATATACAAACTAATTAGATGTGATGGGAAATCCAAAGTCTAAATTTAGAGATGACATATTTCGCGCCCAATAAGAAGAGATCTTGGTCCAGCTTATGAGGTCACTTTGGACCAATAGGGAATAGATTTTAGGCCAGTTAGTGACGTAGTTTTTAACCAATAGGATAGTTAGTTTTAGCGTAGGATAGGTTTTTATAAATAAGGGTGACGGGGAGCGGAGATGACGACTACTATTCCGCTTCGGAGCGGAGATCATCAAAACAACTTTACACCGTGTCGGCGGCCCTACATACAGGGCAGAATAACTACTTCGTTTGGTGTCGACAGGACTACTATTTCGCTTCGTGTCATAGTGTACTGGACCGAGTATTGAATTTGTAGTATCGGATAGAGCTTATTCAGGGCTGCAACTGAGTCGATACAGAATTGCGACCAACGATTGAATTATAAGTCAGCCGGAAATACATACTCTAGGGTTTACCAAGTGAATACGACAATAAACTTATAGTTTTGGAATTTACACTGCCTTTTATATAAGTAGCCGGCTTGGGATTATTCCCGACATCAACCTACACCACAACCGTACCTCGGCTACCCTGAGTGAATCTCACGCAACATCGAGACGCACCCACCCTCAAATGGCGCCCAACGTGTGGTCACAATAACGACACCACCCACAAATGGCGTCCAACGTGGGAACTCAATAACCTACCACCCACAAGACTGTGACTGTACTGAAGTCGAATGGCCATTCATTGACTTAGTGTTGTGTACATGAACAAAAAGTGGAGTGAGGTTGCCACTGTGTTTTCCCTTCAGTATGATCTCCCGACTCCTGGGTTGGACGATGTTTCAGAAGATTTAAGAAGGATGGAAATTAGAACTGGACAAAACTCGTACAAATAGGAATGAAAGGAGCAGAATCATTGAGATTGTAGTAGGTACCTGAAGAAGATGGACTATGTATGTAGGTAGTTCCAGAACATTGCTCATTAATTCTAGACTGTCGCCCTCTGTGTACATTGTTGCTGCCTTTAGAGCTTCCTTTTCAAAGAACTTTGCCTACAATAAGGTATTTATGCGGCAATGAACTACAATGCTATTTCAGAGTTCTACATGTACTTTAAAAGAAATAAAATACAGATGTATAGGTTAAATATAATGAATTAGATCTTCTTAGGTACTGATAAGCAAAATAGGTAATTTTAGATCCTAACCTACGAATTAGGTCTTGATCCTATAAAATTTAAGTATGTTATTCGATGGTAAATAAAACGAAAAAGAAAAGTGACATTTCGAGATTAACGAGATACCAACAGAATGGGTTCGAACCTAAAAATCTGGGGCTTGATAATTATTGTCCAAGAACAATGAAATCAGACAATACTTATGGCAGTCAATGTGTGATGTTTGAAAATCTTTTTCAAGCTACTGATGACATTGCTATTGTGAACAGCATAAGCCAAGACAGCTGTCAAAATTCTTTGAAGATACTGCAATGTAACATGTTACACAATAGGATTACTTCATTTCCTACTTCCTGCATTAGACTACATGACTATTTGTGAACGCTTATTGATTATCCTGATAAAGTTCCCACTTCCTTCCCATACTTCACGTTGGATGACGAAATATAGGACTTTCTTTCTCATTCACAATTTGATCACCAAACAACTATGTGAAAGGTGCTCCATTAACCAAATGGCTCTACTAGAGTGTCACTTTCCATACTGGTAACCCAGGTTTGAATCCAGTGAATCAAATGGAATTTATGGCGGTCAAAGGTGATGTTTGGTAGTAAGTTTTTACTGGGTACTCCCGTTTCCTCTACTAGCATTCCACCATTCCTCCATTAATGAAAGTACAGAGAAACCTATATTAAACAGTCATTGACAGATCCATGTAAAACTGGACTTACAAGCAAACGTTCTGATGGGGGCAGATAAAAAATTTATTTATTTTTTCTTCCACCATGTTAATAATGTCAAAAGAAGTGCTTATACAAATTTTGGCCACTCGACCGCAATTATGAGGGCTGTAAAAAAATAAGTTCGCCAGGGGCTGTTAACAGAAAAAAAAAACACAATTTCATTGGACAAATTTATTGAAACAGACACAGCAATTGTTGACCTATGTTTCAACATATTTTCCATTGGAATTGAGACATTTCTCATATCATAGAATCCACAGAGAGGTGCAGACGCAGTCAAACGCTGATTCTGATCTGAGGCGGCTGACTTCTACAAAACAAAAATTGATCACATGGTATGACAAATGTCTCAATTCCAGTGGGGGATATGTTGACAAAAAGTGCAACAATTGCTATATCTGTTTCAATAAATATTTCCATGCAATTCTTTTTTCTACAAACGATCCCAGGAAAAATCACTTTCTGGACGGCCTCATAATTGCGGTCGAATGGCCAAAATTTGTATAAGCACTTCTTCTGACATTATTAACATGGTGGAAGAAAAACATTTAAATTTTTTATCTGCCCCCTCAGAACATTTGCTTGTTAGAGAGGGGTGGTCACTTAATAGGAAAAGATTTTTTCTACATGAATATGAGTTAAACTAATATCCTTACATAAAATGCAAACACTAGGAATGTACTGTTCATTATTATAACTGAACTTTATCAAAATTTTATCCTGGAATTCATTACTTCCACTTTAAAAAATCATAAAGTGAACTCTGCCTCATTTTATTACTTTCTTTTTTTACATTTCATTCTCTGAACTATCTTTCAATACATTAAGAAGTCAATTTATATGTTCCCCATTTGCAGAGTTGTTCAATGGAATTCCACTCAGTTGTAATGTTTCCTTTCCATTTTAAAACTGAATTAATCCAAGTTTCACCACATTTAAATTTTTCCTCTAATTTTTGTTTCAGATAAACCACTTTCACGAATCACATCTGACTCGATCCTCAAACGATAACGTACTTCTCATTTTACTGAACAAATTTCTACATATAACAACTTTACACAACGCAGAAGAAATGAAATTGTTAAACAAGGGTGCCCATACCATACAGTTAAACCATAGTCAGACTCCGAAGACCATGGGCAGCAGTCACAACCCTTAACAACATCTTCCTCACTAGAAATTCCTTAGGGGATTAAAGGATCAGACATTCGACATTAACTTTGGAAGATACACTACAGTACGTCTATCAATTTCTGAGAATTAACTTACTACATTGTAAAATAATACTTCCATTTAACTTTGAAATCTAGTCTCTTGAAAAGGGTAAAATTAAGAAAATGGTTATTCAATGGCTGGTTGGTGGTTGGGGAAATGGGTGGTCCTAAAATGGAGGTAAAAAATACATTTGTTTTATGGCTTTTTTATATAGGTTCTAAGAAAAATCGGTTTCTAAAAGGGGTGATATCTTAATAGGAGTGGTCTTTCAGAGCAGTTTGACTGCAGTATGGTAGTTGGTTTCCAATGCCTACAGATATCGTAAAATAAATTCTGAATATAAAAGCGTTATTGCACACAATGTATTACAAGAAATAAATAGTAAATCATGAACCAATTAAAAGTTTTAGTACTGACAAATAACTACTCTTGTAATCTAGAGTGAATAGCCAAGCAGAAGAGATGGACTTCCTCATACATCTTTCTCTCAACAACAATAGTGTTATATTTTCAGAGCTCTCAAACATGTATTTGAAATACTTATTAAAACTACGGTACTCAAATTGCATTTTTATATGTTGGTGATGAAATCATCTTGCTCAATTAATAATAGAGTAAGTCCCATTGAAAGTTCTCAGTGTTTCTGATTGCTGATCAGCAGCAGATCCCCCCCCCCCCGCCAGCTATCACTACTGCTTGCACCTGTGAACTCACAATGCTTCTCCAGATTAAAACTTACATATTTTGTTATTAATATAACATTTGGTCTCACCCTCCTCACAGTAGCTCCTGGAAGAGTTGCTTCTCTTGTATGATACTTAATTCACATCATCATTCATGGAACATGTTTCATTAACCCTATTTACTAAATTTAGTATTGCTTTTCACACGGAACTGGATGGTCAGAAAATTTTCGTCTAAAATCTTCCCTTGCACTGCCATAAGATTTCTTTTTCTGTATATACGTTTTCGAAATGTGTACACATTCACGCACTGAATATACAGTATAACCTCTATTATCCGTGGTAATGAAGGGGGTAGACTGGATGGTCAATAAAAAAAAAATCGGATAATCCGTACAATAAAATATTTTCATGAATTAAGTACATATTACAGTTTTGTAATTTCCTCCATAATGTTGTGTTTGACATTCTAGATAGTAGACCAGAAGTTCATTAATTTGGTAACGATGAGTTTATAAGGGCCAAGGAAATTCCTTGTGATGTTTTTTAGTGGCAACGTTGAAATTGTAGTGGTCTGTTTGTTATAAATTTACATACTTTATACACTTTATCCTTGTTTTTCATTAAATCGCGCACACTATTAACGCCAGTCTCGTATTCTGATGTGAAGTGAACCACGGCTTCTCTTTTCCCAAAGCTCTAAATTATTTGTATTTTTATTTTGATACTTAGCAAAACACTTTTGACACTCGTGGAAGATACATTTGCATAAAATATATAAAGTACGGGCACTCGAATAGTAGGCACGGGTTTGCTATAAATTGTGCGTAAGTGGGACCATTTCTTTGAAAGCAGGTAGTGACTATTTTACAAGTTGGGAAAAACACCTTCAGGTAACTGTTCTTACTGCTGGCAGTAGTACTGTGTAAGGGTAAAGGCTTTTAATAATACACTCTAGAAAAAATAGCTAATAATATAAGGTATAGTACTATATTTTTTCTGCACCAAAGAAAGAGAAAGTAAAGAGCGAGAGAAAGACGGTCGGATCGGTTAATAGAATGACAGATAATCGGGGTTATACTGTATCACCATTGCAAAACACAACACATAATAAACTGCACTTACTTTTAGCTGAGTCACTGTGTGTGTTTATTATCACTTGTCAAGGACAGAACACAGACTGACACTGTTAATTTCAGGGGACGGGAATTACACCAACCATGCAGCTTCCACATAGTGATCTCTATCTCAATTTCCCTCATTTCCTCTCTCTTGGCACACACACAAAAAAAATTTAACACCTGAAGAATAACATAAATACCAGTCAGGAGTGATTAAATAAGCTAAGCATTAGAGGATTCACCAGCTGCACAGATAAGGGGAGATGAACTTGTGAGGATAGTCGAATTAGTATCTTTTGTGGTTAATCATAAGACAGGGATGACAAATTTTGAAAACTTATTAAATTTAATAATATGACATAGCACGTCAGTTTCAATCAGGTGAATTGGCGTGAGTTGCAGATGCAAGCAATGGCAGTAGAGAGGGACACCTGCTGCTGGACAATCAACATACAATGGGAACATTCGCTGGGACTCATCGTATCTACATCTACTTACCCACATAATAAGGAGTGTAACACGGTGTTTGAAGCGTATCCTTTGAAAATGTTTCTTTGGCAAATCCAAAGTCAGTAAGCTTTAAAATTCCTGTCTGATCTGTAAAAATATTAAATAAAATCAGTCAAGAATATTACCACACAAAGAGACAGTAATGGTGTAATGAGGAATCTTGAAAGCAAGATAAATTCAATTAAATTAACTTACCTGGCTTAGTGTATAGAAGGTTTTCAGGTTTAAGGTCTCGATGAGCAATGTTCATGTCATGCAAATATTTCACAGCAAGACATATTTCTCTCATAATTTGTGCTGCCTCTGAAAATACAAGAACTGTTTACAATGAAGAATTGTAACTAAAAGTACTATGGGCCAAATCCAAAGACGATGCTTATAATTTGAATAATTCCTTAAGTGATAAGTAATAAGGAACTGCTTATAGAAGTTTACTTTCCAGGAAAGATACTTATGTGTATAAACAATAATAAAATAGGTAAAATGTGCAATGCTTTATCAGCTGTGACATCACTGAGTGATGTATATGTTAGAACACAGTCATTTGTTTCAGAGGCACTGTTACAAAATGCAGAAAGGAAAGCATTTTTCAGATAATGACAAGAATGAAGTTAAACAACTTGTATTGAAGCATAGACACATAATTAAAAACAAAAAATCGACAGATGTTCCATACGAAAAAGAAAACCACATGGGATATAACTGTTGTGAAGTTCAATGCAAACTCCAAAATACTTTTGTAAGTACTATCAATTATAATTTAATATTTTCTTTTTCAATTCGATTTATCTGTGATATTTCTGCTCATTAATGATACATTATCTTCTGTTTTAGATAAATGCAGACCAACTAAAATAATTGTGGGATAATATTAAATTCCGAAAGAAAGCAGTTTGCTGTAGGGAAGAAGATTCTACTATAAACTGGCGGTGGTCTGGTTCCAAAAACTACCTGTATATTTTTTATACAGCAGATGTTTCTTGGCTTTTCCATCAAAATTTTTGTGATATAGACCCCACAAGATGATGACCACCGTTCATTTTCACCCCCAAACAGAATACAGGCATAACAATATAACTTATTTGTCTCTTATACTATGAAAATTAAACATTTTTATTTAGTTTTCTTCCATCAGCTATTCTAATATGTAAATGTGGTGTCAATCTCCTATCTTTGTAAGCAAATTTTGAGTCATACGTCCAACTTGAAAACGGTTTCTCTTTTACTTCTACAAATAATGACCTCAATGTTCTCTCACAAGGGATGCTTTCGGACCTTCTGACTAAAATCGCCACGAAACTTTCTGGGCTGAACAAGCATGAAGCCACAGTAATTGTGTGAAGTGTGGCATTTTGCAATCATTTGCTACCCCTAAAACAAGACGTATAAAAGTAGGGTTTGCAACTGTAATGTTTGTAGCCATAAGTTTTGAAACACGTTGTACCCGAGGGACATGTCATTTTGTGATAATGCGCATGCCTGGTAGGTCTCCTGCCTTGTGTAAATAAGTGCGTTTTCCATAACAGTAAGTGGCTAGGTAGTATGATTCAGGGCATGGGCCTCTTTGTATGTTAAAGAACACTTTAGGTGAAATACGTGTATACTATTGTATGTTTATCAAAATGAGTTCTAACCCTCATGCTGTGGTACAGATACTGGTGAATGAGGTGACAGAATTACCCAACAGACAACACGCATCCAACATACATCAACAGGCGAATTGCATGGGAGTTGTTTATCATCCTGGAGAAATATGTCAGTGGCGGCATGGACATGTCAGAAGGACAGACATTGTGGTGTGATAGTGATGGAACATCAGACACTTTATCTGAAGATAACGATGTGCTCGGTAGTCCAGTTCATAACACGGCAACCGGTTCCAGTTCCTATGAACCATCACCTCCCAAATTCAAACGGAAAAGTATCCACGTGCAGTTCTCTAAAATAACAATGCAAAAGATTTATGACAGTGTCAAGATTGGAAAGAAAAGCATTGCAGCAACTGTCTGAAAATTCAAGACATCACCGGCAAAAGTGAGGCAAATAGTAAAGGCTCTTGAGAGAGGTGGTACGATAGAAAACAAACATGCTCGCATTCGAGAGCATAATATGTACACCAAATTCAGGAATGCGCGTAATGTTGGCAACACAATTCACTACTGGCATTTAAAGACTTGGGCGAAAGAAGCACCTATTTTCATAGGCATTCCCAGATTTAAAGCCAGCAATTATTTCCTTCACCAATTCAAACGCCGCTACAAAATAACATCACGCAAGATTACAAGATTCATTACTAGGCAGGATGTTACTCTTGATACTGACATGAGGACCAGAGCATTGGAGTTTGTGCGAGAAGTTACGGACTATGTTTCTACTAATGCAATCAATGCCGACATGGTGTTGAATACGGATCAAAGTCGATTTGAGTATGAAATTACTTCAAATAGGACACTATCAATGACCAGGGAAAAGACAACTGAAGAAAATGTTGAAAGTGTTGCATTTACTACTCACTCCTACACCATTCAGGTCCTTATTTCCATGTCAGGATGCCTCACAAAGAAATTGTACACCTGTTTTCAGGAAGCGGGTGGTAAATTTGGCAAACGTGTTTCCGAAACATTACAACGTAACCAATCTCCAAATATAGGATATGATTGCAGCACCAGTGGTAAGATGTCAACAGCTCTCGTACTGTCCTGGATGTGTAAAGTACTACAACCGGAACTAAAGGGAGCATCGTTTCTGCTGCTGGATTCATGGTCTGATCAGACACAGGTTTATCAGCTAGAGCCTTTGGAAACAGGGATTTAAATTTACACACAAAAATCATACCACCTAAAACCACAAAGTACTGTCAGCCTCTAGACGTCTACTTCTTTCGCCAGTACAAACTATTTGCGCGACGCATTGAAGGGAACATACGTCAGGATGAGGGGAATGCCGTCAAGCTGCATGATAGGATCTCCATTTTCAAGTTGCGTTCCTTGATATACAATCAGTTGTGTGCACCACAGTACCAGCCTATGCTTCGCTATGCGTGGAAGGCATCTGGATAAGTGTCAAAGGACATGCCACTTCCATTCTGTAATGTGTTGGACATAAATTTTACTGGTCTTGACATATGCAATATTCCTGCAGTTCCGCCATTATTTCCTCGTGGTGTGAGATTCAACTTTGTTTGCAGCACTGCCTTCTTACACCACATTACCATGAGGTAGAATGAGGTACGTATATGACAGTTTACAAATCTATCTTTTGTACGTAATCTCGTCATTTACATGCATCATATTTCACAGGTAGATGATGTTAGGCACTCTATGACTACAAACATTACAGTTGCGAACCCTACTTTTATACGCCTTGTTTTAGGGGTAGCAAATGATTGCGAAATGCCACACTTCACACCAATTACTTTGGCCTCATGCTTGTTCAGCTCACAAAGTTTCGTGGCGATTTTCGTCGGAAAGTCCGAAAGCATCCCTTGCCAGTATGAGCCATTTTGTACAAAATTAATATGTAACACACACATGCATGCACTTTTGATTAAACTAAAATTCAACAATGCAGCACATGCATATATTCATAGAACACAAATACAGCTTAACATATTATTATCACGGAAGGCTAGCCTCATTTCATATGGAGATATGGTGAATTGATACCCCATCGCTGGTCCCCCCTCAAGCCTACTAGTCAAGGTTATAGCCATGCCTTTAGATGCTTTTGCCACAAGCCTCGCACTGAACTCTACATACTGGAATGACTGCCACCAGTGAAATTAATATATAGAAGGATCTGAGTGAAACCAAGTGTTGCAATACATCATTATTATGAACTTACAGGACTACTGTTACTAGGTATAATGGCTCAAATTGTTTGGGTAGACTTAACCTCAAAAGTCTCTAAGAGCTTCGCCACCAGTTTTCAATAAGTCTGTATAATGTTAGTGTTATTTTAGGGGTTCTTGAAATTCTGTTGATGATGTTCTAATGTGTGTGAAAAACGGTAATATTGTAATAATATTTAAATCAATACATAGGAAAGTAATATAGCTCAAAGCCACAATAATGAAGTTATATTGCTTTATTGCTTTCAAAGATTTTACATTGTTAAATAATAACTTTTGTGCCAATGGTAATGAATATTAATGTTCAAACATTTTATGAACACTGAAATTTATCAATTAAAATGAATTTATATAATACTCTGCCTAATTTCATTTCCTCTGACATTATCTGAACTTGAAGCTACTGAAATTTCTATAATTTCCCTTCCTCCAATTCCTCAGATTCCCAATTGTCTCCAGTTTGTATTTCTATGTTATATAGAATAGCACAAACAGTTATAATTCTTGTGATATTTCTGAACTTATTTGCATTTAAAAATAAAGATATGGAATTCTCCTTTTCCATCATCCAAGTGTTCTTTCAACTCCACTTCTAGTTATTTTCATGCTAAGATTGTAATTTTGTTATTGAACCACAGGACGTGCCAATGGAGTATAAATAATCTTCACTATGGAAATCCACTATCCCCAAGTAAGTGTCCAGGAATTTGTCTCTCACTAAGTTTAACTCTTACATCACTATTGTCAAAAATTCTATCATGTGTGAAACCAGGCCATCTGACTACTCGTAGATCAAGGATTTCTGCTCCGAATATTTCTCCCCTATTCCCCCTGGGACTTTTAGTGAGGATATGGGTCACCATCAATGATTTCAACAATTCGAGAAAAAACAGCTCTTTCATAAAATCCTAACCTCATACTAGTGCATTCTCTTTGTGTTGAAAGAATTTTAATGAATGTCTTCACATGTCAGCCAAGGATTTCAGAAACCTCTGAAATAATTTGACATACAGTTGACTGGCTAATGTGTTATAAATCTCCACAGACCAACTGAAAGAAATGTTTTACTATAAATTTCTATAATAATAATTACTGATCAAATTTAATTGAGCTTAGTGCACGATTGATTATAAAAAGTAACCATACCTGATAGGATAATGTAGCATAAAACCTTAATGCAATCAGTATTTTCTGAAGAGGAGAATTGAGGAGCATTTTTGCAAAACTCGATAGATGCAGAAATCAAGATTTTACAGAAATTACACTAAGTGACAGGATCTATCGAGTTTTGAAAAAAACCTGGAAGGTTTGGTAGTCTCTACATACGGTATGAATCAAGTTTTGGTAAATCTGATTTCATAGATCGATTCCAGAGGTAGAAAACATACGATATTCATATGTAACTCACTATCGAAAATTTCTGCATCTATCGACTTTTGCAAAAACGCTCCTCAATTAGGTAAGCCCCTATTGGTCAGCCTCTGTTTTACAATTAGATGCAATGAAATATTTTCAAATATTCTTGTCAAAGTTAAATCTTTTCTTAAATTACTGATCATTCAAGGTATCCAAAGGGTTCTCCATATCTCTAATGTATTGTTTATTTCCTTCCAATATTTGTTGATCATTAAACTCAACAAATTCGATGAAAATATTATCATCATCCATTTCATAATATTCTAAACAATCAGAAAACTGTTATATTGGATTAAATGTGTGGGCATTTAAGGAAAGATAAGCACTTCCTTATTTAAATGAGTATAAGTAATGACTGAAATAAGTGTAATTGCTTAAGGAGTTCTCATTTATAAGCATCGTCTATGAATTCGGCCCTAAATATGGGACTGATCTTATTTTCTGTGAAGGAACCGATTATACAGGTTGGAAGTGAAATAGCCCTGCAGATTTTCAGAATGAATAGTCATATTGTATGTAAGAAAAAACTATAATATCATATTTGTGGAAAGTTCATAGTTTTTTTCAGAAAAAAAAAATGTTTTTTTCCCAAATGTTTAACAACTTCTTATTCAGTAACTATTGCAAGTAGAATCGTGATTTTTACCCATATCAATAGGAAATCTAATAAAGAATAATTTATCCCTCTGGTGTATTTCAATAGCGTGAATGGTTTTCATGTAAATTTAATTTTAAAAACCTCCAATTTCAACACACTACACAATGTGACAAATAGTAACATCGAGGCAGAGAGCAGCTAACATACCAAGACACACCGAGTTCGTTGACCTCTTACATATATCACGAATAGAGTGTGTTAGTGGCAATGTTTCCGGACTGTTGAAACTTCAAACTTAATTTTCTAAATAACTGTGCATTTAATCACAAAACGTGTATAGGTTTTCTATTCATTTAAGTGTATCCTATTATCCCTTTGAATCTGCAAGGTTATATCATTTCTACCCTGAATATAAGAAAGAGATAAATTTCAACACAGATGGAGAAAAGGAATCATCCAGATCAGATCTGAGGATCACTCAGCCTCTTATCAAATAGTAATTACAGCTTGCCATCCACTTCCTTCAAGTCTCCTGGCCCAGAAATCTGGAAGCCAGACTTCCCTGCACTCCATTATTTACATGAAAGCCTTTCATTTTACAAAAATTGAATTGAATTGAATTCAGAATTATCAGACTGAATTTGCATCTGTTATTCATCAAAGGCTTATAGCACGTACAGTCAACTCTGGCTATAGTGAACCTCTGCGGACTTGCATATTTCGAACACTATATCCATGGTTCACTAAATCCGAAGTGTCTCTCCCCTAACCTTAAATGACATGAATGAATAAAATTGTGAACAAGAAAATAAAATACTATTCGCAGGCTAATTAAAATGTTTCATTTTTGTGGAATGGTTTACACTATATACTGTATCTCACAGTTGATTTATTATGCTGTCGACCCACATCCGCTTGCAAAAAACCACGTTCAATGTCACTTATAATATTCGCTTTATCTTCCAAAGAGAACACTTTACGCTTCCACATTTTTATACAGTACATTTACTGTTTGAACACTAGAAACAGACTGATCAGGTAGAAATGACAAATGCTATTATGGTGTGACTGAGTACTCAGCCTTGGAATTTCCCGGGTCACTTAATGGAAACTGGGAAGGATTTGATGGAATTTGAAAACCATCCGAATCTTACCTTCATTTATGCTCTGGACATAATGTCCGCCCCCTTTTAATAAAAGAATGCAACTTCAATTTCAGTTGTTTCGATGTTATCTGTCATAATGGAAATGTTTCTGAGAACAAAAGGCAACTCTTTGACGGTGGAGGATTAGCAATAACAATAGAATAGTGTGCCTGAGAACAGAATGGCAACCCTTCGACAGTGGAGTGAAGCAAGGTTGTCACACGTTGCCTGGATTTACAGTACACAGCTCATTGTTTAGGAATTACTAATCCTACCTTTGTCCTTTGACTAAAGGAGTAAGAAACTTAGAATGTTGTTCTCAACATATTCTTTCAATTTTATACAAGGTCTGACTTCAAATAAGAATTTATCAGGATACAACTCCTGTAATTTCAATTTATAAGATTCACTATAACCGAAGCGAGGGTTCACTATAAACAGAAATATTAATGTACTTTTTAATGTATGCTGGTCAGTACCAACGATTTAGGTTCACTATAGCCGAATGTTCACTATAACCAAGTTCACTATATCCAGAGTTGACTGTATATCCACATTTATAAAAAAAATCATTATGTTACATGTAACACTAATCGTTTACATGTTTAAGAATAATCTACTGAGGAAGCAAGGTTTCAACCAAAGAATCTCTCTCACCTCGCTCTGTGAAAGCTCCATCTTGTCTATCCTGTATCCGTTGAAAGAGTTCACCTCCCTCCATACTATAACATAATATAATATGTCACTACATTACATTGACAGTAACACCAAAATCAGTCAATCATGAATATTTCATCCATCCACCTATCATTTCGTAAAAAAAAAAAAAAAAAAAATGAATCTTTACCTACAGTGTGCAAAATTATAGAAACTATCACAACATAAAATTAATTTTGCTTCAAAAGAGAATTACACAATTCATATACTAAATAATACGCACCCATGTATAACATTAAATCTGTCAAACCACTAACACACATCCTCCTCTTGGCAAATTCACAGATCTCCCATCATTGTAAGAAAATTATTCCAAAAAAAAAATTTGAGTTCCAGGAAATAAACATGTTCCTAATCATATTAATATTTGAAATTTAGTTTCTGGAACTATTATTCACAAACGTACATTAATTGAAATAATTTAATATGCACACACCTGAGATAAACTTCAAATTACCAGATTACACATGAAAGACATTTTTATGTAAAAAAAGATATTTGACTTCATTAAAATTATGTGGTTTAAGTAGATTATGTAATTCACTTCGCGTGATTTCACATAAAATAATGATTGGTATGTGTATAGTAGTTTATAATGGAGATTCGAATCATATAAAAATAACCAGCAATACTGACGATCAAGACTGCTGTAAAAATAATTGCATGCTCCACAAAAAGAACATGGTAAGTCACTTTGTTTATCTTTGTTTCTTGGTCCTAATTGCTAGTTATAAAGTGAACTATCTCTCTAGTAGACCAGAAATGCAAGAAGTCTGCCTTGTAACATGGTAACTTAAACTAAATGAGATGTAAATTAATAATTTCTTAGCAGTGAATTAAACTTAAGAAATGCTCCCATGTAAAATTTAAGAAAAGTTACTTAGCATGTTCTTCCTGTGGACCTTTCAATTGTTACTGTAGAAATTTACATATGCATTCAAAAGGGCAGTTTGTAACAGGTGGCCACTGATATAGGCTATTATTAAAGATAGTTTGGTGAAAATTGGAAAAAAAATATTTCATTTCAATTTAGGAGTCTCCTGACATTTATCCTTCATGAGATATGACTATTTTTGATATTGGAAATGTTGAAAGAGTCTTAACCGCCATTTTTATATCACTGTTCACAGTGGACTTGACCCTCTGAATGAACCTACATCAATTGTTTTGCGAAATTATTTTCCTGTGCCCTCCTATCTGAAATAGTTTCATGTAATATCTTTCTCAGAGTGTGTATTTGTGTATGAAAATAATTTTAGCACAAATTTATCGTATAATTGCTTCCATTTTATAATATATCATTCTTCTGTTTAGCAGTAAACAGAGAAGATTATTCAAAAAAAGATTATAAGTTAATATTATGTTGCTGTAACAGGAGTAAGCCAATTCAATATGAGGTATGAAGTGTGGAGTTTGGAAGTAACAAAGGCTGTCACAGGCGAAGAGATCACTTAAATTGCGAGGGACATCAGTGCTCAATGAGACAAGCACAGGGCTTCTCTGCCCAAAGCTAGGAGTACTGAGAAGTCCAAAAATGTGATAAGAAATTCGGAAATTACAAAACAAGACTGGAAGAGTGCATGAAGAGAAAGGAGGAATATACATTTGGTACAGGAAAATTTTAGCCAACTTGTAATTGCACTGATACTTTATGAAGGATTATTTCGAAAACTTTTTTTTTTACATTTTCTCACATTCAAATTGCTCCTTGTATAATAGTTTTTGGCCAATTGCCTTGCAAATTTGTACATACACTACCGGTCGAAAGTTTTCGATCAGCTATGAAAACAATCATATACATATATTTCAATGTACAAACACATCGGAAGAACTAAATAGACCAACAAAATAAATATTTTCTCTCTCTAGCATTGTGATATGATAGAATATTCAAAACGAAATCCCTGTTTTAACCACAAATCCATAGTTGTGATAGGTGATCGAAAACTTTTGACCGGTAGTGTACATTCCTTCATAGCTTCTGAAGAAATTCATAGAGCATTTTCAGGATAAAATTAAGAGAAGTTTACTTTCAGTACGTTTATATATGAGTTTTGACTTTTTGTTGAAAAAATTAAGTAAACTGTGTTAAAAAGTACATCTCATTATGTGTAAGTATATAATTTGAAAAACAGTCTGTGAAGTTGTTTAAGATGTTAAAGTGAACTTGTAAACAAAATCTGAAGTACGTATCTTAAAAATTCTTGTGCAAAGAAACTTTTTCTATTTGTTTCAGATTTTTATTTATAAAAATGAAAAAAATATATATATATTTTAGGAACTCTTCAACATACAGGCTCCCAATTTAGTATTTTCACCAGACTATCTATCCTCTTGAAACAAGCATCCTTGCTTTTATGATAAAAACTTAAGAATGCAAATCGCAATTGAAGGGTTCGGAACCACAGTGGGCCAAGCACCATTTACTAAAACTGCAGAAAATAAGGGTTAAAATGAAGTTATTACCATAATTCAATGGAAACATATAGCAAGTAATATAAAGTATACACATTAAAACTAAATGATATGTCAATCTCCATTAAACTATGATATTCACTTAACTTTAACTCATGCTTTCTCCGTTTTTAATAAATGATGCTTGACCCACTATGGCTCTGAACCCTTGAATTAAATGTAGAAATCTCTCTCTGTGTAATAATTCATTTATCTTAAGGAAGTATTTTTCCTTTGATTCAAACGCTACTGTTTTATTTGCCAGCTTATTTTGTGACAGAAAAAATCTCAGAGAAAGTAATCCAATTTCATTTCAACTAAATCACTATATATGTTTTTTATTTAAGAAATGAGACTGTATTTTTTTTTTTATTTAACACAGAGCCACATTTTATCCAGGCTCGCTTACAGCAGCATAGGTCCACGGTCAACAAGGTGTACCCGCCCACAAACCAGTAACAATAATTAGAGTATTCAAGGTCAGCTACAAACAAGATAAGGTAGTTGAGAAGCATTCTGTGGTGTTCAGTTCTCTAGTTCTCTTGAGATATGACCGCGTGACTCATGGTGTAGAAAATTAGTACAAAACGAGTTTTCATTTTGACTATTTACTCTGCCATGTACATGGAACCATGATTCGTCACTGAAAACATTAATTGTGGGTTTATATTGCCAACATGTACAGACTGAAGAAACCAAATGCAAAATTGTATTCTTATCTGTGGGGTCCTGTCCTCTAAGGTTTACATTTGTTATTTTGTATGGACGAATTTTCAGTAATTTTGTCGCCTTGTGTGCTGACCCATAGCTGACACTTGCTTGCTGGGCTAACTTAGAGACTTTTGTAGTGAATGTTCTAATTGAGCACCGATATTGTCAAGTTTTTCGTCTGTTAAAATGCGACATCTTCCATTTTTTCTTATCCAATACTGTTCTTATAGTTTTGAATTTGTTAACTATTTTATGAACTGGTTTATGACACTGAGAAGGCGATTCGTTTTTATGAAGTCACAATAAATTAAAACTCTTTGTTCTGTACTAAATTTCTGCACCATGAATCATGCAATCAAATCCCAAGAGAACTACACACCATAGCATGCTTCTCAACTAACTTATTATGTTTGTAGCTGACCTTGAATATCCTATCTACTGCGGATAGGCGGAAGAACCCTGCTTGGCTGCAGAACTTGATCACTGTAAGTAAGCTGAGATAAAATTATGGATCTGTATATGTTATATGCAACCCTGCTGGATACATCGACTTTTAGGTACTGAATGTGATAAAATTCGGCAAGTGATTTTCGAAAAATTGTGACAGACAAATTGTCATGCCCAAAATCATTTTGTGTGAACGAGATGCTTAAAATATTCATTTCTGTGAAAATCTCAAAACATAATTTTGGTATTAGAATGTTATCTCACATTTCATATGATGAAAAAGTAGATCTCATTACTGTACTGAAGTAGTTTAGAAACAAATCTGTGGTGTTTGGGTAAAGGGAGATAAGTCATAAAAATGAGTTCGGAGATAAATGAAAATTAAACTTGGAACCCTTATTACAAATAATTTTCTACACAAATGAAACACATCAACTGCTAGTATTCTTTGATTTTTGCACACCCACTTGTATAATTTAACTTGTGTGTTCATCTGGGGAACAAAAGCCCAGCTGGACAAAAAAAAATGACTTATACCCCTTTACCCGAACACCACAGAAATAATTTCAGTCGTAAAAGATATTCTCAATATGTACATCTATTATTAGGCAGTGCATCTCATATGACGATAATAATGAGTCAGAGGAAGAACAATTGTTTGTATACATCTGAAGTCTGATTAGTGTAATATGTACAGTAGAATCCCTCTTATCTGCCACCAAAGGGACCAGGCTAGTTCCGGATATGAGATTTTGCCAGATAATTGAATACCCGTATATACAAAAAAAAAAAAAGTTCGTATTTCATGGTACCAAATGTTGAAACTGCAGCCATGTGAAGCTTATTTCACTATCATATGCTCACAACTGAATAAACATTAAAAAGTGTACATTTTTCTTATTAAAACACATCACACAACACAAATAATCTCTAATTTTAGGTTCGAATATTCACTGAAAATTAAAGTTCGTGCGAACTTCCTAATGTGGCAACATTGACGGCCCGAACATAACTAAATAAACATAAAAACTGTGTGGATTTTCCTTATTAAAACACATCACACAACACAAATAATACTCTAATTTTAGGTTCGAATATTCACTGAAAATTAAAGTTCGTGCGAATTTTCTAATGTGGCAACACTGATGGCCCGAACATAACTAAATAAACATAAAAACTGTGTGGATTTTCTTTATTAAATTACATCACACAACACAAATAATACAATAATTTTAGGTTCGAATATTCAATGAAGATTAAAGCTCGTGTGAACTTCCTAATGTGGCAACACTGCTGGCCCAAACTGTTTCAATCTGGCAGATTTAAACTTTTTTTTGGCCTAGTCAAAAGTGCCATTGTTTTGGTATTGCAGGTTACGAGGGATTTTACAGTACCTAGTCAGTGATGTATGCAATGGAGGGAGAAAGGAACTGGCCATCCTATCCCATTATCTCTTGGGTTAGTTAACACATAATTTATGCACTTGTGATCTTTCAAACCTGTCTTCAGACAGCTGACTAAACAACAATCAGATATGGGTCTCCTGAGTAACCAAATATTTCAGAAACACTAAAAAGTGAACACTTACCATTCCATCACAACTAGGAGGCACTTGTTTCCGCTGTATGTGTTCTCATACACATCAATGATATTAACAATATGTCGACAGCCACTTGCTCGCCAATGGAGGTCTACTTCGCGACGGGCTTTCGTGCAGTCATGTAGAACCTGAAACACATCCTGATTAGTGAACTGTTTTAGGATGTTAAAGTCATTTTACTACTAGGTAGATCAACTTAAAAATGGGCTTTTGTACAGTTATTTAGAACCTAGAATATTTCTTGGTCAATGTATTACTGGCTTCAGTCTAATGTGGGCCACACACAGGGTTTCTTAGTACTGGTGGGTTCCCGGTGCTTGAAGGTCAAACTACATCACACATGTGCAGCATTTTCTCAGTCTGAGTCATTCAACCTTTGCAGCAAGACTTGCGTGTATTCAGAATGCAGCATATCTTTAAAAGTGTATAATATGTATGAGTTTAGGATTTCTTCAGATCATGATGTGTTCATATACAATTCTTATGTACATACAGACTCTGATTGTCAAGTTCGAAAACTATTAGCAAGAAGATTTCCTGATGTGAAAGTTCCAGCTCATGAAACAATCCGTAAATTAGTAGGTCAATTTTGGGAAGCTGGATGTACTGTAGAGAAGAAGCACAGGAAGGAGAAAAGGTACTGATGGAAGAAATGTTGAATGATAATGGCTACTGCTTGGAAAATTCCCCTAAAAATCCACTACGCTGCTTGCTCAAATGAAAATTTCTTGTTCTGCGTATATAGCTATAGAGTAATTGAAAATCAAACAATAAAAAATTAATACATCATGGACAACAATGGGCAATCCTGAAAAAGACGCATATTTTGTGAATGAGGTGTGAATAATATGCATGATGGGAAAATAGACATATCGTATTTTCTTCTCTGATGAGGCTTGATTCCATCTCCATAGCTATGTAAGCACAAAGTAACTGCCACTGGTCCACTGAAAAACCACACATTATTCACGGGTTTCCCTCTTCGTGACAAGGAAGTTGGTGAATGGTGTGCTATGAATGGGGAAAGAATTGCCGGACCATTAAAATAAAAAATATAAATAAATAAAATAAATACATATCAGAGTAAGAGTTTTAATCACTGAGTCCATGGGATAAGAAAAGAAATAAACACGATGGAGATAAAAGAAGAAATAATACAGGATAAAACGAGGTTTAGAAGGTTAATACAAAACTTTTAGAGGTTTCCAGGTGAAGGAAAGGAAGAAAACAACATCAGGACAGAAGAGAGAAAAAAAATCATAGCGACAGGATGAAGAACTATTGAAAAGCCAGAAATGAAGTTGAAAAGATGAAACGAAAATAAATGCAGTGGGTTGCTTCACATGGTACCTAGATGGACTGAAAAGAGAAGGGGAAAAAAAAACAGATAGGTGAGTGAATCTGATTTTACACAACTATTTTCAAGAGTTGACCAAGATGGAACGAAATTATGCATTAATGTAATGGAGGGTAACTGTGCACAGGCAGCCAAGTATATAAAGTCGCTTTTTTCAGCTGTTAGCATCAATGGATGACAGCTAACAGTCTAGTATGGTAGTGTGATCTGTAAGAGATTGTGTTAATGCTGTGGATACTTTATTCATACGACTACATTATTGAAAATGGTAAGTTGATATGTTTCGCTAACTTGACTGAGTTTCACGAAGGAGATAAGGTATTGGTCTCACCGCAATAAATGTATCGAATTACAATTGATACCTTGGACAACGCTAATATTGCTGGTGAGTATGCAGTTATTCCAGCCTGGAACTAGCAGCATTTGTTCCAGCTGCACCGGATTGAATGACACATTACTGCAGCCAGGCAAGTGTGTGTACCAGATTCAAGTTTGCGTACAATTATTGTCTTCCACCAGGCAGCTTGTGTGACAGGCTAATTTTACGGCACTTTATCTCATAGATCTCTATTTCGCTCTTCCATTACCGTTTTATATACGATGAAGATAAGAACTGTTCGTATTTATTTCTTGTAGTTAAAGAAGACATGGGGAAGTATGAAAGGAAAACTGAAAAATCATCTCACACTAAAAGGCAGTTCAATGAGATAAAAAGATTGATTAATGAAGGAGCTAGCCAGAGGGCTGTTGCCAACAAGAAAGGCTGAAAGCAAGAACTGAAAAGCAGCTTTCAAAATCGGGTTCTCAAGTGTTAAAAATTACAAAAAGGTGTAAACAAATATGAAGGATCCCAATCGAAAACTTCACTGCACGATAGCTGACATTCAGGCCTAGCACATCCTAGTGATAAACAAACTCCATCAGAGAAGACATACATCTGCCTTGGGTGTTATGTATCTAATGAAGAAGATTGGATACAGTGTAATGGGTATGGCGAGTGGTGGCACGACTTGTGCACATCATATGAAGGACATGAACGTTTCTTAGTGATCCTAGTTAATAAGTTGTTGTAATACAGGCCTGTAGTAACTCAGTGAAACTAAAGAAAACATACATTAAAAAGTGTGCACGGTTAGCCAACATTGTGCATACACTTACCCGCATATGTCGTCTAAGTGTTCGCATTCGTCAACTTGTCTAAACTTGTGTGCCACAGTTTAGGCAGTTTTAACAATGCATAAATATTCTTAAAGTTTCCTTGTGTACGAACACCTACTTAATGTTACAAAATAATCACAGACGACCATAGTATGAGCAAATTAAAACTATGTGCGCACAGTTACCCACCATTACCTTACTTCAACAGGATTCTGCCACCATTTATAAAAATGAACATTTCCCTACAGTGTCAACTCAGTACAGCACATGGCAGACAGGTTTACCATTGCTAAGCATACAAAAGTCATTGTGTAGTTGGACCATGTTAGACTGTACGCAGTACAATATATACAAGCCACTTCTTTGTCAGCTGAGATCCATTTCACAATGAACCTCTGTGTAATTGAACAGAAAATTAGATACATCCTAGTTACTGAAATGCAACGTGTTAACATTCACCTGATCACTGCTACAGACTTTCTTCTCAGTGATTTTTTATTCAGTCCTATCATGTCAAAACTCCCATTTCATCTAAGTTCACATCATTAGTTCAACAAATTATAAACAAATGCTGTCACATGAACTGTTTAATTAAGCAAGGGTTACTTACTTACAAATGGCTTTTAAGGAATCCGCAAGTTCATTGCCGCCCTCACATAAGCCCACCATCAGTCCCTATCCTGTGCAAGATTAATCCAGTTTCTATCATCATATCCCACTTCCCTCAAATCCATTTTAATATTATCTTCGCATCTACATCTCGGCCTCCCCAAAGGTCTTTTTCCCTCCGGCCTCCCAACACTCTGTATGCATTTCTGGATTTGCCCATACGTGCTACATGCCCTGCCCATCTCAAACATCTGAATTTAATGTTCCTAATTACGTCAGGTGAAGAATTCAAAAGTGTATTCCAATTCCTCATAGAAACTATCCTTTATAGGTCGTCTTTTTCTTCTGTAGGGGCGTGAGCATTTATAACTATGATATCGCACCATCTACCCTGGTTTGATGAATTAATTTACCCTCATGTAAGAAGAATAACAAAGGATTCGAGAAATGTTTAGTAGCACTAAAACTCAACTTTCCTCAATGTTTCACCACCTCTTATACCCAATTGTGCAGTTATCAATCATCTACTTTATTTTTTAACACACTATTTATAGCTGGCACCAGCGTTTTTGGCGTGTGTCCTAGAGTCTAAAGCACTTTCAGAATAAGAAGGCATATAAGGCGGAGCTAGTTCAGGCCGGTCTAGCTCGACTAGCCAGTAACAGTGAAGCGGTGTTGCCTAGTTAAATCGTCGCGAAGTCTCGCTGAAGCGTCGCGTATTAGTTTCTTTCTTGCGCGCACAATATTTATGGCTAGTAATGCATTTTAAGCTGTGCCATTCGATAGAGCTACGAATTCTGAACTCAACAGTACAAGAATGGCAATTGTATGTCAACTGGTTCGCGTGTTATCGCTTTAAGACTAAACAGAGATATCCAACCTACAATATACAACATATTTTGCTCTTACGTCCATTTCTATAAACGAAGATAGATTCTGTTTATTTTCAAATTCAGACGTGGATTGTTTTCTCTTGTGTGATGTGTAACTTACCGTAACAATGTCTCTTGAAGAGATTGCAAGTGGCTCTGGTGTTTCATCTGTTATACGCAAAAGGATAGTCCTACACTCGCAGGCGAGGAGTATTGTATTTTCTGTATTATAATTTTTCTGAAGGACTAGCTTATGATGCAATGCGTGTCAGTTTTTTAGAAACAAAGAATCTGACTGCAGAGGCGTGTGGTTTAGAAGTACATACGTTATCTCGTATTCTCGGACAGGGCAAAGAGATAATTCAAATAGGTGGTATACTGTAGCCTACCTGTATTTACCTCTCCTAGAAAATAACGCAAAAGTCTTAATTATTTGACGATTTTTAGAATCGTGTATTACTTCATCATACATATTTTAAATATACTATATTAGTAGTATGTGTTAGCAGTGACATTATAGAACATGGAAAGCAAGAAGAAAGCTGAGAATAATCACGGATATGATTTTCACTTTTCATTGAAATATTATACATGGTTTAAGACGAAATACTGCTTAAACGTATGAGATATTTGGTTGATATTGTAAACATAACCACTCCTGCTTCTTTTTCGATGAATTATACGAAGAGTATTAACAACATTCTTGCTTAAGAGCATAAAAAACTTTATAAGATGAAGCAATTTAATTACATTTCACTTTTAAAGTAAATACAGGCAGTCCACACCTTTGGAGTAACGGTTAGCGCGTCTAGCCGCGAAACCAGGCGGGTTCGATTTCCGGTTGGGGCAAGTTACCTGGATTAGGTTTTTCGGGGTTTTCCCTCAACCCAATATGAGCAAATTCTGGGTAACTTTCGGTGCTGAACCCCGGACTCATTTCACCGGCATTATCACCATCTAATTGAGACGCTAAATAACCTAAGATGTTGATAAAGCGTCGTAAAATAACCTACTAAAAATATAAATAAATACAGGAATGCTAGAAACGAGGAGATTTTATAATTCCAAAACTCAGTTTCTATTTTAAAAACTTTACGTTGTATATATTACATTAGACCTATATACCTTTTTTAATATACAAATTTACCTCCAATATATTAACGATATTATTGGGTTACGATTTTCATATTCACTTATATATAACTACCTTCACTCGTAGGCTTATACTGCCCACACCAGAGTGATAGAACATAGAACTCTGGACCTCTAGGTAGGTATAAGCTTGAGGATAAAGTGAAATTTTAGATAGGCTTGATTTAACAAAGTAAAAGGAAGTAATCTTCAATTTCAATATGAGTACTGAATTAGGCCTACAGATATGCTTATATTCTTATAGCCGGATTCTTAGCCAGACTATAGAACCCTGGACCTCTAGATACGTAAAAGTTAGAGAATAAAATTAAATTAGATATACTTATTTTAACAGAGAAAAATAAAATAATCTACAGTTTCAGTATGAATACTGAATTATGTATGATCACATATTATGCTTACATTGCATTATAACCAGATTCGTAACGAGAATATAGAACCCTGGACCCCTAGGTAGGTATAAGCTTGAGAATTAAATTAAATAGGCTTCATTTAGCAGAGGAAAAATAAAATACTTTTCAACTTCAATATCAATACTAAATTACGTATATATAGATATGTTTACATTTTATTATCGCTAGATTCGTAGGCTGCCCCTACAAACAAATTTATCTCATCTTTCCTCTGGAGAAATAAACAATAATAAATTCAACATTGCTGTACAAGGAAGTCTGAACATAAGGATAAATATTCTCGCCCTCAATTTTTTCAGGAGGGTATTTCAACATGTCAGATAGTGCAATACAATACGCAGCATTCTTTTTTTTAAAATTAAGACATTCTTTGTCTGAAATTAGCATAGTAAATTTCTACATATCTATCACATTATTTAGACAGTTAGTGCCTCCAAAATCTACTGATCTGTGAAGCGAAGAAGTAATAAATATTGGGATGAATATTACTTCAGTAAGAGTAATTATATTTAAATATCACACATAATGAAGGAACAGATCTCGACCCACCCGCTCACTGCAATGAGCTGCAACTGATATTTCTGTCCTTATCTGTTGTCTCTGTCTTCCAAGTCTCGTGCACCGTGTGACAACTCCGACAACGTCGCACTGCTGCTAGCACTTAATTGGCTTAGGCCATATGCCTTCTTATTCTGAAAGCGCCCAGTTTGTGAGCATGTTGCTAGCGCAACTGAGAATGGTACCACTTCCTATACACATCACATCAGACATTTACCAAACATAGTTGTCAGACTGACTACTGTAAAGGTAAGACACTAGCACTTAACGTTCCCATTTACTTATTTCACACGCCAAAAACGGTGATGCAGACTGTAAATATTCTGTAACAACTGTGTGGTTATCTGATGAAATCAGTAGCAGGCCTAGTGGTATTTTAGCGTGATGATACTGAACATTCCCTGTGGAATGGGGAAATGCACGCCCAAGCAGAGCCTCACAGCACAAGTCCTCGACACCACAGCATTAGTGAAAATCACCTGACCCAAACGTTCCACTACAGAAATAAAATTCTGAAGCTACTAATCACTTTGCGATCTTCTGGCATTTCTTGCAGTGCAACACGTGGAAATGGATCTTCAGTGCATGAAGAAGAAGACGAAGAAGAAGAAGAAGAAGAAGAAGAAGAAGAATGATAATGCAGAGAAATTGAAATTATAGCAAGGAAAACAAGAATACCCTAGTACAAATTTTCCTAAATACAATCTCTGTTCACCGCATAGATTATTTCATTTCCACTTGTGGAAATGTGAACTTGAGCACTGAGTGTGGAAAGTTATGTTCTAGCCATCTGTCTAACAGTTTGTTTGCTCCCCTCATTACACCAAAAAACATTGTGTTCACATTTACCCTCCTTATTAGGCCACAAGCTGGTAGGAGTTCAACAATAACTGATAGTGTACTTAACATAAACAAAACTTTGATCTTTGAATGTCGTTATAAAACAGTTCCTCATCTAGGATTTAAACCAAATGCACTATACTTATTACAAACTTGGAATTATCACTTCATAAATTTTAATTAAACATCAAGAAATACATCCACATAACCAATTAATTCCCTTGCTCTACTTATTTTAAATCCTTACTTTAATGTCAATACCAATAATGCACTTTATGCATTTGTTTACAAGTTCCACATATTGATAATCAGAACTTAATGGTTTGTCCTATCTGCCACATACTGATAAACAGTACTCAATGGTTTGTCCTAACTGTAAAACGGGTTTCTGTCTACAAAAAGATTTGAGGTAATGACCATCCATACTAGAACCATGTTATGCAAAGTGCAGACAAGATAAAAATGCCTTGTTTGATAAAAATAACTTCAGACAGAAAGAACAATGACTAATTAGCCTATTAAGAAAATTATACATTTGTTATAGTAAATCCCTAAACTGAACTTGTTTAATATGCTTTCCTGCAAAATACCTTTCAAATTCAACTTCTTGAATGCTTCTATAATTAACTATAAAAAAAATTCCTGGTGAATAAGTTCTCCTGCATAATCTGCACACATTTCACAAGTCATGCTGGCATAATCCTCCTTTGAGAAATCTTTTTTAAATTATTGTTGTAACCCATGGTTTCCAAGATGGGATAAATTTCTGTTAATAGTAGCTTATGTTATACATAAAGAAACTTAATTTTTCACGTAGATATGATGGACAAATGAAGTTATGCTCTTCGTTCTGACATTAATGACATTTAACGTCAACTCTATTTCCTTATTGCAACAAATTGTTTGCATATGTTCGTAAAATGCTGCTTTTATTCACACTTTCACCTAGTATTTGGTGAATCGCTCAAGGGAATTTATAATACATGGGTACAATAATAAATTATGAAGAAATTAAACACATTGGGGAGTCCCTTCAGATGCCATCTTTTATGTTGCAAGATACTACCAGTATATGTAATATCATACAGAACTTGTCTGTGAAGTAGGAACAAGGTACCGAAAACTAAAGTCAAAAAAAAAAAAAAAAAAAAAAGTAAAAAAAAAAGTAAAAAAAAAAAAAAGAAATCTGGAGCCTGCTTTTAACCAGAAATGTAACTTAATGTAAATAAACAGCGTCGTCAAAATGCCACTTTCTCATTATAGAGTTTGTGCATTCCCAAACAATTTAGTTCCCCACGTTTTAAATCACATTACTGACTGAGTTACATAAGCACATTCTTACATTATACTTAGTATCCCATCACTGTTATCTGGCTCAACAGCCACATATATGCTGATACACTTCCAAAAGCATGCAAAGACATTCAAATTCATATGAAACAACTATTCACTGCATAACGAAAATAAGAGGTGGAAAGAAAGAAAGAAAGAAAGAAAGAAATAGTGAAAGAAAATGGGAATGATACAACATATGTCGAAAAGGAAAACTTTCCATTCCATTTCTAAACTATACGTTCTGAATATGCAATATATATGTTTAAATAATTCACGTAAAATATCTCTATGCATATTTTGCACCTAATCATTTCTATTAGAATCTCTCTACTTAAGAAAATCGGCATTTAAAAACGACATGAATGTAAACTATACAAAACTTTGTCCTGATTCACTCACAAGTAACAAATTCGGTTTATGAAAAGGAATCTTAATCCTGCTACAATGTGTGGTACAATGAGGCCTTCTCCACTAAGAATAGCGGCTATAATTATCCTGGATCTTGGACTTGGAATATTTGCAATGAAAAGAGGAAGTAATTCTACACAAAATCATCTCTACGAAACAAAGTGTTCTAGGGGCATGCTGCACAATCTATTCCATTTATCTCAACATTTCATGCAAGAAGCAAAACTATGAGAAATATCATTAAGCAGAAATATTTCGGGATAAATTTCAGAACACGGATTCTTTCCTTTCCCTCTAACTTTAAAATTCTAACTATGTGCACATAAAATAAATTATTGGCACTGAAAAGTGCCTTTTCATAAGCAAGATGATGCGCATTTGACAAACGCAGACAAATCTGCTCTTTTTAGCATTTTAAGATATAAATGTCAGTTAGGAATCCTTATACTGAAATTTTCCCATATTTCGAGTTCATGTATACTAGCCTATATGTTTTTGGATTCATATAAAGACCTGTCATTTTTTTACTATTATACTTCATGTGCGTCATTCCCAGATAGATATACACGTAGACCTAGATAGTGAATATGAACAATATCCGTGTAATACACAGCATTCGCTTTCATAATGTAGGTTGATCGGGTGGCACATGACTGGCATGAAGGCCATACAACATGCTGCAAAATGTCTCCTACACACTTGGCAGTCCAGTTCAGTCTCTCTGTGTGTTGAAGTTAAATCGAGAGTTATTCTTCTGATTATGTTATTGAAGTGTTTCGATTTAGATTTAGGAGTGGTCTTTTGCTGCTGTTACTATGTGAAACTATAGTCCGGGTCAGCTTACTTCATACCCTAAGGGTGAAACCTAACCATTTTCCCCCTATTACTACATATGCTAGTGGATTGTGGTGATTTTATAGTTTACAGGTTGAATTTTCTCTTGCCAACTTCGTTTCGAATTTCGATACTGACAAATACTACAAACTGTAGTGATTTTGTAACTGTTATGTTGGCAGCTGAGACAAATGTTTACAGTACTGGAGTTCCATGCAATTAAAATTGTACTAGATTTCTGAGCCGGTTACTGGAAGCTGTGAAATGTGAATAGCCTATACTAATTAATTAATTAATATTAATACATAATAGTTATTTCATGTGTTGCGTTGTGGTTACAATTCAATACTATAGTCAGGTAAGTGTAAATAAATATAACATACTTGGCTGTAATAATGCAGGTGGGTAATCGATAGAAATATCATTGCACATTTTAATTAATTTCTTTCGTGCTTAGATTTTTATTACAATAATGTCAAAAAGAAGAAAAAGCATGGCAGCAACTCCACCAAGAAAGTGTAAAGCGTGCTGCGAGAGTGGGGATAACTTCCCCTACTGGCGTTCTGTTCTTTCAGATTGAACTGAAAGAAGAAGGAATTATGCTCATGGAGACAGCAATTATAACTAGAATAGCAAAATTATTAGGAGTAAGTATTCTTAAGCATACATTTCATGGTGGTATTAAGTTTTCGGAGTTAGTACTAATAATTTCATATGGTCAAACAAAATACATTTTTAGGTTAGGTCTCGTGAATCAATTATTTAGTCAAACCAATGAATTTCATATTGCCAGACAAAATACATAACATGTTGATCCCTTTCTCGTATAGTTTACCTACGAAAATATGTTACAAATTATTGAACTATTTAGAATAACCTTCTAACATAAAAGTAAAGTATGGTATGTTAAATAAGTCATTCACTACGTATGATCGTGATTTTACTTCATATGGTGATATCTAGTGACAGTTGGCAACACTGATAAGATGGCAATATTTGCTGTTTAGGAACTGTTCACTACAACATTGGGAAATTTTCTTGCAAATCATCTTTTTACTTTCCTGTAATCACTCTTTTTGAGATCGGTCTCTACCATGAAATCCTTTTCTCTAATGTAAATTTCTTTAATGTCATGTGAGCAAGCTAATCTAAACACTTCACTAACACAATCAGAAGAATAACACGCAATCTAACGTCAACACAACCTCTCCTACAAAGAGACTGAACTGGATTGCAGAGCATGCAGGAGATAGTTAGCTGTGTGTTGCATGGCTTTTGTGCCGGTCACACACCACCCAGTCGACCTACATTATGTAAGCGAATGCTCTGTTACTTCAGAAAACACAGAACAAACCCAACCAGGTAGGTCTATATCATTCGAAGTGGCATACGAACACACACATGACAGAAATGGATACCAGTACCAATGTCGTATAATGGAAAAATGCAATAAACTTAATATAAACATATTGACTACTGATACTGTTATGTTACTGTATACAAAAAAAATCTATAATACATTCTGCAATGTAATAGTGATGATCGTCCACCTCTGCTTCAGCATGTGGGTGTGAGGCCAGCAGCCGGCTGGTCGGTCTAGGCCCTTCACATGCTGTAGCGCCACAGATTATTATTATTATTATTATTATTATTATTATTATTATTATTATTATTATTAATAGTTCAAGCTGCTCTCAGTTTACAAAATAATACATTTAGGTCTATAAGAATTTTCTGCTCTAAAATATCTTAAACTTGTATGTAGGTACTGTGGCATTTCTTTATCCTTTCCTCCAAAAGTTATATTTCAACGAAAATTACTTACACTTCTATTCTTTATCACATTTTCTTTTTCTGTACAATATACTAATGCATGCCATATAAATTAAGATTCTTAGAATTAGGTACATAGGATAGCATTTATAGTAACAGATTATTAGAGCTGTATTCACAAAATATTGACTACAGCACTTCAAATAAATAGGAGAAGGCATTAGAAGATATATGCTTGTTATAATAAAAAAAAGGAAATTTCTGAATGAGAAGCTATCAACATTTCCAAGAAACCTAACTCAGTCCATACATGTCAGTAAAAATGTAACTAGGCCTAAATGTGTTTCTTTGGAAGCAAGAAATAGCATTTTATTAGCATGGTGATAAACAGGATGAATCAGTGAGTGGCCTGTGAGTGAGTCAGATGTAAGGTACCGGTAACAGAAATTTAGAAAGATCACTTTGCCATCTAGCGCTCCATTTTGTCCATGAAAATCTCCCACATTCATTTAAACACACCTCTGAAAACTTAAAATCTATATCAGTCACTTTTAACAGTGTGTTATGTTTCCATTGGTGTTTGTCATAAATTATTTTTGTAATTATCTTAACAGAAATTTGCCTATTTTTTTTACCAGTACTAATGATACGGCTGCAAGTCTCTCATTATATATAATACAAATCTGGTCTCTAATAATTTAATATAATTTTTAACTATTTTAGTGAAGCACGATCGATTTCTCTCTATTGCATACATTTTAGAACTATACATAAAATTTAGCCAGTTATTTCTTTAAATTTCAGATGCTTGAATTATGAAGATTTGAAATTCCATCACACAAACATTGCAGGTCTACTGATAAGCAATATTACTCAAGTTCGATATATTTAGCATAATTAAAATGCACCAATATCTTGCAGAAGTTCACTGTAGTTGCCATAGTCGATTGCATAATTTATAGACCACTATGCCATCAAAGATGTCCAGTATGCACCACGAGGGGATAGATCTAATTTTCACTTTTATCTACTTAGCCAGAAATCTTGGAATTTATCACTTCTTTTACAATTATGTTTTATTTAACGACACTCGCAACTGCCAAGGTTATATCAGTGTCGCCAATTTGTAGGAATTTTGTCAAGCAGAAGTTCTTTTACATGCCAGTAAATCTATCGACATGAGCCTGTCGCAATTAAGCACACTTAAATGCCATTGACCTGGGCTGAGAAAGAACCCGCAACCTCGGGCACAGAAGGCCAGCATTGTACCGACTGTGCACTCTTCCATTTATACATAGGACAAGACTGTTTAGCTAAACATCGCCACTGTATTGGTATTCTCCCACAATCATACTGAATGCTGTGACCAAAAACATGAAATGGACTTGCTACATTTTACACACTGCCTAGCCCTAAGGAAGACCAAACTAGAGGATCACTACTGGCAAGCAGAGAGTTGCATGGGACAATGAAATGTCAAATTTTCAATGTATTTACAATTTGAAATAAATATCTCGCAGAAGATAGTATAATTACGTTTCAAATAAACTTACAACTCATTTATAGGTCCACAAACTTCTTATTACTGATTGGAGATGAGGTCACTGCTATCGCTACAAACAGGAAACATGCAACGAGCTCAGTAGTTCAGACTCCTGCTATCGGTAATCAGAACCTGGCTCGCCTATACTATCAATTATTGATCTTATATACCAGTGTCACAATTTTTAAATACTTCTTAAATGATCCTTCACTGCTTTGTCACCATTCAGACAGCAATCAAACTTAAAAATAATGATGTTCAAATTTCCATTTCCTTAATAAAAGACAAATAATGCTCACAACAGACTTATCTTAAACACAGACAAGTTAACATAAATTAAAATGTCATCAGGACAAAGAAATTTACAAAAGTAAAAGTGAACATACAGAACTAAGAAAATTCTCTCCTTCAACAAAACCACAGCACAAACTGTGTCTGAAAATAGTTACTTACAGTTAAATTAAATATCAAATGTAGTTTTTAATAGAGGCAGAATTCAAAAATATATATTCACTTGAAGTTCAATAAACTCATGCAACACAAATTATATATATATATATATATATATACACCAAGGAAAATATTGATAGGTGCCAACTATCAGACATTCTTTGAATTTAGATTTACTGATAATTATCAAATTGTGTGATACAATTTGGGTCACCATAATGGTAACAGCCAAATTGAGACACTCATATTACTCCTTCCAAAAAAGAAATCTTGCAAAAGTTTATTTTAGAACATATGAACACTATTACAGAATTTATATTTACAAATAATTTTAAAATAAAACTGTTTAGGTCTACGTAATGAAAAATATACAAAGAAACATTAGCCTATTATGTAATGGAACAGTCAGATTTCATATAGCAAGAAGTTAAATATTCAACTGCACAACACAAAATGCACATATTACAGCTATCTGACACTGCTTCATCGACAAAACTATTTAAAACACCTTCAAAGGAAACAAGAAACAATTTAACAGTTTAACACTAAAAGAACAAAATTCTCAGCTTTTTTATTTTTGCCATTGAAAATAAGGACAAAAGACAATTTTCTAAAAATAAAAAAAAAATGGACAAATTGTTGTGCCCTCAATATGGGCCTATCCCAATTAATCGGGATGTGTGGTCATCTTAGATACAATATGAATTGAGGCTTATGATTAATAACAGGGACCTTATATAGAGTTCTCAACTTCATTTTTAAACTTAAAACAGACACAAACATACAGAAACTTTTACAAAATTCTGTACCACTGAAGGTCATGCAACATGCGGCAAACCATCTCCCATATGCTTGGCAGTTTTATTATTACTGAATTTACCTTGACTGTAAGAGGTGTTTCAAATGATGTCCTTCTGCTGCAACACGTCTATGACATCTCTTAAGGATTTATGAATTGTAGTGGCTTCATATGGTGTGGTTTTAGAGACACCATTTTCTTGCATGAGATGACAGGGAGATTTCTGTGGGGTATGTTCCAATCTTTCCCCCTATTTCATCCAGTTTTTCCTCAGTAAGTACATGCCGTGGACTTTTGCTGGTTTATTTGACAGTGACCCCATTTCTCTAAATTTTTAACGAGGCTGCATTTGGTATTGCAATGTGGAATGGTAACATTAAGAAATTTTCTTGCAAATCGTCTTTTTTTTTACCTTTCCACAATCACTCTTTTTCAGATACATTTCTACCATGAAAATCCTTTGCTCTAACGTAAATTTCTGTGATGCCATGGTTTAATCTAAACACTTCATTAAAGAACAACATACAATCTAACATCAACACGACCACTATTAAATCTAAACACTTCACTATCACAATCAGAGGAATAACACACAATCTAACGTCAACACAATTACTCCTACAGAGACTGAACTGAATTGCCGAGTATGCGAGACAGTTTACAGCCCGTTGCATGGCTTTCGTGCCAGTCGTGTGTGCTGCCCAGTCGACCTACATTATGTAAGCGAACGCTCTGTAGAAGAGGTAACTATTATCTGTGCATTTCAAACTGGCAGATCAAGGTCACGTACAACGTACAAACCACGTACAAGTCACTGAACTGAAAACTGTGAACTGAAGAACTGGTAATCCTGCCTGTCCCAGCTGATTTTAGTTGAGGAGAATGGTCCAGGAATGGGGTAAGCACACGTGGAAAATGCAGCCCATTGCTTGATCTCGATCCGCCAGTTCGAAATGCACAGAGTATAGCAGCTTTGTGTTCTGGTAGTAGGCACACGGAGAGAGCTTTCCATGTTCAAGCACAATAAATATTAAGTAGTATTAGTACCAACTTACAATATTTATCCTGTACCAACTTACAGCTCTCTTATACTATTTATAGTTTCAATTCTGTTGGATTAACTTCCTCAAAGCCATCATTCACCTATTACAAATGGATGTTCATAAAACAACTGTGAGTTCAAAATAACATTCGATAGTTACTGCTTTCCTTGTTAGCTGTTGGTTCATTTTGTAATGTCTGACAAAAAAGATAAGTTAGGCCTACCTTAAATATGGCATGTTAACAAATATGGGTCATTACTTACTGGAGCTATGACAAACTTGAGCAGGCAGTCCAAAGATAAGTAAGTTTTTAGAAACACACGTATTAGTGATCACCAAGCTCTTTGCGTCCATTACCTATATGACCTATATAGAAACAAACTTAACTTAAGCGTTTAATGTGAGTACTATGCAAGCATTCTGTAATAATCACCTATAGCACTAATACTCAAGATTGGTAGAATTTTCCATGTTACCTAAATTCAAATCCGAAGAAAATGATAATTATCCTAGCATTCACTTGTTCCGCTCCTACTAGAAAACATTTGGTTCTCTTTTCTACCCACCCTCCTTCCTTCCTCCTCCTTATCCTTAGTGACAAGTAGCTCTACTGTCAGTGATAAGGTTAGATAAACTTTACGGCTAAACTAGTGCTGAGGTAGTTTTCTTCATACTCGCCTTTTACACCTTGCATATATGCGAATCTGTGACAGATTAGGTTTGGTTAGTTTAGGCTTTTGTTATGTCTTGCATATACGATCAACTGCATCTCCACAAAAATCCCTTACCAATTCAACCATTTTCACTTCCAAAATCACCGGAAAGTAGCCCCAACATCAGTGACATGGTTAAGTAGAGTTTGATGAGAAAATAAGATTAGTGACAAGTAGTCACATTGTTAGTGAGAAGGTTTGGTGACAAGTAAACAGTTTTCAAGATTCGTTACACGGAAGTGACGGCACTTAGATATCCCGAGGTATATGACAATGTTAGTTGAGACGATAGCTAAGTGCCGTCACTTCCGTGTAAAGAGTCTTGAAAATTACCCAAGGTTTGATGGGGTTTGATAATGATAATTAGCCTACATATACACATACACACACCCAAGTGCTCCGCGCAAAAATGGCGTAAGTGAATGTTAGACTTGCTATCCCTCTGCTCTTCAAATTCAATGTTATAAGGCGAATGAAAACGTCAGCATTGCATGATTAAGTCGTGATAAAGCACTTGTAAAATATCAACAAATGTACATTTATATCACAAAGCAAAATAATCCCTGACTGCCCAGCCTTCCAAACAGCCACAAATATTGATACTTCGACACAAAACATTTCTCGGTTTCTTAAAGCAACTAGGCAGTACAGCACAATATTACACCTGATTAATACACCTTATTACTTCAACAATACCGTATAACGCAATACTAAAATCCCACGAAATAAAAAATCTTTTATCATACAATTTGTTTTTAAGCACCAATATGAAATGATAAATTAATCAAACATATAAATACACGCACATTAGTAATAAATCCAGCAACTTAATAAATAAGTTAATTTTAGGAATTAAAAATCACTAATTACAGAAGAGGTTATGTTATTACTTGTATCGCCTTACCTTTAATGCATATTTTTCCCTAGTCTTTTTTGAGTAGCATTGCACCACTTTGCCATTAATTCCTAGTCCTAACACTGTGTTTGATATTTCATAGTCGTCCGTTATTGGAGTTGTTTTTGGTGTTCTGAGGGGTTTTATCCCTACTTCGCTCATGACGACACTTCAGGAAATCTCAATAACACAATCTGCAATATTACAAATTCTTACCAGCATCCAGGCTGGCAGACAAACAATATGTCAAACAACAAGTAGCAATCACATCTGGATGTAACATACATTCAACAGACGAAAATATAACGTTACATTTGTAACTTTCTCAAACTACAGGAAGCCGCCATCAGGCTATTTGAGATGAGTCACATACAAAGATAGAGCACGAACCGCAGTAAGCGATTACCACTGGCGTTAATGTAGTGATCATTTTGTTCGAGATTTGAAAAGGAACTATTTTCTTCCATCACCAAAATTTACAGAAATATGAAAAATTTATGAAAGTGGTCAAGTAGCTTATATAAATTATTTTACTTGCTCCAAAATACTGAATTTTGCACGAAACCACAGATAATTTTCCTTCACATTACAGTCACGTCAGTTCAAAGTTGATGAATCGACATGGTACCACCAGAGTCTGGTATATACAGTGAGCGAAGCTCAATACGTAGTCAATATGCAAACATTAGATAGTTGCTAACCACTAGGATCGCTAATATCGCCTCATTTACAGGCAATGCAAAATAGAACCGTCACAGTCTATTGTTTCTAGCACCCCCAAAACTCAAGCTTCGTAACTGTATATAGTAGACTGTGGTACCACAGATTAGTATATACAGTCACGAAGCTCAATACGTAGTAAATATGCAAACATTAGATAGTTGCTCACCACTAGGATCGCTATATCGCCTCATTACAGGTAATGCAAAATAGTACCGTCACAGTCTATTGTTTCTAGCACCCTCAAAACTCAAGCTTCGTGACTGTATATAGTAGACTGTGACTGTACTGCAACGTACTATACACTGGCGTCACAGTCTAGTATATACAGTCACGAAGCTCAATACGTAGGGAATATGCATCCATAGATAGTTGCTAACCACTAGGATCGCTACTATCGCCTCATCACATAAAATGTGAAACAAACAGGCACAGTCTATTGTTCCTAGTATTCTCATCAACTCAAGGTGCTGGCGTTCAAGGATACCTGACCACCACTAATCGATTCTTTTAGTTGGTTATTTAACGATGTTGTATCAAATACTAGGTTACTTAGCGTCGATGAGATTGGTGATAGCGAGATGGTATTTGGCGAGGTGAGACCGAGGATTCGCCATAGATTACCTGGCATTCACCTTACGGTTGGGGAAAACCTCGGAAAAAACCAACCAAGTAATCAGCCCAAGCGGGGATCGAACCCGCGCCCGAGCGCAACTTCAGACCGGCAGGCAAATGCCGATAGAGATTTAAAATTTGTTCGTGTAAAAGTGTAATTACTTGCACCAACGAGCTACAAGTATTCTTCCAGTTCGTTGACTTGCACGAATAGATGGCGAAGATAACAGTCAGAGACGCCAATCGTACAGAAATATACCCGTCTTATAGAATTAAAAAACGAACACAATAAAGAATGTATCGACATAACACAAGGAGAATTCGATATGATTAGGAGAAAAAAACGAAAACTCTCATGGCTATGTGATAAATGTACAGACGCACTCACTAAAGTCACAAAAGTAGAAAAGGAAACAGGAAGGAAAGAAGATGAAAATCAACAAAGAGAGAACATAACAGCGAAAGTAGAATGCATAATGGACTTTCTCGCCAACAAGCTAGGCCCAATAATAGAAGAGAAAATAAACCACAGCCTAACCATGGATAAATATATATTATATATTTATCCATGGCTTAACCAGGAAAACGGAACCATCAAAACGAGAAACTGTCATAACAAACAGCAACAAAAAAAAAAGCGCCAGCAACGAAAATCAACACATCTACACAGTATGGAGAACGCCAACGACCAGAGGAAGAGAGAGAAAACTCGAAAAGGAGGAGAAAAAAGCAGGATGGAAAACACAACACCCAAGAGAACGCAGACTCAATCGCAGACAAGAAACCCAGACAAGAACTATTGTAGGCACAAGAAATGATAGTAACGACCTCCAAGCAACCGAGAAGATAGCGTGGCTATACATTGGGAGACTGAAGAAAAGTATAATCCCAGAAACAGTGACTAAATACCCGGAAAGAAATGGTATTCAAGGAAACATCACATGTGAAGAATTGCATAACTTAGGAGGTAAGAAAGCCTTCAAAGTAGGCTTCCCTTTTAACCACATCGAGGAGACAGAGCGGAAAGACTTCTGGCCACAAGGAGTGACAGTCACACGATTTCGCTTTCCAAAAAACAACAAAGAAGAAGGAGATGAACTCATCTAAACACATGAAGATATTACTCTGGAACGTCGAAGGCTTACGCAACGCAATGTCACTCATACCAGTAGAATCAATATCAGCATACGACGCAATAATTCTTACAGAAACCTTCTTAACAGAAGAATACAACATTCAAGGACACTACGGAATACACACTTTCGCCCAACCCACAGCAGGAAGGCCAGCCGGCGGAGTATCGATCTTCCTCAAGCCAAAATTAGGAAAATCAGAATAATCTTAAAAACCGAAAACACAGTCTTCGTAAAAACCGAAGATGTGACCATAATAGGCATGCACATCAACCCACAATCATCAGCAGAAGACGCAGTAGAAAGGATAGCAGAGACCATCACACAAACAACCGAAGAAGAGATAATCATCCTTGCAGAAGATCTAAACGGCAGGATACATAAGCAAAACACCAAAACCGAAGTGGTTCTGGACACACTAACAGAAGAAGGGTTTACCCTCATAAACAAACCAGAACTGAAGGCTTACATAGCTCCTAATGAAACCAATGGTAAAGACCTTGTACTCCACAAAGGAGAAGAAATGCAAATTATAAAACAAGATAGACTTGGGACAACAGGAATGGCTTCTATAAGAAAGCACATACCAATTGAAACTACAATTAGAATTCAGCAGTCTCAACAAATTTCCAATCTAAAAGTACGCAGAGCCTCCAGAAAGATAGACACAAAAAAAGTAAAGGAAATACAGGACAAAATCACAACAGCATTACAACTAGCCAAGCAAGAACTAACTCGGGAAAGCCGCTAAAATACTAAAATCAATTCTCCAAGAGTGCAGCATCCCAACAAAAGAAAGAAGAGCCCAACCCTGGTTTGACAAAGAGTGTTTCGATAAGTGGCAGGAAACGTTGACAGCACTCCGCCAAGCAAGACACACAAATCAAAAAGATATCCTATCGCAATATGCTGCACAGAGGAAACAGTACAAACTAATAAAAACGAAAAAAAAAACAAACAAGAAAACTAGCTGGGGAAGCCAACCAAAACCCCTACATCGCACTCAGGAAATCAAGGCTAACAGCAGGAAAGGAAATCCCCATGGACACATGGGAACTCCACTTCAAAGAAATCCTGAATTACCAGCATAGAGAAAAGTCATATCAACTACCCAAGAGAGAAACGATGCAACCTCCACCTCCTATAACCAAAAAATAAATAGAAGAAACAATTAGAACAGCCAAGAACAAGAAAGCAGCGGGACCTGATGGCATATACATGGAACACATAAAAGAATCCCTACATCTGACGGGCGACTTCTGCCTGGAGCTACTCAACACATGTCTACACCTAGTAACAATCCCAAAAGCATGGAGAACATCAAAAATGAAAATTCTCTTCAAAGTTAAAAGGAGAAACCAACAATCCGCATTCCTTCCGAGGTACTGAATTCGAGAATGTCGCTTTAAAAGTAGGCTACTCACAAAAATACTGACTAGTAGTGGAAGTAGACAACCGTATCCCGGAACGCCAGTTCAAATTCAGGAAGGGCAGAAGCACTCTTCACGCCGTAAGCAACCTAATAGAACAAATAGAGAATACCCTAAGACACCCTGGGAAGAAATACCATGCAGTGTTCGTCGACTACAGCAAATCTTTCGCCCTTATAAACAGGGAAACACCAATTAGAAAACTAAGCAACATGATCGGCGAATCACATGCCCTAAGGACAATAACTTTATTGCAGACATCCTAAGCTACAACTACATCCAAATATCCGACGAAATTTCACTATCCAAGAAAATAGTACAGACAAATGGGGTACTACAAGGAGATCCTATCAGCCCGGTCCTCTTAAATATCTTGACCACAGACATAACAAAAATCACAGAGGACACCACAGCATCGTTGATTATGTACGCAGACGACATGACGATAGGCTCGTCCAACATAGAAGAACTACAACAGGTCCTAAATAAACTCGTGAGATGGGCCGAGGAAAACAGCCTACAGATAAACCACCAGAAAACAAAACAAATGAATTTCAGAAACGGCGACAAACAAAGGACAAAAACACCCTGACATTGCAGAACGAGCCACTTGACGTAGTGCAAAAATTTGAATACTTAGGAGTAACACTCCAAACAACATTAAAGTCATACAGAATCCACATTCAAGAAGACCAGCCACTGCAATAAAATCGATGTATAATACCAAGAATCTGCAACAACTCTAAGCAAAAACGGCAATGACCTTATTTAGGTTAGTATAACACCAATAGCAACCTATGGACTAAATATCACATGGGGAACTTAACAATCAGCGACATGGGAAAAATTGAACGAGTAAAATCATTCTTCATGAAAAGAGTACCTTTTTATTGGGTTATTTTACGACGCTGTATCAACATCTAGGTTATTTAGCGTCTGAATGAAATGAAGGTGATAACGCCGGTGAAATGAGTCCGGGGTCCAGCACCGAAAGTTACCCAGCATTTGCTCGTATTTGGTTGAGGGAAAACCCCGGAAAAAACCTTAACCAGATAACTTGCCCCGACCGGGATTCGAATCCGGGCCACCTGGTTTCGCAGCCAGACGCGCTGACCGTTACTCCACAGGTGTGGACGAAAAAAAAGAATACTAGGAGTAGGAAGAACAACACTCTCGAGAGTAACATACGAACTAATGAAGGAAAGCTTCTTCATCGAAGATATTGGAACGCAACTCTGCTTGCCAAACACCCCAGCTTACGAGAAAGCCTTTGAAGTACTCAGATGAAAAATGAACGCCATCCGGAGTGAGTTCTACATAACGGACGCCATGACAACCAGAGACTGGGCAAATACAAACTACGAACTGAGACACATACTGACCAGTTACGCGGTACGTGGTTTTCACCATAAGATCTCTGCCACCCTAGATCATATATACCCAGATTGCTCGGCGTTATAGACTATGACGGTAACAACTTTTGACAGGTTTACTATGCTGCCATCTAGTAGTTACATAAGTAGTCACGTCATAACTCCCATTTGAATTGCGTTAGCGACTGTACTGCCATCTCGTGTTCGTTTACGGTGGACGGGTGGCGATCCTGGCGGTTGTTCTCTTCAAACTGCAATCGATTTTAACATAGGAATCACAGTCTAATACTTACAGTCACGCAACTCATACGTATAAAATATGCCAACATTTGACAGCTGGCGCGACAGTAGCCCTCTAGCGGCAGGCAAGTTAACAGTGTCCACACGAAATTATGATAACACATCAGAAAACGGGTTTTGCGTAATTTATTTTATATTCTTATGCTATACAGTAAGAGTATATGTTCTTATTAATTTTACTTTAGAATCCTAGAAGAATTTCACACGCAGTTAATCTACAAGTTTCAGAAGCTGGGAATAAACGTAATTCTTTCTGCTCCTTACAACTGAATCTTGGCCCTGATCACGTATCATGCTTTGAAATAATATACAGTAATTGTTCGTACGTGGACGGTTAATTCAATTCATTCCTAAATATAATTATGAATCATTGGAACTCTATATTTACTGTGAGAAGAGTCAAAATTAGGAGATTCAAAATTGTAGGCCATATCTCGTAATCGTGGTGAACTCCTCTCCCTATTTCCTGAGAAATTAACTATTTTCCATACCACAAATTGGGGTAAACTCGGTCGCTGAGGTAAACTTGAAAATAAAAAAGACGAGGATATAAACCTTAACATGGCATTGATTTATGAAGTTCATTATTTTTCCATTTCTTAAAAACCGGTATTTCCTTTATTATTTTGAGTCACAAATAGTGCTGATATTATGGTGTAAATTTTTATGGCAAGTTTACCGCATTTTACATTACATTTCCAGTTTTCACACATAAGCTTAATTGTAACTTATCCTACCTATATAATACAGAATTTACATGCACTTACTGTTAATATGACGTAGGTGAGAACAAATAAATGAACAAAATTTTGTTGAAAAAATTGCAACTTCAATATTAACTCCGAAAATGTAGGCCTAATTTTATTTTCAGAGCAGAAGTGGTGTAAGTCAAAAATGGGTAATGAGGGTTAAAGTAAACATTCTGTAAACTACAGCGCAAAGTAGCAGTTAATATTGAATTTATTTAAACTATTAGTAGTCAGTGAATAGCACGAAGGATATATTAATTGCTACTTTGCGCTGTATTTTACAGAATTTTTACTTTAACCCTCATTACCTAATTTTGACTTACACCACTTCTGCTCTGAACGGCTCAAATAATTACTGGGAATGTAAAATCAACACCAATAACAGTTAACAGTCATGCAAATTATTACAGAAAAGATTGCTTTTTATATTAAATCTAAAAAGGCTATTTTATTTCTTCACAACTTGATACGTCTGCCACATAAATCTACACCAACACATCAGAAATTTTATCGACACAGTCCGGATTTATTCAAGAAGTGAATATTTCGCAAAAGGATTACAATACTCCATGAATTCTTGAAAAATTAACACCATGATCCCTACTTGAATGCAATATAACATTCAACTTCTGAAAAATATAAAGAAATAAACACGAATACAAAAATTGTGGAATTACTTGCATTAAAAACTCTAGATACATTATCCAAAATCGGAATGGTTACACATTTACACATATGATCTCTGCAAAAAAATAATATACTGTAACAGGTATCTACTTTTACATACAAATAGGTAACTGATAACTAATAAATGTTTTATAGAACACAATACGTAGGCTACCTACAACGTGGATTATTGGTTATGACTGATTTATGATTTTCTCTTGGTCTTTAGTGAATCTGAAGAACGACAAATTCGGAGATTTAAACTTGTTACTGCAATTTTCGTCATTGCACACATTGCCTTTGTTCCGACGCATGATTAAAACGTTTATAACATCTCGCATCCCTTTAAAGCACGTGCTGGCTGAACGAGATTGTATCAACCCTATTACCAGTGCCTTGCCTGCCGCTTGGGCACTAGTGTCGCGAATGTTGGCAAAAAAAGTGTTGAAGTTGCGCGACTGTAATTATTAGACTGTGATAGGAATGAGCCATCTATATGTGATCTGGGATGCCACCAAGAGATACCACGAACCCTACGACGAGTGCGTGTGCGAACTGTATCAGAAGACGTGTGGACGATATCACCACAGTCTAATATATACAGTCGCGCAACTCATACGTATAAAATATGCCAACATTTGACAGCTGGCGCGACAGTAGCCCTCTAGCGGCAGGCAAGTTAAAAGTGTGCATACGACATATGATAACACATTAGAAAACGGGTTTTGCGTAATTTATTTTATATTTTTATGCTATACAGTAAGAGTATATGTTCTTATTAATTTTACTTTAGAATCCTAGAAGAATTTCACACGTAGTTAATCTACAAGTTTCAGAAGCTGGGAATAAACGTAATTCTTTCTGCTCCTTACAACTGAATCATGGCCCAGACCATGTATCATGGTTTGAAATAATATAGTTGTTCGTACGTGGACGGTTAATTCAATTCATTCCTAAATATATTTATGAATCATTGGAACTCTATATTTCCTATGAGAAGAGTAAAAATTAGTAGCTTCAGATTTGTAGGGTACATCGCGAGGTGAACTCCTCTCTATTTCCTGAGAAATTAACTATTTTCCATACCGCAAATTGGGTTAAACTCGGCCGCTGAAGTAAACTTGAAAATAAAAAAAGGGAGGATTTAAACCTTAATATGACAGACAATGATTTGTGAAGTTCAGTATTTTTCCATTTCTTAAGAACCGGTATTTCCTTTATTATTTTCAGTCCAAATAGTGCGGATATTATGGTTTAAATTTTTATGACAAGTTTACCGCATTTTACATTACATTTCCAGTTTTCACACATAAGCTTAATTTTAACTTATCCTACCTCTATAATACGTAATTTACATGCACTTACTGTTAATATGACGTAGGTGAGAACAAATAAATGAACACACAACTTTGTTGAAAAAGTTGTAACTTCAATTAACTCAGAAAATGTAGGCCTAATTTAATTTTCAGAGCAGAAGTGGTGTAAGTAAAAAATGGGTAATGAGGGTTAAAGTAAACATTCTGTAAACTACAGCGCAAAGTAGCAGTTAATATTGAATTTATTTAAACTATTAGTAGTCAGTGAATAGCACGAAGGATATATTAATTGCTACTTTGCGCTGTATTTTACAGAATTTTTACTTTAACCCTCATTACCTAATTTTGACTTACACCACTTCTGCTCTGAACGGCTCAAATAATCACTGGAAATGTAAAATAAACACCAATAAGAGTCATGCAGGTTATTACAGAAAAGATTGCTTTTTATATTAAATTCAAAAAGGCTATTTTATTTCTTGACAACTTGATACGTCTGCCACATGAATCTACACCAACACATCAGAAATTTATGGACAGTCTGGATTTATTCAAGAAATGAATATTTTGCAAAAGGATTACAATACTCCATGAATTCTTGAAAAATTAACACCATGATTCCTACTTGAATGCAATATAATATTCAAGTTTTGAAAAATATAAAGAAAAAAAACACGAATACAAAAATTATGGAATTACTTGCATTAAAAACAAAAAAGTAGATATATTATCCAAAATTAGAATGGTTACACATTTACACATAATGATCTCTGCAAAAAAATAATATACTGTAACAGGTATTTACTTTGTTTTTATTTACACTCTCCTTCCTGACATACAGTTAGGTAACTGATAACCAATATGTAAATGTTTTATAGAACACAATACGTAGGCTACCTACAATATGGATTATTGGTTATGACAGAGTTATGATTTTCTCTTGGTTTTTATGGAATCTGAAGAACGACAAATTCGGAGATTTAAACTTGTTGTTACAGCAATTTTGTGTCATTGCACACATTGCCTTTATTCCGACGCATGATTAAAACGTTATTATAACATCTCGCATCCCTTTAAAGCACGTGCTGGCTGAACGAGACTGTATCAGGCCTATGACCAGTGCCTTGCCTGCCGCTTGGGCGCTAGTGTCGCGAATGTTGGCAAAAAAAGTGTTGAAGTTGCGCGACTGTATATATTAGACTGTGATATCACGTTGAAAACTGCGGCGAGAGGAAAACCTCACTCACAAACTTTTGCAAAGACTAAACTACAAATCCTATGCACATTGTGCGCATTCCATTTCATTCATTATGGAATTCAAAACATGGATGAATTATGTATTCATCCATGTTCAAAATTTCATCTTCCTCTAATGATTGTATGAAGCACTATGATTAGTGGAAAACCACTGACATTGTCAATTATAAGAATAAGTTATATTTAACCTACTTCGACATTTTCCCAAATATTATTTTACCCGTCACAATCATAGTGTCACCGATATACGAGTTATGTACCGGTACTATATAACTCGTTGATCGAGAACTAGCGGAATTATTTCAAATTTCGTCAATTTATTATATCTTTGGTTCTGAAGTTAGAAGTAGCCTAATAATAATAATAATAATAATAATAATAATAATAATAATAATTATTATTATTATTATTATTATTATTATTATTATTATTACTGTTATTAGTCTGCGCTAAATTCATTACACATTACGGGGGATGTACTGAATTATTGTTTTTATGAATGCCATACATAAAAAAGAGGCGCATTCAACTGTTTCTACCTGTTGCTACATGGAGTACGCATTGCGGGAGGTCATTCATTCATTGTTTTCAGCCCAAGGGAAGATCTTTCTCTGCGAAACCAGCATTCACCAATCTTTCATATTTTCTGTCTTACTCTTGATCTCCGCATACAAACTATGTATCATAATGTTGTTTATCATCTGATATATTCTTCTGCCCCTAACTTTTTTCCATTTACCATTTCTTCCAATGCATCCTTCAGTAGGCAGTTTCTTCTTAGCCAGTGACTCAGTTACTTTCCCCCCCCCCCTCTTTCTGATCAATTTCGGAATTATTCTTTCTTCACCCACTCTTTCTAGCACAGCTTCATTCCTTATTCTGTCCGTCCATTTCACACTCTTCAGACTTCTCCATATCCACACTACAAACGTTTCTAGTCGTTTCTATTCACTTCGTCGTAATGTCCATACAATGCCACACTCCACACAAAACCTTCACTAGTTTCGTCCTTAGTATTGAGGAAAGAAAGCAATTACTTTTAACTGGTGCTACATAGTCCACTGCTGTGAAGAACGGTTAACGTGTTTAACCGTGAAACGAGCGGGCCCGGGTTCAAATCCTGATTGGGGTTTTTCCCGGGGTTTTCCCTAAACCAACTGAAGTAGAATTATTGGTAACTTCTGGCGTTGGACTGCGGACTCATTTCGCCATCATTAATTGACATATCATCCATATCATGCCCGGGTTCAGTTCAAGGTGCAGCGTGCTTACTTGTACAAGAGCACGGCAGTTCGTTTACCCAATCATTCATAGAACAGGAGTGGTGATCACAATAAGCCTCAGGCTGCAGTGGAAGCGTTCGGGTCCCTCCTTCGTACCAGAGAAGAAAGAAACTGGTGCCACATGCAATACATAGGCGAAGCATACTAGAAGAGATATATTCAACTGTTTCCACTCGTTATTACATGGAGTACAGAATGGTGCTGATAAATGCGAATCATTATTTTTAACTGGCGCTACACGCAATACACATTAGCAGTGGCGGCTCGTGGATATTAGTCATGGAAGGACTCAGCACAGTCTAATACTTACAGTCGCGCAACTTCAACACTTTTTTGCCAACATTCGCGACACTAGCGCCCAAGCGGCAGGCAAGGCACTGGTAATAGGGTTGATACAATCTCGTTCAGCCAGCACGTGCTTTAAAGAGATGCGATATGTTATAAACGTTTTAATCATGCGTCGGAACAATGGCAATGTGTGCAATGACGAAAATTGCAGTAACAACAAGTCTAAATCTCCGAATTTGTCGTTCTTCAGATTCCCTAAAGACCAAGAGAAAATCATAAATCAGTCATAACCAATAATCCACGTTGTAGATAGCCTACGTATTGTGTTCTATAAAACATTTATTAGTTATCAGTTACCTATTTGTATGTCAAAGTAGATACCTGTTACAGTATATTATTTTTTGCAGAGATCATATGTGTACATGTGTAACCATTCTGATTTTGGATAATGTATCTAGAGTTTTTAATGCAAGTAATTCCATAATTTTTGTATTCATATTTATTTCTTTATATTTTTCAGAAGTTGAATGTTATATTGCATTCAAGTAGGGATCATGGTGTTAATTTTTCAAGAATTCATGGAGTATTGTAATCCTTTTGCGAAATATTCACTTCTTGAATAAATCCGAACTGTGTCGATAAAATTTCTGATGTGTTGGTGTAGATTCATGTGGCAGACGTATTAAGTTCTCAAGAAATAAAAGAGCCTTTTTAGATTTAATATAAAAAGCAATCTTTTCTGTAATAATTTGCATGACTGTTAACTGTTATTGGTGTTGATTTTACATTCCCAGTAATTATTTGAGTCGTTCAGAGCAGAAGTGGTGTAAGTCAAAATTAGGTAATGAGGGTTAAAGTAAAAATTCTGTAAAATACAGCGCAAAGTAGCAATTAATATATCCTTCGTGCTATTCACTGACTACTAATAGTTTAAATAAATTCAATATTAACTGCTACTTTGTGCTGTATTTTACAGAATGTTTACTTTAACCCTCATTACCCATTTTTGACTTACACTACTTGTACTCTGAAAATAAAATTAGGCCTTCATTTTCGGCGTTAATATTGAAGTTACAATTTTTTCAACAAAATTGTGTGTTCATTTATTTGTTCTCACCTACGTCATATCAATAGTAAGTGCATGTAAATTACGTATTATATAGGTAGGATAAGTTAAAATTAAGCTTATGTGTGAAAACTGGAAATGTAATGTAAAATGCGGTAAACTTGCCATAAAAATTTACACCATAATATCAGCACTATTTGTGACTCAAAATAATAAAGGAAATACCGGTTTTTAAGAAATGGAAAAATAATGAACTTCATAAATCAATGTCATATTAAGGTTTAAATCCTCCCCTTTTTTTATTTTCAAGTTTAACCGAATTTGTGGTATGGAAAATAGTTAATTTCTCAGGAAATAGGGAGAGGAGTTCACCATGCGATGTACCCTACGAGATATGGCCTACAGTTTTGAAGCTACTAATTTTGACTCTTCTCACAGTAAATATAGCGTTCGAATGATTCATAAATATATTTAGGAATGAATTGAATTAACCGTCCACGTACGAACAATTACTGTATATTATTTCAAAACATGATACGCGATCAGGGCCAAGATTCAGTTGTAAGGAGCAGAAAGAATTACGTTTATTCCCAGCTTCTGAAACTTGTAGATTAACTGCGTGTGAAATTCTTCTAGGATTCTAAAGTAAAATTAATAAGAACATATACACTTACTGTATAGCATAAAAATATAAAATAAATTACGCAAAACCAGAGCCTTCTTTAGTTACAAGCCGGGGCATGGGTAGGTTTGGCAACGCAGAGTGGAGGCGGGAGATTTTAGAGTGATATTGTGTTTGCTCATTGCTTTCGTTACACGTAACGCGTATTTTTTCAACATTACTTCATGCACAAAGGTAAGATCAAGATTCAGAGTAGTGATGTAAATTATTACGGGTTCGAAAATAGTGTTTTATTGCAATCAATTAGCTATACGTCAGAATACGGCGTAGTAGGCTTCTTACATACAAAGGCTGCCACTTAAAATAATTACAAAAAAAAACATGTTTTTATTGATAGTACGAAGGTAAATAAATAAATAAATAAAAAAGATATTCCTTGCACCGAAAATAATAAAATCAATAATGCAATAAAGACGTAAGTTCCTACGCAGTATTCTTAAGTTCCATTCAGTTAACAAATTTGTGGCTAGCAAATTGACAATGTTTTGCGACTTAATGGTGTTTCATCTGTGAAAGGTTTAGGATATATTTTAATATTATCTTATGCGATTATCTATCGTGTTTTTCTACAAATATTTCAGATGCCTAGGAAGTGCTGTGTGCCTATGTGTCGTAGCAACTACACTTATAATTAAAAAAATAAAAATAAAAATATACTTGTTTTTTTATTGATGGTACAAGGGAAAATAAATAAATACTTAAAGAAATGTTACTTGTACCAAAAATAAATAAAATAATGACATACTTTCGCAATACTCTATTCCAATCAATTAACAATTATGTGGCTAGTAAATTGACAATGTTTTGCCGCTTAATGTTGTTTCACCTCTAAAATGAAAGGTGTAGGATATCATATGCATTTTAATTTCATGTGATTATGTCGTGCTTTTCTATAAATGTTTCAGATGTCCAGGAAGCCAGTTTTAGTTTGAACCTGGCCAGTCACCATAACAATACTGTTATCCTAAATTATTTGTTATAAACTTTTTAAAATATAATTTTAAATAAATATAACTACAGAAAACAAGCTAAGAATGTGAATTATGCAAATAGGCCTAAAATAAAATGTAAACAGAAGAAACTATTGACATTCCTATTATAATAAAAGTATGAGGATGTAAATACAGTTAAGCCAAGTAAAACAATCTATGAAAAAATGAAAACACATCCCTTCAACATAATACGTAACAAAACGCAACATTATCTATTAAGTACATGTATGTATCAATTAGCGTAAACTCAGTGGACTTTAAATCCTGTAAATACCAAGTGGGTGAATGTAGAGTATCCAACGCCCACTGAACGAATATTTCACTTTTATCACTGCCAATGTTGCGCTATAATCGTATATGCAAGGTAGGCTATAACAAAAACCTAAACTAACCAAACCTAACCTGTCAACGAAACAAATTATACTAAATATGTGTAAAATTGGCCTATGTCTCTATAGTGGGCGGGACATAAGTAACATTGACCAAACCAACAAAGTGATTATATGCATGTACAAATTATAGATAGTTCTGACGTATAGCAGGCATTCCGAATCTTCAACAAAACTGCAACATTTATGGAATCACAAAACAGCTGTTTACAATGACTTTGAAAACCAACGGCGTAACTTTATTGATATAGCAGGCGAGACCCAACAATTTGACTAGAATTCTGATACACACAAATCACAAATAAGAATATAAAAATGTGGTTATACAATATTTAATAGAATAGTAAATTACTTTGTCATCCATAACCGTAAAAATTCCCAAAGGTTGCAACCATTTTATTTTCATTTATTGTCTTGTTTTTTTTTATCACCAACACGCATTTAGTTTATAATACATCAACAATTAACGTTTGGTACGACCGCAAACATAATTCCATCGACACACACTTACATTGTAACATTAATTTACATTGGAAATCGGCATTAGCACAAACACGTGTACTGTACGGTCAGCCTCCGGGTGACAGATAATTACAGTGTTGCCGACGTATGGCCCCGGCTTGTAACTAAAGAAGGCTCTGGAAAAACCCGTTTTCTGATGTGCTATCATATGTCGTTTGCACACTGTTAACTTGCCTGCCGCTAGAGGGCTACTGTCGCGCCAGCTGTCAAATGTTGGCATATTTTATACGTATGAGTTGCGTGACTGTAAGTCATAGACAAATAACAGAGCTGTAAGTATTAAGGTCTATTCACACATCTCCGGGACGTAACGGTCCTTTTCGTGCCCGTATCCGTCCTTTCCGACATGATTGTTTCACGTCTGTTCTCACATTTCCGTTCCGTGCAGTTGTAACTCGGTAGGTTTTTTCAAAGTATCCCCAGTCGGTCTCTTTTGTTGGTAGAAGAACTACGGTCCACCCCGGTCATTAATGGACGCATGCGGAAATTTCTAGGCGCGCAGTTGTCACATTTTACATTGACTTCGCACCACGTGGCGTGGGTGTGAAACAATCGTATATTTATTTCTAAGGCTCGCTCCCACTTAGCGGAATCGAATCGAACAGAATTTCTCTTCACAATGTATTTAAATGGAAGATAGCAGAAAGAGGCACGTCGAATCGAATCGATCAGAACAGAACTCATGTGCTAGAATATTTATTCCACTGCCGGAATAGAATTTCTTGTTTTGGGTATGATCGTATGTTCTCGTAAAGCCTTCGTGAAAAAACAAATAAACCATATCCATTACTGACGGCTTAATTTGTTTACTATTGAAAGTTATTGCCGAAATAGAACGTATACAAAAATCACAATGTAATAGGAACGAAGAAAAATTAATAAATCTTGTGTAGAATTATTCTCTTTTGTATGACAAAACACAAAACATAAAAGTACTGTTCGGTTCGATTTCACTATATGTGAGTGCCAGCAGACTTTTCGTTTCGATTCGGTTCGATTACGCTAAGTGGGAGCGGACCTTTATACAACAAATTGTACTTTCAATCAATCAATCAATCAATCAATCAATCAATCACGAATTAATGAATGGTTAATTTTGAGTTACTGTGTGTATAAAGATCCGTTATAGAACCATTGTACGGTCAACTTCTTCAAACTAATATAGTTTCATACTTATAATAATAATAATAATAATAATAATAATAATAATAATAAAAAGTAACACCGAAAGAATATTGTCAATTCGTGTTTCGTGTCTAAATCCGCAGCGAAATCAGAAATGTTACCGGTATGTAATAAAATATGACAACATTTTGCTTCTCTTACCTCTATTCGTCGTCACTCTCTCCTAAATGAATCACACATCTCTCTTGGTTACTGTCCCTGTCGTACTTAATATATAATTCTGGTCCGTTTTAATTGCATAATTGTAATGGGGACCGATTGTTGCAGCTCCATCACGCAGAAGTTAACACACTAGACTCAACTCGGAGTAATATTGCTTTTCCTAACATAAGACTTTAGTTGATGCCAGATCATTTCCAAAGGTCGACCTGGTTGCCGGAGTTGGTATAGCGCTGGCCTTCTATGCCGAGGTTGCGGGTTCGATCCTGGGCGTTTGTGTGCTTAAATACGATGGGCTCATGTCAGTAGATTTACTGGCATGTGAAAGAACTTCTGCGGGATAAAATTCCGGCACACTGGCGACGCTGATATAACTTCGGCAGTTGCGAGCTTCGTTAAATAAAACATAACATTTCCAAAGGATTTAGAACACAGTGGTACGGAGGAAGTCGTAACACTTCGTGTCCATACTAGGCTGCGAGCAACTCCACTGCATGTTTCTTACTAATATTGAGTGATTTGATTTCCTGCAACATAACTCCTTTGATGGATATGTGGTTGGCATGTTATTGTGCCTCATAAAGTTAATTATATCTTTAACATTGCTGTTCATCTACAATTACTATCTTGGAATTGTAAAAAAAAAAAAAAAAAAAACACTAAGGAATTTACAAGACTTTCAAACAGCAAACAAAAAAAAACACTTGTGAATTGTTTGAACATGTTAAGAAAGACTGCAATTAGTGTTAGCATTCAGGGGAGAATTGACAACATTTATGTTTGCCTCAGAAAGCGGAAAGAGAGATTACCCCATCCCCCGAGTGGACGGAAAAGGTTGGGGGGACCATCTTACTTCAAAAGGCAACCGCTCAGCATGCGGTACCCTCTGTCTTTCACGTCCGTGAAAACAAAAAAAAAAAAAAATATCGGTGGCGAGCGAAAACGTTTTGCCGGCACGGATCACGCAGAAGCACTGAACGTTTCGGCGAATGCCGTTGCCGGAGATGTAGGAACGCACCGCCAAGGCGACAACATTTTATTTTCTCGGAAGATGCTGCCACGTCACGGAGAGCATCGTCACGTCCCGGAGATGTGTGAATAGACCTTTAGACTATGGGACTCAGCTACAAAAGATTCGAAGTGGAATTCCATACTGCGTTTCTTCTCAAAGAACTTGTCAATGACTAGTTTACTGAAGTCAGTAATTTCAGCTCTATTGTTTTATATTGACAACATTCAGAGCGCATTTAATCTGTCCTCCCCCATGCGCTACTTTAAGTAAAATTTTTATAATTTTTGGAATAGAGAAACACCTCTCATTTCCTGAACGGGTCACTGGTAATATAACTAATACTTTAAGAGTGTTTTTCACCAGCAGTGTTGGATATACTGCCGAGTTGCCGCGGTTGAAATTACATGGCAGATATGGTACCGTAATATTCATGATTTTGTGGCTTTGTTAAGATCTTAGTTATTACAGGTATATTTGACTTGGAATAATTTTCTCTCTTTAAGATGTACGGTACAGAACATTCAATATTTTACTCTCTGATCGAAAGGAATTTGGAAAAGTACATTCGATTCCAAATAATTCGCCGTCATTAATGCACGAACTTCCGCGAAATATCGAAAATCGCGAATTATCCGCAAAAACTTTATTGTTATTGTCCATTAAAGGTTCCTCTGACATGTTTAATTATTACTAAAATACACTTCAAAATCAAGTGCAAAATCTGAAACAGTGCAAAACATTTTGAAGCATAAACTATTATATAGTGCTGCATTGGAGTAGAATATTAAAACAAGAAACAGAAGTTCTACATAATATCGTAAGGCATCTTAGTATAAAAAAATAATTTATCATTTTTTTACAGGATTGTTTATTTTTTCTGATTTTAGATCGGAAATTTTTTAAGAGAGAAGAGAGCGAAAAACAGAAATAACGTTACTTCGCCCCTCTCCCCAAAAATGATCGCGAATTATCGAGAGTCGACTGTATACTCAAATAACTCTCTTAATGAACACAAGCCGTAATTTTATACCATCACTCCAAAATACTTATCATGACAGATTCAACTCGCTAGCATGGACATGGATGGGGTGAGGGTAGCATCAGCGAATAGGGATTATAAAGAATGGACACTGAGCGAATTTTCCTGTGTTTTGTTTCTCTGTGCGCCAGCGTTTAGTTCTACTTTCAAGCGCTAGAGGTTAGTGTAATCGAGCATAGGCTAAGATAATAATTCAGAGTAGAGTTGAGACACAGCATTCAAACATCGCCTACCTTATTGCATAATCCAGTAACGCTTTGCTTCAAATAAATTCAAGTTAAGAGCTTTTCCTTATTTCTCAGTGACGAACTAGTTGTAATAATATTTTTTTTATTTCAGATATAATATATTATATTATAAAATAATATAATACATTATAAAATTATGTATCAAATTCTTTTAATATTTGTATATAATATAATATAGGTATATGGTTTTACTTCTCATATAAGTTTTGTTTTTCCATTTTCAGCGCTATCAAATCATTACATATTTTAATTGTTGTTGGGGTCAACGTCTCAACTCTCATTATAAAGGAACTCTAGAGTCTAGACATTACAGTTAATGACGGATTTATTATTTTATGGATCCAATTTATTTTATTTGAGTACATAATGTACCTAGATGTATTAATTATATGTGTTATATTTCCGCTGTGTCGACTGCTAGCTGGTGTGATGTCAGCGCCAACTCTAGGGAGAAAGTAGAATCTCACGCTTTAGCTGGCTCGAAGGTCATTGAAATCAGTCCGGCTACATCAAAGGTACCGACGCGAAGTGTCCATTCTTTATAATCCCTATTCGCTGGTAGCATTGCACTTGTTATGACAACATGACGTTACTGATCGAAAAATGTTCGGACAATGAATCTCTACTGCGTTACTGCCTAATCTCTTCTATATATTATTATGATGTACCGAAATACGTATGATATTTCCGTGCAGGAATTCCGTGTTACCATATGATGAAGGTTGGATAGAAGAGAGAAAAATTCTCTCCAGCACCGGGACTCACTGTTCTATCCATCCTTCATCATATGGTAACGCAGAATTCCTGCACGGAAATATCATATCATTGTTGTTCCGGTAATAACTCCTATGTGGCATATTTATTAATTTTCAGATTTTTGCTCTATTAAAGAACTTAAATAGTGATACAGCAAATAATAAAATCTCCTATATGTAATTATATTTCTTTCTTTCGAAAATGTAAGAATTCACAATCTCCTATGCACTACTGCCATAGAAGAATAAATGTGTTTTCTCTTCCTACTGAAAAATGTCATATTTTGCACATAGGAGTTATTGCAGGAACAACGACGATATGTACTTCGGCACATCATAATAATATGATATGCGTAAGTAATCACTTAGTGATTCAAGACGGCTACCATCCCGTCGGATCCTGGCCACTTAGTCATTCGTAATGAGTGCACCTCTGTACATAGTGCATTGGACATTGTGCCACTGTCAAATATTCTGTGACACAGTACATGAGAATAGGTCAGCAAAGGGAAAACTGAGAGGATTCGATCCTGATCGGAACTGGAATCTGATATGGCTTAGTGGATAAAGTGTCAGCACGTAGAGCTGAAAACTCGGGTTCGAGTCCTGGTGTCAGAGAGAATTTTTCTCTGTTCTATCCATCCTTCATCTTCTATGTATGCTGAACTTGTGGAAACAACTTGGATGCTGAAATTACCAAATTAGAGTTGTTGGACAAGTGTAATTATGTGTTTGCTAGTTTTCACAGGGAAGGCGACGCCCTAGAGCCGGGCTCGTAGCCAGGGCGGGGGCAGAGGCCAAAATATTTTTGAACCCTCGCAAATGTTGAAGCAATTATCTCTGTTTCGATTAATGAATTGAATTGGAAAAAAAATATATATTGTAGTAGTCAAAAAATAACCCATAGAGAACCAACTGTTTGCAGTAAATAAAATCATGATTTTAATTTGATTCTAATCTATAGAGCGAGTCAATTTGCCTATTTTATATTAAAAATATAAATATCTATAAAAATACTCTTATTAAAAACACTTACCTACATCTGTCAATGTGAGCTTGCTTTTGTACAAGAAGAACCATTTTCTTTCTTCTACAGAACATGTTACAACACTTTCAATAACTCGTTAACAGTGGCGAAGCTCTTCAGAGGCTTAGCCTACCCAAAAAATTGAGTTACCGGTATTATTCCTAGTAACAATAGGTCTATAAGTCGTAATAACGATGTATCATAACACTTGGTTGCACTCAGATCCTTCCATATATTAAATTCACTGTTGTCAGTCATTCCAGTATGGAGAGAGAAGTGCGAGCAGTGAGACTTAAGGCAAAAAGCCTCTAAAACCTAGACTCGCAAGCTTGAGGGAGGACCAGAAAGGGGGTTTCGATTCGCTACATTTCTTTATGGGACGAGGTTAGCCTTCCGTCACAATTTTACAGCGAGCTATGTTGGTGTTCTCTGAAAGCAGTGCATTGTTGAGTTTAGTTCAATCAAAAGTGCATGCGTGTGTATGTGTGTGTGTTACATATTAATTTTGTGTAAAATGGCTCATATCGAGAGAACATTGAGGTCATTATTTGTAGAATTTAAAGAGAAACTGCTTTCAAGTTGGACGTGTGAAATAAAATGTGCTTACAAAGATATGAGATCGACACCACATTTACATAATAAAATAGATGGTGGAGGAAGACACAGAAATTTTAAATTTTCAGAATGTAAGAAATATTCTTGACTAAGAGGGAGTTCTGAGACAAATAAATTATATTGTTTTACCTGTATTCTGTTTGGGGTTGAAAGTGAGTGGTCATCTTCTTGTGGAGTTTGTGTCACAAAACATTTTATAGAAAGCTAATAAACATCTAAACTATAAAAAGATACAAGGTTAACAGATTTTTTCAGCGTACCCAATATTTACACCTTAGCTTCGCCACTGCTAAAATGCTATTCTTTCATATTCTAGAACAGTGGTATTCAATCTATGGTATGTGTACCCCTGAGGGTACGCCAGGTATGTGGGGTTGTCTCATGGGGTAAGCATCCCACTGATTAGGTAGGATATAAAGATGCTGATATATTTATTTTATTACGCTTTTTGATAAAATTACTGCAGTTTAAATACTTTCGTTTACAATATCAACTCTTGTTTTTCATTGCTTCAGTAACGTTTTACAAATTCATTACTATTATTATTGCATCACTAACTACTATGTGTGTAACAATAATAATAATAATAATAATAATAATAATAATAATAATAATAATAATAATAATAATAATAGTCACTTATTTTGCATACATCAACTGATAATTGCAATGCGGTTTGGAGGTATGAAGGTAAAAAGAAAATATTTTGGGATAAGCTAGCAAAAAAAAAAAAGATTGAATACCAGAATATAACAGCAGTGGAAATATTTCTACAAGCTTCCTCATTAATACACAGTTGGCACCTGTTAATTTAAATACAGAGGAATAAAAATCTTAAGTGGTCAACATAACATTTCTCCAGTTAATCATATCAGCTGCTTTTTTATGTGGATGATGTGAATATGTTAGAAGAAAATCCACAAACTTCAAGCAAGTAAGGAGATAGGTTTGGAAGTAAATTCCAAAAAGACAAAGTACATGATTATATCTCGTGACCAGGACATATTACAAAACAGAAATATAAAAACAGGAAATTAATGCTTTGAAGGGGTGGAAAAATTAAAATATCTTGGAGCAATAGTAATAAATATAAATGACACTCGAGAGGAAATTAAATGCAAAATAAATATGGGAAATAACTGCCATTATTCGGTTGAGATGTTTTTGTCATTTAGTCGGCTTTAAAAAAAAAAAAAACTAAAAGTTAGAATTTATAAATCAGTTATATTACCAGTTGTTCTGTTGGACTCTCACTTTGAGAGAGGAACAGAGATTAAGGGTGTTCGAGAATAAGATGCTTAGAAAAATATTTGGGCCTAAGAGGGATGCAGTGTTCTCGCTTTCCTCAGAATATTTCCCATTCTCATTTCTGTAAAATGGTTCTGATTACGTGTTAGCAGCTATAATCTCTTCCAACACGTGTGATGCTGTAGTGTGCTCGAAAAATGCTGCGAGGTTGTAATTGTTAATTTGTGCAATTATTCAACAAAGAATGGAAGTGAAAACATAATATATTTTGGAAAATTTAGGAAACTCAGTTTACAAGAACAGGTTATTACTATACAGAAGGGAAGGCCAACCCCAACACTACCTGGTCTCACATGTATGCATGTAGGCTAATTTTTAGCATGTTTCATTCAAGAAGGTGTCATTTCGTGCTGTTAACTTCTTTCCTCCTCTTAAAAAATACGCAGGAGTCGCCACTGACAAGCAGATGCATAAAGGACAATGCAGGGAAAACACTGCAAGTTCAAGAAATAGGGTAGACCTATTACAAACAAGATCGAAACCAAAACCACTGCGAAATGAAGAAATAAGAACATTTCAAAATATCAATTCCGGTGTTTCAGGTAGTGAAGGTGATGTTGGATCTTATGTTTTCAAATCAAGTGATGCAGAAATCCAGATCAAAGCGATATTAGTGATACAGCTCCAGTGGCACTTCCCCGATGTGAGATTTCATTGGATGGAACTAGGTGGAAAATTATAGAAAATTATTTGCCATCATCAGGTAGAAGGCCATAGCAGAACAGTTTGCATATTCTACTTGGCCCTACACGCTATATATTTCAAAACATTTAAGAACAATCAGTGTACAGTGCATTTTGTTTGATAATAAATGACGAATTTGTGTCTGCAGTCAAGAATGAAGCTCAGAATGAAAAATCAGATTGAACAGTATCAAAAGGTGAAAATGTCACATTTTTGCACTTCTTTACGTGAAGGGAATGCTTGATCATGACAAAATTACTCTAATATCTGTTGTGTAAGGCAGTGGTGACCAGCTGAGCTGCTTTTATGAAGTGCTATGTACACTCACAATAAAAAAGAGCGACGTTGACATTGCAAGCATTGGGATGATCTGTCCTCGCATACTGCTTGTGTGCAGTAAAGAGCACGAGTTGGTCACCAATCGTCTAAGCTATGGGTGTATGGTACCTATATTTGTCAAGAGAGAGAATGTTAAAAGTAATGAAGTATTACAGGTTTGACATACGATCACAGAGAAGTGAGAAATTGAGAATTGATAAGTTTGCTCTGATGTCTTCCATATTGACATATTTATAAAGAATTCTATAGGCCTACAATGTTATAATCTTAAACAAAGTGTTACTTGTGATGAAAAATTATACCCTACGAAATGCAAGTGTAAATTTCTTCAATAAGGTGTAGTGCCCAATATTCGTCCCCTTGCCTAAATTCGTCCCCCACAGTATTTCGCCCATAATGTGTCAGTGATGGTCAGTAAAGACTATCCCTCTTTATGCAGTAGCAAGCATGCTTTCAGTTGGAGCGAGTGTTATTGTCTGTTTCGTTGTTATTTAAGTTTTAAATATCTGGAAGGTGAAAATCTATTCTTCTTATATATTCTCAGCAGTATTTCACAGCCTAAGGTACGTCTTTTCATAACTTTTTTTGCTCCTATATATATATATATATATATATATATATATATATATATATATATATAGAACAAAGTGTCTAGTGTAAGAATATATATTAAATGAACCGGGTATTGCAGCGTGCTTAGAACGAGATGCCGCCATACTTTTGTGGTGCACATGCCTAAATTTCGTCTCCCAGGACGTGTCTAAATTTCGTCCCCGGGACGGATTTCGGAATGCTATTTCCATATCATGTAATTTCTGTAAGGCTGTTGTCATTTATATTTCTAATTGCCTTCAGTTGGGAAAACGGAAACTATGGAGCAAGGAGGAAATGATGGAAGCCGTAAAACATGTTAGGGAGATAAAGATGGGCTACAAATTGGTATCTAATCGACATCAACCTACCCAAGTGACAGAACATCAGGATACTGAACCTGAAACTTCAAATTCCGTGATCAGTCCAGAAGATATTCGGAAAGTTCCAGTGATAGAGCCATCATTTTCCAATAGGCGTGGTTCAGCACTTATAGTAACCAGTACAACCCATAAGAACAATCTTCACACAGCAGCAGAAAAGAAAAGGAAAGTTAATGAGTCTGAAAACCAAAAGCGAAAGCAGACGAGAAGAAATCTTAATGTCGACTTCTGTACCACTGTTGCTTCACAACCTGCAGCCTCAGTTTCAACCAAATAAAGTGCACCGAAACAAACAAAAAATAAAATTGTCTGCGAGTCTTTTAGCGACAGTGGGAGTGATGAGGAAGACAATGATGATGAAGATGTATTCCAGTTATGTGGGAAAAATTTTCCTAACATAAACAAGGACAGAAAGGGATCAAATGCACGCAATGCTGCCATTGGTCCCACGAAATGTGCTCATCTTGTGAACACAACAATTTATTTGTGACGTGTCTGAATGGGTGAAACATAAAATTGAAAGGTTTTAGTTCTATTGGACGTAATTAACTATTTAATGTTAGGTTAAAAAGTTAAACTGTAATTTTGTTTTGGAAGTGCTGAGAAACTTAAGAAAATATCATATGAAGGAGTTTTTGTTTTACAGTATTTTAAATAATTTTCTGAATGCTGTCTTACATACTTTCTATAATTATTAGTTATTAATAAACATTCTTGGCGTTCTATGTTTTTATTTCATTGTACTATTGAAATAATTGTCATTCAATATGTTAAAAAGTATAGGGGACGAAATTTAGACTGCTTCATTGAAATGTAAAAAATTGCACAATTTCATTCTTCATGTTTTATATTCAATTTTATTCCAAATTTATGAATTTCGAATTCTGTGTCTTGTAGTTAAATGTTGAAAGTTCTTAACTAGATTAGTTTCAAGTCTTCAACTTTAATGGTATATGAATGGTGAGACAAAACTAAATGGGGGACGATAAATGGGCACCCTACCTTATATGGCTGCAAAAACCAGAAAAAATTGAAATTAAATTTTGACTATTGGCTGATCGCAGAAAAAAAAAATATTGTCAATATTGTTTAATGTAATTCATAATGATAACATTTCTAAATATAATCTATTTTGAAGAACACTAAAATTCAACTTTGTATTAAAAATTAATAAATATTAATATGTAAATGATCTTCTGCTGCTGGTGCTGCTGCCGCCGCTGCTGCTGGTACTGCTGCTACTACTATTGTTATTATTATAAATATGATCATCGAAATCCGTAATTTATAATTGTGATATAAAACCAAACACATTTTTGGGTTAAGAAGCCTTCAACATTCAACTTAAACACTTGAGTCATTCTGACTCATAACCATCCTTTTAGGTAGGAGGCTTATGCCGTCCTACTAGCATTAAATTGAAAAGTTGTATATTTAACGCAAATATGATAATTTTTATTTTAAAAAAATACCTAGTAGCTTATACGAAATATTTTTATGTGGAGTTCTTTGTTATTTAATTTTTCTTACATTTGCATCTACATATTTGTAGTAAAGTAGTTTCCTATATTATTAATTCTATAATAATAAAAAAAATTGAGAGGTAAGTTAAAAAGCTTAAAAGAATAGCATATTATGTGCTTTTCTATGGTGACTCACACCAGACTATTGGACGTTCAACAGTTTCTAAAATCGTGAAAAAGTCTGCATAGAAATTGAGATTATTTTGCATTATTATTTTGAAATAGGTACTACTTATGTTAAAAAAAAAAAAGAACACTTTCCTTCTACATTCAAGGATAATCCTATTTCCCTACATTTCTCCGACTTCTTCACAATGTTTTGTACTCTGTTTATCCAGGATGGTACAAAAATTTGTATTTTCGCACCTCTTCTGTGATATTTTCTGTCTCCATGTTTCTATTAGAATGCAGAATAAAGCGGGCAACAGATTCAAAACACAAACTGAAACTAGCCTGCTGCGTCCGTCTTTAGCCCGCTGCAGTAGGATGGTGCATGTGTGATGGGGATGACGCAATATTGTGTACAACTGTTCAGCATCATTCCCGCTATGGGCTAGTATCGCAGAATGCTGCAGTAGCCCCCATTCTGTGTGGCAAGACCTTTACAGGTTGACCCCCTCCAAAAAAAGAACAATCTTAAAATGGAAGTAGTAAGTTTTTATTGCAAGATCAATCCGAGATGCGACCTTTGACCTTTACCATGTAAAATGGCGAAGGCTTATTTTTAAGCCTTTGGGGGGGGGGAATGTTAAATAGTTAAATACAATCTCTCTTTGGTATAAATTTGATTTTGGGATAACATTGGGAAAAGGAGTAAAAAGAATCACATTCAATGAAATAAGTTTGCATATATTTATGGAAATTACCTGATAGAAAAATGAGCGTCCTTAAATAAACCATAAGTTTTAATTTTTTCGCATGGGGAAAAAATATGTCCGATTTCAACATTCAACTTCATGCAAATCGAATGAATTTGTGCCCATTGCATTCCGGCTCTAAGAGTTTTCATTATTTAGATATATCTTCCACCTATATACATTTGAACATCCTACCTTAAATAACTGGGGCAATAGACGTTCATTACTATAGAATAACCAACGGGACAAATTTATCCCATCTTATATTTCATTAAGAACTTCTCGCATATATGCCATTTGAGTTTAAATTTTCTTGTGGACTCTTGATGCATATTGCAAACCTTCTCTCTTTGTTTTTTCCGCTTTATTTTATAAATATTTCATATAGTTACACTGTTTGAGACCATTGCGGAGTAAAGCAAACAGTCTTCTCTTTGGTCAGAGGAGCTCTTCCTAGCGAAGTATGTGGATGTAAAGAATAACACACATAAATATATTTCTTACGTTTCTAAACATTACACATATAATTGAATGTATTGTTCATTGGATTATATAATTTGCATAATGTACTACAAATGGCTTGTTGGTGAGGTACACGAAAGTCTTACTGCCCAAGAAAGCTCCAAAAATTAATTAGAGGGTAAGAACGACAATGACAAAACAATGAATCGGAAGAGTTAGTTCATTGTCAAAGCCACAACACTGTTAGTAGTGACACAGAAAATGATGTCTCACCAATGAACACTGGCAGGTAACAATATTTTATTATCAGTTGTATACAAATTTACAATTTTACACATTATTCATACAATGATAATATACATCTAATTTTGTAATTGTTTATGTTTCATATAAGGACAAGGATGTTTAGGACATGAAGCTCAGTGTCCCCCCTCTCAGTTATTCAACGATTTCTTAATATGTATTAAGCTCTTAAGTCGTACTTCTGTTCGCTAGAGCATTGTTCAGTGATTACAGGAAATGTTTTCAACAGTATGGAGAACTATACCTGTGCTTGTGCATGGACAGCTTCGTTCAATGAGACAATTTTGGCTATGGAGACAACAAAGGTAACTGTAACTGAAGTGACAACAAAAGAAACCTTGACTAGTAATAAAAAATGGGTTGGATTGTTATCCCATTACAAGAGCCAAAAGATAAATTTGTCTAACTTCTCTCGTGTCTTAATATACATATTCTGCATTCCTGGTACTTCTGCTACAGTTGAAAGAATATTTTTTGTAATGAACAATGTGTGGTCAAAAGAAGAAGTAGAATATTAGAGTCAAGTGTTACATGGTTTTTGTATTGTAAAATTAATATTGATATCACTCATACACAGTTCTATGACAAAATCGTCACAGTCATCATCATCGTCGTCGTCGTCGTCGTCATCATCATCGTAGTCATCGTCATCCTTGTCCTCAATATTCTCATTCTCATCCTCATTAAGATTAGCTGCTATTGGGATCTGATTATCCTCAATCATTATGACAGGGATCTCACTGTATTCAATCGTTATCATGGGGATCTCATTGTCCTCAAGTATTATCAGCTACAGGATTCTGCCTATTACATCCTGCAGATGATGATGGCTGCAACAGGTCTTTCTGCCTTTCTGCTTCAATCGTTTACATGGGGATCTCATTGTCCTCAAGTATTATCAGCTACAGGATTCTGCCTATTACATCCTGCAGATGATGATGGCTGCAACAGGTCTTTCTGCCTTTCTGCTTCAATCGTTGTCATGGGGACCTCATTGTCCTCAAGTATTATCAGCTACAGGATTCTGCCTATTACATCCTGCAGATGATGATGGCTGCAACAGGTCTTTCTGCCTTTCTGCTTCAATCGCTGTCATGGGGACCTCATTGTCCTCAAGTATTATCAGCTACAGGATTCTGTCTATTACATCCTGCAGATGATGATGGCTGCAACAGGTCTTTCTGCCTTTCTGCTTCAATCGTTGTCATGGGGACCTCATTGTCCTCAAGTATTATCAGCTACAGGATTCTGCCTATTACATCCTGCAGATGATGATGGCTGCAACAGGTCTTTCTGCCTTTCTGCTTCAATCATTGTCATGAGGATCTCATTGTCCTCAAGTATTATCAGCTACAGGATTCTGCCTATTACATCCTGCAGATGATGATGGCTGCAACAGGTCTTTCTGCCTTTCTGCTTCAATCGTTGTCATGAGGATCTCATTGTCCTCAAGTATTATCAGCTACAGGATTCTGCCTATTACATCCTGCAGATGATGATGGCTGCAACAGGTCTTTCTGCCTTTCTGCTTCAATCGTTGTCATGGGGATCTCATTGTCCTCAAGTATTATCAGCTACAGGATTCTGCCTATTACATCCTGCAGATGATGATGGCTGCAACAGGTCTTTCTGCCTTTCTGCTTCAATCGTTGTCATGGGGATCTCATTGTCCTCAAGTATTATCAGCTACAGGATTCTGCCTATTACATCCTGCAGATTATGATGGCTGCAACAGGTCTTTCTGCCTTTCTGCTTCAATCGTTGTCATGAGGATCTCATTGTCCTCAAGTATTATCAGCTACAGGATTCTGCCTATTACATCCTGCAGATGATGATGGCTGCAACAGGTCTTTCTGCCTTTCTGCTTCAATCGTTGTCATGAGGATCTCATTGTCCTCAAGTATTATCAGCTACAGGATTCTGCGTATTACATCCTGCAGATGATGATGGCTGCAACAGTTCTTTCTGCCTTTCTGTTTCAATCATTGTCATGGGGATCTCACTGTCCTCAAGTATTATCAGCTACAGGATTCTGCCTATTACATCCTGCAGATGATGATGGCTGCAACAGATCTTTCTGCCTTTCTGCTTCAATCGTTGTCATGGGGATCTCATTGTCCTGAAGTATTATCAGCTACAGAATTCTGCCTATTACATCCTGCAGATGATGATGGCTGCAACAGATCTTTCTGCCTTTCTGCTTCCCTTATCCTCTTCATCATAGTCTCTGTGGCATCAGAAAGACGAATGAGTGGTGGTGGCGGTGGTGGAGGCAGTGTTGGTGGTGGTGGTGGCATGGCAGCCGGAGTTTTTCCTGTAACAGTCAAGCACTTGTCATGAGAAAAAAAATTCAAAATTGGAAAAATATTCACTGTAATAAAACAAGTGAAGAAACTGAATTATCTTCAACTTCCATCCTAAGAATTTATAATGCACAATAGCACATTCATTCTAAAACATCCAGAGAATTCAGCCTCACGTCTACAGACAAATATAAAATTTTCGTGACTTTGGAAACACAAGAGTGGCTGGTGTAAATTGCTCTTCTAAAAACTGTATTAAATTCTTGTCACTTTTTGTTTGCAGTTGTGATACAAATAACTCGATTTTATTTAAATCACAAAAATACAATCATACTTCTATTGTATAATTATTATCTGTAAGGTGGCCGTTGGCAGTGCTTTGTCTGTTTTAGACTTAATTAGTGTTATAATGTTTTCCAAGATGAAATGCTTGATAAAGCTATTGAGGATGTATCAGCAAAGACTACAGTGCACTTATTTTCAGTGACTCGCAGGCAGGGACAAATATAGTAGGCCTATGCATATGATTGGTGTAAATATCGTATGAGTACATTAGGCATTCTCAACCTGGTATTCTGTCTTTTAATGACATTTGGTGCTTTCGTCATGTGAGTGAAAATGTGCTCGCGAGCATGAATGCCCCTGAGATCCTTTTTTCAACTCAAACTTTGTTGTACAAATAGTGTTCCTATCCATCCATTGTCATATTTTAGCGGACAAATAGACCTTCCTGCATTTCATGATGTCTCACCCCTTTCAATTCAACGTGGACTTAATCAGAAAAATCAAGATTATTCAAGAGAATATATGGCTGCTCGTGATAGATCTTCAGTCTTTAGCATTCAAATATTTGTTTTAAAGGGAGAAATTCATATCCTTTGGGGAGGCAGAAAATACAAAAAGACTCAAAATAATGTGGAGTGTCTTTCAAATGTCTGGCTATATATGGAACAACCAACCAATGTGAAAAACTTCATCACTTATAAAATACCGGTACCTCAAGAATAAAGCACGATCACGATTACCTGATTCACATCTGCAGGACTGTTTCTCCTTGGACATCACTACAATTCTGAGTGATATTCAAATTCAAGGATATCATTACCCTGGTGAGTGTTTAAAAATTTTGTTTGTTTATTTCATTTATGTATTCATATGGGGGAAGACAGATAATAGGAAAAAATTGAGAATGCTGGGTTTGCAGTGAAAGACCTACCCTTGGGTAGAACACAATGAATGAATGAATGAATGAATAGTCCTATTAAACCTATTCGATTTCATGGTGTTCGCTCTCTTAGCATCACATGTGGGCGGTGATCACAAACTTCAGAAGGTTGAGAACCCCTGTCATACATAATATTAGTAACTCTAGCAAACATACCTGTTTAAACTAGGTTCGAGGGCATTCGGGTATATTAGGGAGCAAAAAACTTGTGCTTCAAAGAAAATACGAGCAATTTTATAACAGCATTAAGATAGATTACAAAAACAGAATATCACAGACCAAGACTAAGGCATGGAGGGATGTCTGTTCATTGCAAACTCCACAAAACCTGTTGAGAATAATTTATCAAATGTGAAGAACTTCCGAGAAACTTAACAGAACACACCTCTTTTGGAACCGATAATGGGTTTATCTCTAATACAGAGCTGCTCAAATGGTGCAAAGTGCACAGTGCACTCACAGAACCTCCATCAAAACACGAGTGGGGTAAGGTTTTAGCTGTGGCAGGTAGAATGTGGGTCACCTTATTTTGAAGTAATTTTCTGAACTGGGAGATTTTATTTCAGAATTTTTGAAAATGAAAAGATGCTCACAAACAATTTTGCAGAACACTAGTTGGTTTGCAGATCTTGCATTTTGAATTAGCATAACTGATCATATCAGTATGCTAAATGGAAGCATGTACAGTAAAAACAAAACAGTAACAGACAAAATCACCACCTCAGAAAAGAAGCTTTTTCTCTGGGAAAGGCAGATTTTAAAAGAAAATACTGCATACTTCTCGGATTTAGGTAAGTAAATGTAATTTACTTATTATATGCCAGTGTCTGAGGATTGGGAAAGGGAAACGGTGCATCACTTACATGAGAATTTTTATCTTTCTTTTTGATTCTACTCTAGCCTATCACTTACCCTTAATACTTTTTTTTAATTGTGTACTTTAATTCTGGTTTAACAAAATTTAGGAGAAATTGTTGAATCTGCTTTAAAGACAATTTGCTTTAATTGACCAGAATCTGTACGAGGTGGTGCACAGTTTCAAGGGCATGTGGTAGTAATATATGCCATTCTTGAAGAGTTCGGTAAAAACTTTCAGATAAATTTCACATTCATTATGACTATTTATTATTATTATTATTATTATTGTACTCTTCTGACACAATTAGGAATATTAAATTCGGATATTTGAGATGGGCAGGGCATGCAGCACATATGGGTGAATCCAGAAATGTATATATATACTTGAGAGGCCAGAGAAAAAGTACCTTTGGGGAGGCCGAGACGTAGATGGGAGGATCATATTAAAATGGATTTGAGGGAAGTTGGAATATGTTGGTAGAGACTGGATTAATCTTGCTCAGGACAGGGACCGATGGTGGGTTTATGTGAGGGCGGCAATGAACCTCCGGGTTCCTTAAAAGACATAAGTAAGTATTATTTTAACTGTTGTATCATCAACAGTTCTATTACCTACAAAAACATAATTTAAGTCTCTAGAGCTATATTTTCTATTCTTGAAACATTCCTTTTAAGAAATCAGTGGACTGTGCTGTGTGTTTCATGCCTTTGTGAGATCATTTTTCCTAAAAGCAGAAGATGATCCAGATCATTTACAATTTATTAGAACTTCTAGAGTTACAGTTCAATACTCTGCACTGGGACTTAATTTATGGAGTGTGAAGTTTTCCTGCAGTTTATCATACTTTCTTCAAACTACACTTCCCTCAACTCTATCGAGAAACAGCCATGTTCGTGTGTTATTAATATATGTAAAAAGGTTTTCTCTGTGTTTAAAAATATGAAACTCTGACTGCGATTGGGTGTGTTGGATGCAAACCTGAAATAATTTCAAGACTCTCCATCAGTCCCTGATATTATTGGCATTAACATACAATTCATGAATTATAATTGAGTAATTCTATATGCTATTTAATGAAAAATATGCAAATTACCTGTAATGCATTAATTCAAATTTGTTGTTAGCAAATTTACTAAAGTTTCTAAATATGCATTACAATAAATATTCTATTATCATAGATGATTATGTGCACAATTATGGTTTTCATAACATGTTACTTTTTATAAGATTGTTTAAATACAACATTGTGTAATAGATTAATATGCAACCATTATTCATGTTAATTAGTATGTTGCTCATATTTGGTGTCTTGTCATATGTGTTACATGTTAAATGTATATTAAATATTAGGTATTTGCTGGCTTGGTGTGTTTTTAGTTTTAATGTTAGTTTTTTTTAACTCATTTGTACATGTATAATTATGTAAATTTTCACAGCACACAAATAATTGTCTTTAATATATAATAGATGGTATACAACAGACAATTTCACTTTCACACTTTTAATTCCTACTTGTTAAATGATACATCAATAATACACACGTAATAGTATTGATACTGCTTACTGTCATCTGAAGATGTTATAAAAGGCAACAACATTAATGACAAAATAATTTATATTGATATACCTAATAAGAAATGTTACACATGTAAAATTGTAATAGCTTGTTGTTTTAAAATGAATGTCATGTGAAAAGTGTTAATCTGACTGAAAAGTGAAGTATATATTAATTTCATTATGCGGACATATTGGAGCAAAATACCAAATGCGAATTGTAAAAAGAATTATTTCGTGATGACACTAAGGATACAGATGTGCACAAGTGCAACCATTTTGAATCAAAGCTGTCACCTGACAAGGAAGATGAGCCACAATTCACGACAAATGTGGTAGAGAGAGTCATTAAAATTCAAATGGCAGAACAGCTCCAGAGATTCATGTAATCTTTGTCAATATTATAAAAATTTACATATCAGTTGCCCTGACGTGTTTACAAGTATTTTTAACTAACGTCTATTATTGCAAATTTTTCCTGACTGCTGGAAAATCCCTAGTGTTAATATAATACCCAAACCTACAATGCTATAATACCCAAACAGCCAATGCCTGTCGGCCTAACTGTCTGCTACCTATTATGGGAAAACTCTTGGAGAAATTTGTTATAGAGAAAAAATATAATACACTGCCACCAAATAATTAGAGGAACACTTGTAATAAAATAAGTTAGTGTTTTTTGAAGTTGTGATGCTGAAAATTGGACAATATGTAAATTGTAACATTAATTTAATTTATGAATACAAATTTTAAAGAGCCATGGCCTAAATGCAGAGTAATTACCTGAAATAACAAATATGGAGAAATCTTTGATTAGGGAAGGCAGTGACAACTTCTAATTGGTAAGCTTTCTGACGTTGCTATAGTGACAAATGCTGATTATTGCCTTGTTTATTGAAGTCCCTGACAAAATGAGGCATTTAAATGAGTTTGAAGTGTATCATGCTCTACTTCTTTTACGACAACGTCAATCAGTGAGACAAGTGGCTAGACAGCTTGAGGTTTCTCCTTCCGTGGTGTCCAGGTTACGCAACAGGCACAGAGAGACAGGTCAGTATAGCGGCTGTCACCAGGAATTTCCTAAGGGAGAACGAAATTGTGGTAATGGAGTGGCCAGTGATCAGCCCAGATCTCAACCCTATTGAACACTTGTAGAATCCTCTGGATAGGAAAGTCAGAAACTGACCTCAAGCTCCACAAACCCTGCAGGAACTTGGAGATGCTCTAAAGGAGGAATGGGAGAATATTCCTCAAGAGAAAATACAGAGCCTCATAGGGAGCATGCCACTAAGGTGCCAAGCTGTCATCGAATGTTGTGGAGGCCATACACGATACTAGATCTTTATAACGGGTGTTTAAGTGTGATAAGTGAGGACAAGATTCAATTTCTTATATAGTGCAATGCTTTAAAAAGTTGTTTATTAACATTATTCATTTGTTTTTATTGACATGGAGATAAATGTGGTCATAAATAACCATAAATAATATATTTTATTAATTTCATGTCTGTACCTTTATCCATGAAAAATATTTAAATAAATCATAGTGTTCCTCTAATTGTTTCGAGCAGTGTATATCACTTGTACAATAAAAATATGTTAAACGTGAATTGGTATGGGTTCATGCTGCAAAAATCTACAGAAGATGCAGTCGTACATGAATCTGTCATATCAACTAGGCAAATCAGATTCTAACACATCAGAAGTGCAGACTATTCATTTCCCTGGACATATCAGGGGAATTTGACAATGCTTGGTGGCCGAAATTATGTTCCAAATGAAAGAAAAGTTCGTCCAAGGAACTTAAAGAACTTAATGGAAACTATTTCAGAACAGCAAGGTACAGCTCTCAACAGGCACTACTACTTTAATGGAACAGGTCACTGAAGGATGTCCTCAGGTTTCATCTTGCAATCAGGTCTTTGGAAGACATTACATGACAACTTGCTAGAGACGAATATACCAAAGGACTTCAAATTACTGGCATGTGCTGATGACGTTCTTGTCCCCATAACAGCTGACAATATTAATTATATTAAAACAAAACAATGTTTATTGTTTCTAAATAATGTACCAGTACTTAATTTGTACCGTATCTGTAAGTCATCATTACTTTTTTTTCTAGGTTGTTCCATGTCAAATCATCACACTTCCCAAGCCGACCATCTCAGATTTACATGAAATATGAGAATGTTAAATTGCATGAAGTGACACACACACATGCAACATTTCTCTCAGCGATGCATGAAATTCATACAACAGGTTGCAAACATGTTAAAAAAACGCAACATTTTTGCTTGCAATTTCTACAAAAGAAATTCATACCTTTGCCTGTAATTGAGATAGACCCTTCATGTTGGGCTTATTTTGAAGCTCAGGGAATACATTTTTCATTAAAATAGTTGTATTTTAAAGTAGTAAGTTTTTTATTGCAAGATCAATCCGAGATGTCACCTTTGACCTTTACCATGTAAAATGGCATAGGCCTATTTTTAAGTGTTTGGGGGGGGGGATATGTTAAATAGTTAAATACAATCTCTCTTTCGTATAAATTTGATTTTGGGATAACATTTGGAAGAGGAGTAAAAAGAATCACATTCAATGAAATAAATTTGCATATATTTATGGAAATTACCTGATAGAAAAATGAAATTTAATGCTGTACACAGGGCTGGGCAAAATACTGACATTCAAGTATTTGAAATACAAATACAAATACAAAATACTTTTAAAAAATTAACCAAAATACATTTGTATTTCAAACACTCAAAATACATTTGTACTTTAAATACTCAATACAATAAATAGGCCTAAAGAAATAAGAATATTACTGAAAATCTAAAATGTTATATTAACATTAAAAGTATTTTTACCTCGAAATTTTATATAAACACTGTAACTGAACATTATTCCTTTTCCCAGTCAGCAATGAAATTATGCTACATATGAATAATTACTGCTCCCTTAAAAAAAACAGTTTCTCAAGAAGTTTATCAGATAAGGATCCCCTTGCTTGTGAACGAATAAATCCTGCAAAACAGAACAGTCTTTCTACAGGTGCAGAGGTACACAAACTTGTATTATACTTTATAAAAGCTTGTTTCACTGTTGGGTAATTCTCTAGAGTGCACAGGGTTGTCCCTTTGCTATTGAGATGAGATGGCTCTCTGACATTGCCTCACCAAATGATAGGAAGAGGACACAGAATATGTGTGTGAAACCAGATGAGCAGTTCTCTGTTACACCTGTTTATATCATGTTTGAATTGCAATATTTGAGAGACTGAGTCATGAAGAGAATTCCATCGAGTTGGGCAAGAAAACTTTGATGAATATTTCAAGACATCTGATATAATTTCTGAGGATTTGGGTCTCCTAGACGCATGCCATAATGCTGACCATTTAGCAAGTGTTGGGTGATGGATCCTTGATGTTGTTGGAGATTTCTTTATGGCATTAAGGGAATCAGTTGTGGCAAGAAAACTAGCAGTTCTGAAATGGATAAGCAAATAAGACAAAAGTTCATTCTTCAAATCCAAATCCAAAACTTGAAGAACAAGAAGAAAAAAAAAGTATTTTAAGTATTTGAAATACAAAATACAATTTTATGTATTTAAATGCAAAATACTTTCGAAAATCCTTACAAATTATAAAATACAAATGTATTTCAAATACTGCCCAGCCCTGGCTGTACACCACATTCAGGAGGAAAAATTATATTCAAAACAAGCTAGTGCCGCCTCCTCTGAGCTTTGAGTGTCTGCAGACGTTAATATAGAAGTTTGACCAATGGCACTTCATCGACCAAACACAGTGAGAACCTGTTCACTTCGTATATTCAATATGTCTGGCTGGTGAAAATACGTATATGTGATGGTGATGTGCCATTAGGATGTAGGAAACTGATCAAAACCTCGTGTGAGGTTACATTCACATTCATTACACAACTTAATCACTGTGCATCATTATAGACACAAGTAAAAAACAAACTTTCATTTTAGAATACATAATATATTTTTGCAGAATTTCATTAGTACTGTTCTTAGAAAATATCTTTATTATTACTTTATTCCTTGTTCCTAGGATGAAAGCATGAAATGTTTGCATTCCAAAAAAAGATCTAGCTTCTTCATGTCTTCTGTGTAGCATCTTCTCATTCTCCATTATTCCTTATTGACAGGCATAACGAAGTTAATGTTCTTGATATTGTCTGTTGGCCAGTTGAACAACTGTCTTCGAGTCATAATTTGATCAGTACACAAACAAAATGAACTCACCATAGCTGACAGCTTCTTTACAGTTCCACCAAGTCTGTCACACGAATTTTTGTAAAGAGATGTGGCAAAGAAGTGTCACTCAACTGGAATCCCAAAATGAACTTTGTGGTGTACAGTTTTTTCAAGTTCCCCCCCCCCCCCCCGGTTCTGTTTTTGTATTTGGCTGCACACCCTATCTGAGAAATAATATATATTAAGACACATTTTGCACGTATTGTTTTCTAATCCTAAATTTGTATATGAGAAATTCCCTGGAATTTTTCTGTAATATATGGCAAATTGATATATTGTTGCTTGGGCAATATTCCAGTGGAAACCCTGAACCTCGTTTTGTAGTAAGAATAAATAATTTTTTACAAAATCATACAACGCAATAATTTTACCTTCTCTCTATGTCATTTTTGAGGCTTTCCAAATATGATGATTGTTGAACAGCAATGGAAGAGTGCATATGTAATTGCATTAACTTAGATAAATCTGTGAATTCTTTGAATTCTTCGGTGGACTTAACAAACATTTTAAGTGTGCACATCTGTGATGTAATCCACTGTTGCAAGGTAACATTTTCAACGACATTCTCTTCTAGCAGAGTTTCCAATATTCTCTTTACATTATTAGATCCTATGCATGCACCACATTGATGGAACAACACTCAAATTTTGGCGAATTGCACATCATATTCGCCGGGGAGTGATAGTAAGTAGATAAACTATCATCTTGGTCTTCCATTTGTTTGTTCAATTTACACCTTTCAATTAACAATTTCACATTCTGATGTAAAGAACAAGTGCATACAGTGTGTGTACCACTTGCTTCAACAAGAACACAGTGTTTAGGCTACAGAGAGGCAAATTTTGAAAAATAAATCTTCATACCGGGATGTAACTTGCTGAAATGAACATATATTTCTGTAAGATTGTTTAAAATGAGTCTCATTTGTATGTGCTTTTTGTACTGTTATGACAGTCACAAAGTATTCCTTGCCATGCATAATTCTGCTGACATTACATTGCAATAAAAGTTCTTCACAGTCTCAGCAGCATCTGGGCCCAAGCTCCTTTCTGGTTTAGGATTCGGTGATGATAAAATCACACATTCTTTTATTAATTGCTTATCTTTATTTATCATGTAGTTACTTGCATGAGGAAATACTTTCTCTATTCTTCTGATACTGCATTCTTTAGAAGAAGTGTCAAAATTGTAACCTAATTTTTTTGTATGATTTCTTCAAACTTCGTTTTAGTTGTTGTGGTATGACATCATCACAACTGCAATTGTCAGGTTCTTCGGCTAGAATGAGGAATATCTTGTCTTTTTACAACTTCTGACATATTAGTAGTTTTTTTCTGCAGTATGGCTATTCCTGCATTCCCTTCCTCTTGATAGGTGATATTCCAACACTACTTAGACTTTCATTTAATTGTTGCACAGCTGATTCAGTCCTATAGGTTAACAACTGCCAAAACTCCGTTATGGGAGGTTACTAAACCTTACTGCTATGCTGGAGGCAGAGTCGGAGTTTCCTTCCATTAATCTGAATCACTGTTGCTACTGATTGACAAGTCATGTGATACATCACTGCTATCAGTTAAACATTCTCCTAACGAAATTATTCTGTCAGTTTCACTGTCTATTACATTAGCACTAGAAAAATATTGTTCTTCGTTATTTTTAACGTGATCAACACATTTCTTCCACTTGTCTTTTTCACATTCTGTGAAAAGGCGGCAACACAATCATTCCTTTACTTTAAGTGGGGACGCAATTTCTGTTACAAAAATGCAATTGAAAAGACTAAACATTTTAGTCTGTCCCTTTAAGTAAACGAAACCAATCAAAGCAATAAATGCTTATTTTTAAAGCATGGTTGGGTTTTGAAGATATATAATCTTTATGTACATGCTACTTGATGGACCACGAGCAGTCAGACATAAACTTTAACAAGTGATGATGTCTTGTTGACTCATTCTATTAACATGTGGTTTTTTCAACATAAAGTAGAATCTATTTAGACGGTTTCATACACTGCAAATGTCTCCCAGATATAGGTGGTACCGGAGAAATGAAATATTCGGGGCGGACCAAAACTAGCAAGGAAGGAGGAGGATGTCCAATGGCTTCGGTGGCGGGTGTATCTCTCAACGGCAAAGAAGGCAGATGGGACAGCCTCCAGTTAGGGAGCTGCTGCCTTGCAGGATTGGAGTTGGGTCTCCAAAGGCTAGGGGAAGAAAACCTCGAGTACAAATTACCTGGTCCTCCAGGTTGGGGGTTGGGCGAAGGGCCGACAACCCTTCCCTGTCAAAGCATTATGTTGCGAATCCTCAACAAGTGAAAGCCGGACGGATATTTGGAAGACGGAAAGGCAAAGGCGGTGGTATTGGGAGTGAGAAATTGGAGGAGGAAGGCACAGGAAAGACAGACATGGAAAAGAATTGTTGAGGACGCCAAGGTCCATGTGTGGCTGTAGTGCGGACATGATGATGATGATGATACACTGCAACTACACGCTTATCTCTTCAAGAAAAGAAGTTTATCGCTGATCGATTTTCTACTTCGAAAACATATTTTCCCACACTACAATAGTATAAAACAAACTTCAATTAAGAAGTTTGTTATACTGTGGTGACTCAAACACCTTAAAAATCTGCAAAACAATACTCTTCAACATGCTTTTTTTCTTATTAGAATCTGACTACTACTTTCTGAGTTATTATTAAGTGTAAGAAATGCGAATATATTCTGCTTCATTGAAAGTTTATGTAAGTAATGCCTTCTTCCGTTATTGGCTGACAATTAGGAAGGAGGAGGTGAATGGTATATTGTGTCACTCTTTAAGATCGATGCATGCACAGACCAATGGAGTTTACTAGGTTGTTCCCTTATACATGTGTTCAATTCCATATTACTCTCTTCATTAATTGATGTGTTTGATTCCTCGTTAGGATGATGATGATGATGATGAAGATGATCATCATCATCATCATAATCATCATCATCATCATCATCATCATCATCACCATTATTTAGCTACTTATGTGAAACATGGCTCCGAAAATTAGGAAAAGAATTCCGAAAAAAAGAAAAGATCCTGATGGTATTTTATAAAGTAATGTAATGAAAATTCCTGCATTGTTATCTGGCGGAAGAAGTTGGGTCGTAGCCAAAGATCAAGAAAAGAGTCTTGGGGCAGACAAAATGAAGTTTATTATATATGAAGCTGGATAATTACAATCTCTTAGATAAAAAAGGAATGAGAATATAAGAGCTGAATTAAACATTTGAAGATATCATACAGATTATAAAACAATATCAAAAGAACGTGTTGCAGGAGCAGTCATGACTTATAATCCAAAAGGGAAAATCGTCAGCAGTAAGGCCAATAAAAAGATGGTGAGAAATAATGAATTCTCGTTTAAATATCTATATTTCATGTGTTTTATTCTCCAATTGAACTGGCTCAGAGATATTCAATATGAACAATCTATCCAATATATGGAAAAATCGCGGCACAAAGTCTAATGAACCCAAAAAATGGCATAGTGAAATCGAATTTTTTCTTCATCATGGATGTTGAAAACGCGAATTTCCGTATTTTACAGCACCACATTTATATTTCATATGATAAGGAATTATTAACGTTATTTAAGAAAAGTTTATTTTATTTTATTTTTTTTTTATGTTTTGTGACTTCTGTGAAATTAGAAATGGATTCTTGTCTGTAAGAAGGAACTCATTAATCAGAGATTTCATTAAGGTATTTTTGCACGATCGTGTTTTTTGTTGTATTTACAGCTATTGTTGTTAGGCCTTGAAAGTTAGAATTCCCTACACAGAAACTTGTTGCTAGGGAAACCATGCTCCATAACATAAAACTATACTGAAATAGACCCACATTACAGTGCAGTTTTGCGAAGGCTCTGGAATGATATTGCTCTAAATTTGAATGCAAAATATACTGTATTTTCAATTTTAAAAACATGATCGTGCAAAAAATGTTGTACAATACACATTTGTTAAGTGCATTACAAAATCTCAGAAATTGAAAAACTCGCTCTGCTCGTTTTTCAAACTTTTCCTTGATTTTGTAAAAAGCACTTCCCAACCTTGTACCATAATATACTATTACCATTTTCATATTATAATTTCCTGTTAATTACTTACCTTGGCCTGAAGTCCCTGCATGTTTCGGTAACAGCTGTTGCTGCTGTAAAGTCAGAAAAAAAGAAATTCAGGTATTGAGCACATACAGAGTGTAGACTTAGACTTAATATAATCACTTTTAAAATATCTACAGAATGTTCTTGTTATTGTCAAGCACCAGAATTCTGACGATAGCCCACTGGCTGAAACTAGTCAACAAGGTAACCTAAACCCCATTTCAGTTTGGTTGATAGGCTTTCCCCTCTACTCACACTCTCTACCATCAGTGAAGGGGAAGCTGCTACTGTCCATCTTACTAACGTTCGACTAATTGACTTTTAACACAGTGACAAAATTTTATTATTGAACATGTTTACCGGTAATCTATATTTCGAAAGCCTATACTAAGTGTTAATATTTCATTTTATTGCTATTTATATCAACTGGCACATTAAACAGCTACTGAGAGCAGAAGATAAATGTTTTCTTCACCGCTAGTTGCTAGTTGCACACACAATGGGACGATCTGCACTGTGTCACTCCCCCTGACATAATACAAGCTAACATTTCTTAATTTAATTATTAGTTGGAAATATTGAAAGAACGACATTAAAATGTACACAAACATGTAACTGTCAAACTTGTGTCACTGTATTTTATATTCACTTATGTACCTTATTTAATATTTTATTTTCTTGTGTGTACAACTTGGGGGTGCAGGTATAAGAGGTAACAGCTACCGTTCTGTTACTGACGGACTCTGGGCAAGTAGAAGGGGAAAGAAATGCCTTCGCATCCTCTCAACTTGTTTGAAATGTCGTTTAGTTAATTAACACGTGAAATAATATATATATATACTTTATATTCCGAAGAATTTTGTGTTCAACTGTCTTCTGGTTATGCTTAAATTGGTCTTCAATGACAAAAATGATACAGTGTATGGGAGAAAAATTTACAAATTAAGACATATCCTTACATTTTTATGTATTACCAGTGTCCAACAAACTGATGAAACATATGAATATGGATAGGAATATGTTGAATTTAAAATAGTAACTACGTACTAGAATGTATTTTTTTAGCGATCATTAGCTGAGCAATATATCATCTAGCAATTGAAATATGGGAAAATATCTACTGAAGATATTAGATTTAAATCACAAAATAAGGAGTATATAGAAAAGGAATGTAAAAAAAAAATGAAGAAAATAAAATGTGAGAAAGGAACAAAAAATAAAGACAAAACCAACAACGCAATACACAAAGACAGTCAGAAATGGTGAAGCCAAAAAAAAAAAAAAATAAAAAAAAAACGAAATATGAATATGTGACTCCTACCTCATCATTTTTTCCAGTGTCAGCACGCCGAACTTTTGCACTATCATGGCTGCCAGGTTCAGATCTGTAATGAAATACAGTATAAGGTGTAAGCAGAACATCAACACCTTCACCTTTACCTTCCTCAGCAACTCATGAACTTTCGATTTGGCTTGATAATCACGCTTCTCAGACCTGCGAGACATATTCTCCTTCTAAAATATTCATGCAAATCCATCTGTCCATGGATAGAAAACATAAATCCCAAAACATCACTCACAAAATCACAAAGAAATTCTATGAAGCCTATGGAAAAGCCTATGAACACAACATACAGGTAACTGATTTCTAAATTTACTATCACCTGCACCTGTCCCTCATGGTTTCAATTGGTTTTCTCCAAAATAATTGAAAATAAGATTTATGTTTATATCGTACTTTTCGTTTAGAATCGCCCATACTACCACCATTCAAAATATGAAACGGTGTAAAACAGACCAAAGGAATCATAATTGTAAGGATCCATTCCAGGATCAGCCTGCAGGAGCCAAGCCAATCATCCTTATTACTTTAATTGTGTGCTTCGTATTGGAGATACCCAAACAAATGAAAACTTATATATATATATATATATATATATATATATATATATATATATATATATATATATATATATATATATATATATCTCTCAAACAATGGTCTCAACTTCTTACTGGAAGTAGGGAATGTGCCAATAAATAATAGAAATCGTGCAAAATTGCACATACAATATATATATATATATTAATATAACGATTATAATAATAGAATTATCAACCGTGATAATAATAACAATAATAATAATAATAATAATAATAATAATAATAATAATAATAATAATAATAATAATAGTAATAATAATAAAATGATAATGCAATATTATGATATTGATGAGTCTTTTCACAGTAAAATATTCCAGACGTAAACTATCCCACTATTTGGCCATTCGGATGTCATACTTATTACTTTAATTATGTGCTTCGTACTGGAGATACCTAAACAAATGAAAAAAAAATTATATATATATATATCTCAAACAATGGTCTCAACTTCTTATTGGAAGTAGGGAATGTGCCAATAAATAATAGAAATCATGCAAAATTGCACATATAGTATATATATATAACGATTGTAATAATAGAATTATCAACAGTGATGATGATGATGATGATGATGATAATAATAATAATAATAATAATAATAATAATAAAATTATAATGCAATATTATGACATTATGAGTCTTTTCACAGTAAAAGATTCCGGACGTAAACTATCCCCCCATTCAGCCATTTGGATGTCCGGGAGGGGGATGCTGGGGAAGGACACATTATGAAGCAACTCAACAGAGAGAAGAAAATAAGACTGAGGATTGGAACGTGGAATGTAAGGACTATTCTGCAAGCAGGTAAGTTGGAAAACTTGAAGGAAGAAATGAGAAGAAACAAAATGGATGTGATGTGAATATCAGAAGTGAGGTGGGAAAATAGTGGTGACTTGGTGGGTGATGAATTTAGGTTGGTTTATTCAAATGGTGAGTGCAAAGGAAGTCATGGTGTTTGTGTATTACTGGGACCATGTGTGAAATATAAAGTGATATCAGTGCGTTATGTAGATGATCGGATGATAATGATGGGACTACAAAGGAAGAAAATGGACTTAGTGCTGGTGCAATTTTATATGCCACATAGTGGATTAGCAGACGAGGAAGTGGAAGAAAGCTATGACAACATAGAAGAGATAGTTGAGAAGGAGAAGGAAGCATGCGTAATCTTAATGGGAGACTGGGATGCAGTTGTAGAAGGACAAGATGGAAGAACAGTTGGAAAATATGGATTGGGAGAAAGAAATGATAGAGGAGGATATTTGGTGAATTTCTGTAAAAGAAATGCAATGATTGTTGGAAATATAGTATTCCAACAACATAAACGAAGAAAATACACATGGACATGCCAAGGGATGAAAGGAGATATCAGATAAGCTATTATACTGTACAGAAAAGATTCCGAAATTGCTTAAAAATGCAAATACACTACCAGGAGCGGATATTAACTCATCATGTCCTGCTGACAGACGATGTAGATATTCGTCCGAAGAAGATAAGAGGAAGAGAGGTGACGAAGAAATTGAACATGGAAGAACTGAAGAACGAAGAGAACAGAAGAAAATGTCATGCAAATTTTCAAGAGAAAGCCGCTACATTAGAATCCACACCTGAGAATAGTAATGAGTACTGGACTCATTTAAAAAGTTGTATACAGACAACGGCAGAAGAAACAATAGGATACACAGAAGATGTGAGAATTAAGAAACATTGGGTCACAGGAAAAATGTTGGTGAAGATGAAGGAGAGGAGAAAATGGAAAAAAAAAAAACACAGAAGAAGGTAGAAGAAACTACAGGAAACTAAACAACGAACTAAGAAGAGAAACTGATAAAGCAAAAGAAGATTGGATGAAAGAGAAATGTGAAGAAACAGAGGATCTAGAGAGAAAAGGAAGATATGATTTAATTTACCACGAAGTAAAATGTTTGGACTTCAGGACAGGAAATTCATTGGTTGATAGAGGATGACATCGGAAATGAAATAACATACAAACAAGGAATACTAAACAGATGGACGAAATATGTAGAAGAGTTATATGAGACAAGGAATTGTCCAGATGACTTAGCTATAGGAGACAAAGAAGCTGTATGAAAAGATGAAAAAGGATTTTCTATTTTAAGCGAAGAATTTAAACTAGCACTTAAGAAAATGAAGAATGAGAAAGCAGCAGGAGTTCATGGAATCCCCATTCAATTAGTGAAATGCTTGGGTGAAGACAAAAAGCAAATTCTATCATTATGCAACGAAATATATGAGAAAGGCAATGGCCTGAAGATTTAAGAAGAGAATGTTTATTCCAATACTGAAGAAAAATGATGCCAAGAAATGCAAGGAGTTGAGGACTATCAGTCTAATATCGCACTTGGCGAAGATGCTCTTGCGAATACTGAATCGATGTTTATATTCTAAAATGGAAGAACAGTTGGAAGAAGACCAGTTTGGCTTCAGGAACGGAAAAGGTACGAGAGATGCAATTGGACTACTATGGACAATCGGCAAAAGATACCTAGAAAAGAATAAAGAAGTGTATGCAGTATTTGTGAACCTAGAAAAGGTTTTTGACAGAGTGGATTGGAATAAACTGATGAGGATTCTAAAAAAAATTGGTGTGGATTGGAAAGAGAGAAGACTTTTCAATAATCTCTATATGAAACAAAGAGTGAAAGTCAGGGTAGGAGAAGAAATGTCAGAAGGAAGTGAAATTGAGAGAGGAGTACATCACGAATGTCCTTATCACCTACCCTGTTCAACATCTACTCGGAGGATTTAGTAAAGAACTGTTTTCAAAACATGGGAGGAGTGATAGTAGAAGGAAGAAGAATAAAGTGCATAATATTTTCTGATGATATGGCATTGTTAGCAGAAGAGGAAATGATACTAAAGGATATGCTACTGGAGCTAAATGACAGCTGTGAGCAGTATGGGATGAAGATAAATGGAAATAAGACGAAGAACATGGTCATAAGAAGAAAAATACAGTAGATAAACTTGCGAATTCTAAATGAGGCAGTAGAGCAAGTGAAGAGCTTAAAATACTTTGGGTGTACCATAAGCAGTAACATGAGCTGCTGTCAGGAAGTCAAAAGGAGAATAGCAATGGCCAAGGAAGCTTTTAATAGAAAAAAAAAGCATTTTCTGCGAACTTATGGAAAAAGAAGTAAGGAAGAGACTGGTGAAGTGCTTTGTATGGAGTGTGGCATTGTATGGGGCAGAAATATGGACATTACGATGAAGTGAAGAGGAACGGCTAGAAGCATTTGAAATGTGGATATGGAAAAGAATGGAGCGTGTGAAGTGGACAGACAGAATAAGAAATGAAGCTGTGTTGGAAAGAGTGGGTGAAGAAAGAATGATGCTGAAACTGATCAGAAGAGGAAAAGGAATTGAGTGGGTCACTGGCTGAGAAGAAACTGCCTACTGAAGGATGCACTGGAAGGAATGGTGAACAGGAGAAGAGTTCGGGGCAGAAGAAGATATCAGATGATAGATGACATTAAGATAAATGGCAAATGCTGGGTAACTTTCGGTGCTGGACCCCGGATTCATTTCACCGGCATTATCACCTTCATATCATTCAGACGCTAAATAACCGAAGATGTCGATAAAGCGTCGTAAAATAACCTACTAAAAAAAATAAGATAAATGGATCATATGAGGGAACGAAGAGGAAGGCACAAAATAGGAAAGATTGGAGAAATCTGGGTTTGCAGTGAAAGCAGAACACTAAATGAATGACTGAAGGAATGCAATATTCTCTGAATTTTTTCAGTAGTATCAAGTAAATAATGAGGAAATAAAAATACACAAATACAGGTCGGAGCAGATAAAAGCCATAAAAACATCATACCACATACACTTTAACCACGAATGCCTAAACCAACAACTAACACCGAAATACGCGCAAATCAACATAAAAATCACATCATACCCAGCACAAAAGACAAAAATCACAGCACAAAGAACATACGGTAATTTGCTAGGAGACGTCGTTGCATATAGATCACTTTTACACTAAACCTAAAATTTGTTTTTGCAAGATATACTAAACCCCTAAACTAACCTAACCTAACCTTTTCCTTAATCTGTGACAGGTTACGTTAGGTTAGGTTAGTGTTTTAGTACACGTTGTATACACTAAGGTTAGGTTTAGTGTAAAAGTGATCTATATGCAACGTCTCCTAGCAAATTACCGTCCATTTATCTTACATTTTCTCCACATACGCAACGCAGACATTCTTGAATCTTTCCCAACATTATATCTACATTAAACATCATATTTAAATCATTAATACTAACAAAACCAGTGTTGGCTGAAGCACTACTAGCCTAGGTTAGGTGAAATACGTGGTCTATTATCTTCACTTTTTATCTACTTATTCCCAATAAACTTGGTCTTTTTATTACTATAATTTGACTTACATTTACCCATTTTATGTTATGTACAAATATTACATCTCATTGGTTCTGCCCAAGGGCAGGTCTTTCGCTGCAAACCCAGCATTCTCTAGTCTTTCCTATTTTCTGCCTTCCTCCTTGTCTCCGCATCTAATCTTTACTATAAACAAAAATAATACAACAATTTTCCAAAGTAACAGCACAGTCTAATACATATGTATTAAGACTGTGGTAACAGCTGCGTTTCTATCGAAGACACACTGCCTCCTTGATCGCATAGTATGACCAGAGCGTTTAGAATAGAAAGTTTGGTAACTCGGCAAGGGTCTAATGGGACTTTTAAATCCCCTAGTGTCGCCGCGGCAACTGAGCGAAACATTGGCGTGGCGATCGTTCTAAGATTGCAGTTTTCCTCTTAATACTGTGGACAGAGCATGTAGAACTCGTTCTGCTATGGAATTAAGAAGATATTTCTTGTGGTGTTCGGGTGATTTTTATTGTGCCGTTTATGTGAGCGAGTAGTAATAAGCCTAATTGTTTTGTTCTTGATGTAAATCCAATTATAGATACTCTATAATCTGTAAGGAAGAGACTTTCTTTTATCCATCCATAGAATAGACTATTTTTCAGAAGTGGTGTAGAGCAATTCCACGAACACAGAAAACTGTATGCTCGTTCTTATAACTGTGATATCCATTTTTCTGCGGTTTTGATTGTGATTTTTTAAAATTATGATTTATTTAACGACGCTCGCAACTGCAGAGGTTATATCAGCTTCGCCGGTGTGTCGGAATTTTGTCCCACAGGAGTTTTTTTTACATGCCATTAAATCTACTGACATGAGCCTGTCGCATTTAAACACACTTAAATGCCATCGATCTCGGCCGGGATCGAACCCGCAACCTCGAGCATTGAAAGCCAGCGCTATGTCAACTGCGCTACCGAGGGCGAATTTTGATTGTAAGAGCCGATAAATTTATTATTGCCAGTAAAGAGGTAGGACTTCCACGCAAGAACTGGCGACCAAAACCGTATGCTATAACACATATTTTCCCAAACTTGCCTCGATATCTTAAAAAAAGAAAAGAAGAGAAAATATCCAACGAAGAGGACATAAATCCGTTCTCATAACAATGTATCCTTACCAAGTACCATCTGGCTATGACCAATTCCATTGACGCTAAATAATTCAGCAGTTGATACAGCATCGTTAAATATCCGAGTAAAAAATAATTGGATGTGACACCCGAAAATCAGAAGAACACCTTAGTTGATCATGCGCTTGTATGCATTTATGAACCATTACTCCACACCTGAATGCCCAAAATTATGTCTAGTTACATTGACCGTAACAAATACTGTAGACCGTAATTCCTTCCAGTGAATGAACCCCAGACCAGCATTTCAGCTGTTTAGTGTCAGTTTTCAAAATCGATACATTTTTTAGAGTCACAAACTGTGATGGGTTCGAGGAAAGTGAAAATACAAAAGAATTCAAAGGTGAATGAACGACCATGCAGATACGTTGAACTCAAAGACTCCCTCGTCTGCCCTGTACAAAGAATTCTAGCATTACACGATTTTAGAAAATATATGACACGTAATTGGCAAAAAGAACACGTTTGCCTAAGAAAGAACCCTTGAATTATTTAGAATGACAATTCAGAGCATTAGCGAAATATATTAATTCTTGTGGGATAGCAGATTTAAATATATTCAGACAGAAAAAAATTAACTAGGATCCTCTAGAGCGATATTTTGGAATTAGAAAATGATTATCTTGGATGATTACCATAGACTTTCTACATGTGAAGATTTTTCAATCTATGTGCCGGTTAAAAAACGTGCTGTATTAAAGTGCTAATTGTGAACTCCTAATTGAATCCAAGCACCTAGCTTCTACTTCATTAAATATGCATGTTTAATTATTAATTATTTTATTTTTAATAATAGCACTTTAGTCGTAATTAACGTAAAAGTTATTTCGGTAACAAAAGTACAGTATAATTCTACTTTGCATCTAGGCTAGAACTTAATCTGGTTTACAATTTTATTACAGTTGTTTATTACGTTTCCACATCATAAGAGATTTCTAATCGAGCATATGAGAAAGTAATAGACCTCATGGAAAAGTCGTATTTTAATATTCTCCAATAAGTAGCATACAACTACTTAATATAGTGCTACCAAATTGTTTTAATTTTACAAAACACAAAATAACCTAGGTATTTCAAAAGATCAAAACTTACATTAGCATAGATATAATATCGGAGCTTAATTTATGAGTCTAAGTTGCACGTAATATTTTTTGTTCCCCTGAATTACGTATAGCCTAAACCAGATACAACTGCAACTAATGACTAAATAGTAGATAAAAACTATTGGTGAAAATAAAGTGTCTCCTTTATTATATTACAATCTTACTTGTGTATAAAAACTATAATTTCATGTCAATGCGTACTTTATAATGCCATAAAAATTTTCAGTTTTGCGATGCTGTACTTTTTTTTTTGCGTATTTCTGGCTGAAGCCGGCACAGTGTTCCATTTTTCGGTTAATTATTATATTTACTATTCAGGGTTGTGTTATATAACTCACAATTTGTTAATATAGTAATATTACATTTTTAAAGAAGTAAAATATTGTAACTAAGTACTTTACAATACATTCTTATCTAATGGGTTATTTTTAAAAACCTTTTTCATTCACTTGAATAGCGATCTTGAAACTGGGCACTGAAAATAGGGCTAGCGCCACTCGGCTACGATCCACTGAACTAGAGGAAGTAACGTCTTCTACCCGCTCTGGCAGTAGTAAAAAAGTATTGGTGAAAATATAATGTCCCATTTGATATATTTTATTATACTTTCTTGTACATCGAAAACTATAATTTTGTGTCAAAATGTACTTACAACAACACAAAAATGTTCAGTTTTGCGAAGCTGTACTTTTTTTTTGCGTTCTTCTCTCTGAAGCTGACAGAATGTTCCAGTTTACTGTTTATTATACTCGTATTTACGATTCAGGAGTGAATGATGTAACTCAAGAGTAGTTAATGTAGTAGTATTACATTTTTTAAATAAGTAAAATATTGTGATAAACTATAATATACTTTTATCTAGTAGGTATTTTAAAAACATCTGCATTGACTCGAATAGCGCTCCTGAAACTGAGAACAGAAAGCAGAGCGAGCGCCGCTCTGCGACGAACGGCTGGACTAGTGGAAGTATCGTCACTTTCTCTTCTACCCGCTCTGGTATGACTGAGCCAGGCAGTGCAAAGACATAAACAACGCTTCTTCAGCAAAGACAGAAGATAGTAGTAGGAGGAGGAGGAGCGGCTAGGGGCAGGTTAGGGAGGCCCTTGCACTTCGGCTCGACAGTGGCTATTGTGCACCTCGAATTATGGAATGATGAGAATGAGGTGTATCAACTATCAACCCATCTGCCACCGCTCAACCAAAGGGCCCCCTACACTCCCCCGCCTTAAGTTCATACCACCAAGGTGATCAAGCAGCACAGGATCCATTCCGACAGCCCTTCTAAGAGGTGTCGAAGCGCCCTCGGAAGTAAATCCTGGCAGAGAAATAATGAAAGGCTCAGAACTCAGAGACGGTTTCGGAGAGGACGCCCCTCCTGTAAGAGGACGAAGACATGCGTCATGACCTGAATATGCCTATGGAATGAGATGATGAAGATGTATGATATGATATGAAATCCTAAATTCTAATGATATGATATGAAATCCTAAATTCTTTCTTTTTTTATAGGAAAGAAAAAGGGAAATGGACCACGGCAATGAAATTTCCAACCCAGCATTTGCCTTACTGTGAAAAACCACGGTCTGTCCGGGAATTCGAACCGCGTACCTCCCGAATGCGAGTCCCATGCTTAACGCATGATCCATCGTGATCGGTAAGACAGAAGATAACTTCACAGCCTACTATATACAGTCACGAAGCTTGAGTTTTGAGGGTGCTAGAAACAATAGACTGTGACGGTACTATTTTGCATTGTCTGTAATGAGGCGATATTAGCGATCCTAGTGGTGAGCAACTATCTAATGTTTGCATATTTACTACATATTGAGCTTCGCAACTGTATATAGTAGACTGTGACTTCCTGTTGTTCAGATGAGAAATTCAGTTGCCATTACTGTGGAAACAGCGAGTCCGCGAAATTCAAATTAGAACAAAATGTTACAAATAATACAATATGAAGTAATGTATGTTCTATGGTTTTTCCTTTTACTTCCCAACAAAGGATTCCATCACATCCAGTAAACGAGCTGATGAAACATTAACAATAGACCAGCAATTCTAAAAAAAAAGGGACAATCTAATTTTCATGATTAGCATGTGTAATAAATTCACCTGACTTTAATTAAATATATTTATTAAAGTAGTAGTAAAAAGAAAGTAGAGAAAGCCAGTGTAATTTAATTATTGTTAATCAGTAATCACTAATACCAGCACAATAGAATGTAGAAATATTTAGTCCTGTTCCATAAAACATAAATGTCGTTTCGCTCTTCCGCTGTCTTGTCATAATTCAAGTGTAAAGTGTAGAGCAGTTATCTCATGTCAATCATCACATCTATGCGCGCGCGCACACACACACGCACACGCGCGCACACACACACACACACACACACAGGGTCTACATGCATAACTATACACATACGATAGTCGGCCTGGGTGGCGCAGTCAGTAGAGTGCTGGCCTTCTGTGCCCGAGGTTGCGGATTCGATCCCGGCAGTGGCGTATACTGGTTAAAGGGTTTGGGCTACCACTGACCCTATTATTACACAAAATATATCTAACAATTATTTAATTTTAATTACTATGGTAAAACTAATAATACAAAATTATTACATTATGTTATATTATAAAATTTTTCTTTTGTAATTTCCTTGGGCTACCGCAGGTAGCCCGGGTAATCCGCAAAATACGCCCCTGGATCCCGGCACCGGTCGATGGCATTTAAGTGTGCTAATATACACCGGATTCGCTAATATAACCTCGACAGTTGCAAGCGTCGTTAAATAAAACATCATTTAAAAACAATTATATATGATATGTATAAAACAACATGTATTTTTACTACAATAATTTCGTAATTCTAACTTTGATTTTTTGTACTTTGTGTGTTGTTTTAATTTCGACATATTTTATAATCGGCCAGATGTCATGTCCCTAAGTTTCTTTTTTGTTGGTTTTTTTTTTTTCTGTTTTCTGGTTTCTTAAACCAGTACGTACACAACACCCACGCCCGAGGCGGGACTCGAACCCACAAGCCTTCGGGCCAAGAGATAAAGACGACCCGTGCCTCTACCGCTTGTTCCATCCAGGCGGCGATTTGAAAATATATTTGATATAACCGGTACTGAGCTGCGCGATTGAAAACAAATTCATATCGTCGTTGTTCCTGCAATGACTCCTATGTGCAAAATATAAAAATTTTCAGTAGGAAGAAAAAACACATTTATTCATCCTATGGCTGCCGTACATAGGATACTGTGAATTCTTACATTTTCGAAAGAAAGGAATATAATTACATATAGGAGATTTTATCTGCTGTATCACTATTTAAGTTATTTAACAGAGCGAAAATCTGAAAATCGATAAATATGTCACATAGGAATTATTGCAGGAACAACTACGATATACAAACATGAATACTGTCAATCTCGTAAACAATGCAATAATGGTACAAAATTAATGTAATATATGGAAATACTTTCAAATTCTTGCCAAATTAATTTCTGTTCATTATGGTAAATATTTTATTGTTTAACTAGTTTGGAATATTAATGCTCTATTCTTACCCGTTACGCTCTTGTGGATTCTGCCTGCGCCCGACGGTCCCTCTTGCAACAGGTGCCACCTCTTGTTGAGAATTTCCTCCACCCTCAGTCTGTACAAGAAAGGAATTAAATACATACACAGATATCAGAATAAAGATAATATATCAGTGTTCCGCTACTTGTGTATTTCGCGATTCACAACGCATGAATACGAAGTATTTAGAGCAAAGAGGACATTTGGCACTACGCGAAAAAATTGCGTTTGCGGGCGTTTACTATCCAGGCACTACGTAACCCTAACGTTTTTAAGTTCAATGAATGAAGGTGCTTAGAGTAGAGGAGAGGAGAAGAGATGGAAACAGATTAAGGTAGAATAAAGAAAGAAAAATTAAGTCCACCGATTTAGCTCTGTTGTAGCGCGACTGTCTCCAGACCAAATTGCTCGGGTTTGATTCCCGACGGTTTCCTGTATTTTCGTGTTAAATTTCTACCTCGGGACTAGGAGAGGTGTCGGTGCACAACTTCTAGATTTTGCACCAATATGGCGGTGCACAACTTCTAATCACTAGATTTTGCACCAATATGACGGTGCACAACTTCTAATCACTAGATTGTGCACCAATATGCCTGGGTTAAATCCCAAATCTCTCCGTAGTGCGTATGAAGAGAAGGCATATACAGTATCACTGATTGATAGTGATTCCGTTGAACGGAGACGTTAAGCCTGGCGGCCTCCTTAGTGCTATTCGACAGGAGTAGGCTACGTGACGGCACCGGGTTTCTCCTTATTCCTTCCACATGTCCATCATCATCCGCACCCATTCCCTACACTACACTTACACATACACTCATCCTAGTACATGACATAACTCTTCACAAATACGGCCACCGGCGTAGCTCAGTCGGCTAAGGCGCTTGCCTACCGATCCGGAGTTGCGTTCGGGCGCGGGTTCGATTCCCGCTTGGGTTTTCTCAGAGGTTTTTCCCAACCATAAGGCAAATGTCAGGTAATCTATAGCGAATCCTCGGCATCATCTCGCTATCATCAATCCCATCGACGCTAATTAACCTCGTAGTTGATACAATGTCTTAACCAAGTAAAATAAAAAATCCACAGATACGCATCATGCACAGCGTGGCTCGCCGAAGTGGTATGCAATTTGAAAATAAGTCACAGTGCTGTCATCTATCCGCAGTATGCGAAAACTAATCACGTGAGTGAAGGGGTATGCATTGGATACACACACAAGAAAGAAAAATTGTAACAGACATGTTAAGAAACTGAGTAAGAAAGAAGAAAGACGGGGAAAATCAAGTAATAACAAGAGTCAGGAAATAAAGTGTAATGATGAAGGATCGATGGAGCGGAGAAAGATTCTCTCCGGCACCGGGATTCGAACCCGGGCAACTCAGTTTCCAGATTCTTATGTCCCTTTTTTAGCTCCAGGAATCAGGATTAACGAACAAAAATAAAAAAAAAAACTAAACAACAGAAAAATGAAATAAAATGTTAAGATTTTCACAATAAGATGTTTTACTGGACGGAAGTTCACTTTTACAACATTTTACCGATAACCCTCTAGAGTCTGCATGTCATAAATTAATTTATTACGTTGGATATTTTGAGAATAATAGAGAGGGAATATAGAGGGTTCAAGGAAACTGCCGACAACTTAAGTCAAAAGCACCCTCTTTGAGAAAGGTTGTAAACACACTCTCTCTCTCTCCCTTTTCAGATTTTCAGATTCTTCTAAAATTGCAATCATTCACTAAACTGTCTTTGCAGTGTGTCAACCTCGTAAGTGGTTAATGTGTTTGTTTATTCTGTTTGCATATGTTAATGTGGTTCTAATATACCTCCGTCCACACTTGTGGAGTAACGGTTAGCACGTCTAGCCGCGAAACCAGGTGGCCCGGGTTCGATTCCCGGTCGGGGCAAGTTACCTGGTTCAGGTTTTTTCCAGGGTTTTCTGTCAACCCAAAATGAGCAAATGCTGGGTAACTTTCCGTGTTGGACCCCGGAATCATTTCACCGGCATTATCACCTTCATCTCATTCAGACGCTAAATAACCTAAGCTGTTGATAAAGCGTCGTAAAATAACTTACTAAAATAAAAAATATGTCTCCAATTAAAGGTTCCAAAAATGTATTCTTTGCACAGTGGATTAAAGGAAAGGATTTTATTAGATCATATGGGGATGTCGTATTCTGCGATTGTTGCACTGCTATTCTGTTTCCGAATATTTTCTATGACAGCTGTTCTTTGTAAAACATTACAAAACTTCTTTAAAATAAACTGGACAGGGTCATAAACGCAAAACCGGACTGCGGATACTTTTGTTCAGTGAAGAAGGTTATTTGTGGCGAAAACTTGAATTTGACCTGACACTGTCACAAATATGTTCATTGAAGTTTGCATCCATAACTTCTTGCAATATAGAGAGGGCATTCTCTCCCTACAATAAAATATATTGATTGACAAGCACAGAAACCAATTTAGAAATGTTGTTAGATGTTAACTGTGCAAAAAATTGTGAAGTGAAATAAGAAATTGGAACAAAAATGAAAGTGCATATTTTAATGTATTTTTCGCTTGATCAATCATGTTTCATAGTTTGATAGTGCATGAATGCATGCATATTTTGGGATTTTATAGTGCATGAAATTCTCGTCTCTACTCATTTCCCATATTAGACATCAACATCATTCCGTCACAATCTTTCCATTCCGTCATTTCATAATTTTCCCCGAACTTCAACTGGCGACGCACGGAGGGACTAGCCTGGAGACGAGTGGGGTTACCTGCTCGAAACCTGGGTATGCAGCAAACATTAGTGTATAGTAAGCCGGTGTGGGTTTGCAAATGCGCCTAGCTTGAGCGTTAATGCAATAAATCAATTCAAGAAAATAACTGAAGAATGAAAATGAGGGAGGAAATGAGGAATAAAATAAATAAATAAATAAATAAATAAATAAATAAATAAATAAATAAATAAATAAATGAATAAATAAATAAATAAATAAATAAATAAATAAATAAATACATAAATAAATAAATAAATAAATATATAAATAGGCAAGGTAAAATAAAATGTGGAATAATTGAAAAACGTAAGACTGAAATAATTTTAATAGTACAACAGAAAATAAATAAAATGGAATAACAGGAGCGAAGAGTCCATCGCGTGGAGTAGTTGTCTGCATGTCGAGCTGCGAAACTGAGGGCCCGAGTGTTTTTACTCGATTATTTAACGACGCCGTATGAACAATAGAGGTTATTTAGCGTCGATGGGGTTGGTGATAGCGAAATGGTATTTGGCAAGACGAGGCCGAGGATTCGCCATAGATTACCTGACATTCGCCTTACAGTTGGGGAAAAATAAGGAAAAAATCTAATCAGACAATCATTCCACGCTGAAATCGAACCCGCGCCCAAGCACAACTCCCGACTGGCAGGTAAGGGCCTTAGCAGACCAAGCTACGCCAGGGGCCTCGGACGCGTGTTAAAATCCTGGTTGAGACAAGTTACTTGGTTCAGGTTTCTTCCGTTATTTTCCCTCCACCTATTAAAACCAAATGCTGGGTAAATTTCGGCGCTGGATACTGGACTCATTTTGCTGGCATTATCGTCTCCAGTCCACTCAGACGCTAGATAATCATAGCAGTTGTTAACCCTTGCAACCTATCATATCTAAAATTACGTACAAACTATCTGGGGTCTTTTCAGACTTCGGACAATTTTTTAATTTTTTATTACATTTTTGTTGTCTTATTATTTTATATATGCCATATGATGTGTTACATAATTCAATTATATTATATTTATTTATATTATTGTCGTGTTCTTTTTCTCTTTTATTGAATACAATCAGGTATCCCTTATGACAAACTATATCCAGTAAAGAAAGCTACTGAAGCAGCGTTCGTTACAACAATGGATTTAAGTACCAGCTGCGTATTGTATCAACACCTGTTGCTAGTACGGAGTCATAACACCATTTAAATTAAATAACTATAGAGGAACAAAACGAAATGAAATGAGAAGTAGCGCACAACCTAGCTGGGGTCTTTTGTGACTCCAAGTTCAAATATTCAATTACAAATAAATATGTAAAAAAAAAAAACAAATACATACAGGCTACAAACTACGAGTAATTTAGAGAGAATAATATAAGCATATCTAGAATATTGAATGAATAGAACTACATTCTGCCAACTTACAAGCGAATGTAAAATTATGAGGTCAGAAAAGAACCCAGATAGTTTGCGAGGGTTAAAGAGCCTTAAAATAAACCAATAAAAATAGGAGGAAATTAAAGAAATGAAAATAGAACAAAGCAACCCGCAAAGAAGAAATTGAAAAGAAAAAGAAATGCTGTATGAAGGGAAGAAGCAATTAAGTAAAGCGGAAACGAGAAGTGAAAGGAAAATGGAGGTAATAGGTAATAAGGAAATGAAAATAAGTAAAAAAAAAGGAAGATACAAAAGTTAAGTGAAACATGCCAATGATAATCGAACAGGTATGCCATCTGTTGCCATGTGTCTACTCGTAAATTAAAATCTATTTTATTTTTTACTGAAACGATTTCTATAGTTCAATTAATTCGTAATGATATATTAAAGATGGAAGCAATGTTATTTAACAGATAAATCAATAACAAGTTGGTGTTAATAGGCCTACATCTTCACTACACACTTCTAATACTTTGGGCTTTTATACAGTACGCGATGTTGAAACTTCCAACTTGCATTTCTCTAAGCTCTATTGTACGAGAATCTGTGACAGGTTACGTGAGGTTAGTTTAGGCTTTTCGTATGCCTTGCATATACGAATCTGTGATAGGTTAGTTTAAGCTTTGGGTATGCCTTGCATATACGAATCTGCGGTTATGTCATTGATAACATTATACTATTACTTACGAATTTGTTATGCAAGCTTTATAATTTTATATATTGAACCAAAATGAAATATCCAATTTCATAATAATAAAATTATTCCAGTTGGACGGTTAGATTAGGTTAGGTTAGATTAGCTTAGAGTAGTTTAGGCTTTTGTTAAGTCTTGCATGTACTAAGTGAAGTAAAATGTGCATCTTGCGTTTATTTTGAAGTGTTCTACTTCTTTAAATAATCACTTTTATATGTATTACCTATACCGATCAATTCTTTCCAATTTTTAGTTAATTTATATTAGGCCTATGTCGTCAAGTCAACTGACGTCCTATATGAATTCTTCACATTACAAACTACGTTCCCTCTGAAAATTAGATATTTTTTTACACTTTTTGCGTTAATAAACCTTCAGTGTCTCGTGCTATAGAAAATTCACTCTTTGTTACAACTAGTTCTGAGGATGACTAACAAGAAGTCGAAACTAGTCAACTAGGTAATTTACCTACCATTCACATTTCGTCGTTGTTCCTGCAATAACTCCTATGTGACATATTTATCGATTTTCAGAGTTTTGCTCTATTAAATAACTTAAATAGTGATACAGCAAATAATAAAATCTACTATATGTAATTTTATTTCGTTTCGAAAATGTAAGAATTCACAGTCTCCTATGTACGGCTGCCAAATTAGGAATAAATGTGTTTTTTCTTCCTACTGAAAATTTTTATATTTTTCACATAGGAGTTATTGCAGGAACAACGACGATTTCTTTAACACTAGAAAGTTGTTTGCATAACTAAATTCTTAAGTTGCTGGTAATAATTACAAAATTGATGGAACTGATTACAGACTACGTAACACTGACGATGTAACAATGTAGGCTATTGTTTCTTGAGTCAGATTATTCGAAGACACTGAAATCAACTTCGTTCACAATCATTACAGGATTTGCCGGACGAACCACGTGTACGTTCACTCGATCCAAGGTATTATTCGTTTCGCAATGTTCGCACTTCCTACTTCACTTACAGAACAACGCAAGAATAAATTATTGCTGGATGTATTCACCTTTGCGGGCATCTGCTTATTAGCCACGGATGTGGTGGGTTCCATATAAACACTATCCCCATGTGGTATTTTTATCAGTTCTGAAACAAACACATTCGTAGAATTTCAGTGAAATATGACAGAAATTGACATATATTCAACGTTCTTATTAACTAGTATTAGTCAGTATGTGGGTGTGAATAGATATTTGGTTTCCTTCGCTAATGCAATTGTAAATAAAAATGTCAAAATTGCTTTGTAGTGAGTTTTAATTTTCTTACAGAGAATGACGCACAAAAGCACAAACCTTTTCGTTCCGGTTGTAGAAATAAACCAATAATTAACAGGATAGCCTGCTTAACCCCTTGCAGCATAGTGGTTATTCAGAAGAACCACAGTTTTATTTCTTTCTAAATTTTATGGCACGAATATTCCGCCAAGGAACCACCTCTTGATTATACATAGAGGTGTCATCTGCGTTTTGAAATTGTGTGCAGAGTTAAAATGTTGAAAAGAATTGATCGAAGCTTTGTTATGATCCATTATATGGAAAACATAAAATAATTAATTTGTGCTGCAAAAGGGTTAAATGAAATCATAGCAGATCATAATGTATACTTCCTGACAACCGCTACTGAAAAGAAAATGGTGTGATAATAAGACTCAAGATGGCTACCATTTTATATTACCAATCTTGAACCTAAATCACTAAATGTACTAAATATTACTAAATAAATGTTCATGACTTAAAAAGAGCTATTTTTCTTCGTATATATTAGGTTTCGTTATAATCGCGATATGAAACATTAACACTATACAACGTCTGAATCAGTGAATTTAGGGTATTACTGTAGCTTGTAACCCCTGATTGAGGTTCTGGCCGATATCCTAGATCATATATGTAACATGCTAGGCGCAGTCGTTACATAGTCCTTACACAACCATCACACAACCAACATCTAAAGAAGGCACGTCTACACTAATTAATTCTGACACCTGACTTGCGCCTTATCATACAGTTTATTACGATTACAGTATTGGATATCGACCACATATTGCCATATTGGATGAACAGCATCATTGTCAAATTAAATATACATTACTATCAACATTAAACAACCCAACTTATAATATATTGGCATTTATAAGACAACCATATTAATTTGAAAAACATTCAAGACAAATTACGAAACACACACCATGATACACACGTTCTGAATGGTTGAAATATGTGCATTATTGTGAAACAGAAATATGAATATAATAAATGTAATTAAATACTGTAATTTGCAACTCTTCACACTCATAATACATAATTACCTCAGTTTTATATTTTATTATTTTTTATTCCCTGTATATCATGTTACTTCATTATTCCATGTGTGAAGACTTGCAAACATATATATTTTGCAACTTACACGTGTATTTTAATTAATTGACAATAAGAGCAGTCATACAAGAGTGTCAATGCGTATCATAACCATGTTGGTTTTTAGTATGTTTTATTTTGCATGCCACTAAATATGTTTTGTATTTGTAGAGATTATCTAGAGATTATTGATATTGCTGAAATGTACGTCGTATCTGATGTTGGCGTAGTCCAACGAAAACGTTCATACGTCTTTTAAACATGTAATGCAAAGGTTTAACACCTTAAACATATGCTGTGAAGTCAGTGACTGAAATAAACACTTTTAATATACAATACAGACTTCTCTGAAAACTATAAAAATGAATTTCAAAATAGTGATTAGAAGTTGTGCACCGCCATCTCTCCTAGTCCCGAGATAGAAATTTTATATTAACATTTCCATCTCCGCCGTGAATCGAACGCGGGCCGGCTAATCTGAAGGCAGACACACTACCACAGAGCTAACTCGGCGGAATATGTGACTCCTTCAATTTGTTCTGGTACAGTTTCCTTTTCCGAAATAGCAAGTACAAGCTTATAAATTTCTCGAGATAATGCGCTTCCACCCTCTTGTATTAATTATGCTGGAATTTGATCGATACCTGGAGAGTTGTAATTTTTCTGATTATCTATCGCAATTTCGACTTCAGAGAGTGTGGGTTCGGGTATAAGTGGCTCAGCAGGTTGTATTTGAATATCGTCCCGATCATTTCTATTTGGTCTATGTATATTTAGTAGTGGTCCAAAATAGTTTTTCCATCTGTTCAGAATTGAATGAGAGTCTGTAAGCAAGTCAAGCAAGTCACCATTCTCATCCTTGATCACGTTTACTCTTGCCTGATATCCGTTCTTAAATTCCTTTATGCCCTTTTATAAATTTCTAATTTTTTTTTATTCTTACTATTTGTTTCTACATCATTCAGTTTTTTCTTCAAGTAATTTCTCTTTTTATTTCTAAGTTTTTGACTTGCTTCCCGTCTTTCATTGAAATAATTATTTCTATTCGCCTCAACTGGATCCTGTATGAATTTCAATTTTGCCTGTTTCCTTCTTTCTACTACCATGGAATAATCTTCATCAAACCACGGTTTCCTTTTCTTAGTTTCATAATAACCTATGCTCTGCTCAGCTGCAATTTTGATATTATCTTGGATATTTTCCTACACGCTATTAACATCTAACTCTTCCTCAATTTCGTCGGAAGTTGCTAAAGCGGCAAACCTATTTGAAATTTGACCTGATAATGTTGCTTAATTTCTTCATCCTTTAATTTCAGAATACTGGATGTCCTAATATTAACTTGTTGCTCTACTCGCTTGACTACTGATAGTCTTTCTCTTAATTCTCCAGTTATCAAATAATGGTCAGAATTACAGTCTGCTCCCCTGAAGGTTCGAATGTCTACTATATTAATATGTCTTCGTATATCTATCAAGATGTGATCTATTTGGTTGTGTGTCAATCCCGCTGGAGAGGTCAAAGTACATTTATGTATATCCTTATGGGGGAATGTTGTACATTTGACAATTCAATTTTTTGATGTGACAAAGTTGACTAACCTAACTCCATTATCATTACTATTTATATACTGTATGCATATATGGTCACAAAAATAATTTATTTTTCCCGTGATTTAACGTACAATTTTTTATGAATAAAATACGCCAAAACATAAGTTTCTTTAACTGTATATGAACGTAGTACTCAAAATTATACTGTAGAACATAAACACTGTATTATTTATTTCAATATCAGACCAATAATTCTGGCAGACCACAAGGATTCTGGGTTCTAGAAAATAGAAATTTCTGAGTGTTTGAAGAACAGTACATTAAGTGGTATATAAGTGTTGGAAAAAGTGGTAGCAAACTTCTGATTAAAACAACATTTCGAATCATACCCATAAAAATTAATCAGACACACTACATATTATTATAAGAATGATACATAAACATGTATAACAAATAAAATGTATATCAAATTAAAGTGTTAGTATTTGAAACAAAGGTGATATTTGAAAATGTTCCAGGAATCTTTGATGATGCCTATAATAGATTTTTTTCACAGTTTGTTATTGAATATCAAACGTTTTTAATATGTCTCATATAAATTTGGATATACTACCCCTACTACCAAAAAGTAATCTCATGACTCATCAGTTTTTAAGAGGTACGCCGTAACGGATGCTCAAGTCAGGAATATATGGTTCACAAATACTTTTTTTTTTCAAGTCAACTTTCTTTGCCTGGTCAAGTGTTGTGTAGAAACGAACTGTAGGATCGAGAACTAAAGCTTTGATTTTCTTCGGATCTATATCAGCTCTTCCGATGGATCCTGTTGAACAGGTGCATTATACTGCTTCGTAGACTTGCTATTTTTGATCTCGCAAAGCAGAAACTAGCATTGATCTTACTTTATGATGGCGAGTGTTTCTTAGTACGTCTTCTTTACGGCAGAAGCCCAACACATGGCCAAGGGTTTCATTCTCGCTATTCTGAAGAATCCTTGCCCTTCTTTTGGCGAATCCTCGACCTCACCTCATCTCACTATATCTCGCCAGAAATTGTAAACAATTGAAATTGTAACTGTAATGGTGTAAAATTTTGACGTGTTCCACATCTTAAAGCTTCATTCCTAATGTAAGATCTATGGAATACAATAAATTAAACTAAAAAAAAAATGAAAAACAGTCAGTATGACGGCAGACGATTGTGCTGGGACATCTACTAGGGACTGCTCGTACCGCCACGATGTAAGAGGATATTTTCAGAGCGTTGGTCCATTCCGAAATTGATAAACATTTCCTGTTGTTGACCCAAAAGTTTGCCCTAGGGTGATATGCAAAAACCTCAACGCCTCTGTCTCTTAATGTGTGCGCTTCCCATGTAGTGAAAGCTTGTTCTCGTAATGTTTTTCTTATTTTCCTACCCGTCCATTGAGTACCATCATTATCATCGTGTAGATCTAATTTCTTCATTAAAGTTTTCCTTTCGGCAGGAAAGTCTCTTAAACCATGAATATATGCATCGTCAACTTGAAATCTGCTACATATGTTAAAATGTTGGACGAGTGCCTCTCATTTGGCTTGCATAAGTCCTAAACCATGGTATCTTTTAGGGGCGTAAATCATACTGTCTGGACAATCATGGTATAAAGTGTAAACCAATAATTTCCTTAACTGCCCCCGTAACAGCTTATCTTCATCCTCGAGAAATACATTTTAAATTTTATTTAATGGCGCACATTGTAAAGGATAAATGAAGGGTTCAGAGCCATAGTGGGCCAAGCGCCATTTATTAAAAACGGAGAAACCAAAGGTTAAAATTAAGTGATTACCATAATTTAACGAAATATATAGCAAGTAAGATATAGTATGTCAATCTTCATTAAATTATGATACTTACTTAACTTTAACCCCTGCTTTCTCCGTTTTTAATAAATGGCGCTTGGCCCGCTATGGCTCTGAACCCTTCAAATAAGTGTGGGCGATATATATTGGTTGATTATGGATAACTTTTGGTCAGGCTTTAATAATGGGGGTTAACACAATGTTAAATTACTGTCACCTCATCAAAGACTATTTCGTTATTAAAATTTACTCTCAGATATTGAATAGGTTCATCTCTGTTAGTCAATAATTCGATTACAGAACCGTTATTTGTAATTATTGATGAAGAAGCAAGGCGTCCCGCTTTAAGACATATGCATTTGCTTTTATTGGAATTTATTTTTAAACCAATCAAAGATAAAAAAATATATACCTAAAGCTACACTACACATCAGAAATTGAAAACAACAAATCCATAAATTTTCTAGACATCACAATAACAAAAGTCGACAACAAACACACACTCAAAGTATACAGAAAACTAACAACACACATATACAACACATCCAACCACCCTACTGCCGGCCTGGGTAGAGCAAGCGCTAGAGGCACGGACTGTCTTTACCGCTTGGTCCGAAGGGTTGTGGGTTCGAGTCCCGCCTCGGGCATGGGTGTTGTGTTTGTATTAGTTTAAGTAAAAAGGAAACAAATGAAAGAAAACAAAGATAACTTCGGTAAACGGTCTCTGGCCGGTAAACTTAAAAAAAAAAACAACACAAACAAGCTGCATTCCGAACAGTGGTACACAGACTACTCAACATACCAATGAACCAACATGATTACAAAGAAGAACTAAACACAATCAAATACATAGCACAAGAAAACGGATACAACCCCAACATAATAGACAACATAATATGTAAGACAAAACATAATCACAAAAACATAAGAATACAACACAAACACGAGAACAATTGAAAAACCATGCTCTTCTGCTCCCTCATTATCAGAGAGCTCTTTAATTATATGATCAATTGGTTTGCGGGCCTTTCGTCCACTACCTTTTGTCCACTCACTTTCGTCCACGTTCTCTTGTGCACAACCGATTAGCCATACAATTTAAGTCCCTCCATACATTTTGTCCACACCTTTTATGTCCTTAACCTTTCGTCTCTCTTAGGTTACATATTTGTGTTTCCCACCTACAATAAATTACAACAAGCTATTGTCATCATTGTCGTCTGTTTCTTAGATACGTTTCATTTTCCTTTGGATATTAAAAAGTATGAATATACTGTACATCTTTTCAATTTTGAATATTAAAAATTATGGCAGAGGTTGTCTATATACATGTCGGAGGCAACCAATGTTACATTATAATACTCAATTGTTGGGAGGACACACGCGAGTCCGTGCTCCATTAAATCAGACATATGTCAATAATCATGAACGCATCAGGGAAATGGTTACACGGTATGAAGACTACAAGAACGACGGCCGACTAAAAACATATCCGAGAGGAATTTCATATAGATTAAAAAATTAAAAATTAATTAACCCTGATGAATATCTTCAGGAAGAAAAAAAAAAGATGACAAATCTTGTTTATAATACAAACAGCATGTACATCAACAACACTTAAATATAAATATAAATAAATTACATGTTTCATGTCCTCTATTTTTTGCCATAGTGGACGAAAACATAATGGACGAAGTATGAAAATTGACAAAATGATCAGTGGACAAAATTTAATGGACGAATCATGAAATGGACAAATGTATCAGTGGACAAAAGAAAAAGCGATAGAGAACTGCCCTGAGGAATCCCCCTATTTAATGGAACACTCTTTGATTTATTAATACCCGTCTCTATTTGAATATAGTTGTACATTAGTAAGTTAGTGATGAGATTCCGCAAATTGTCATTTACATGAAGCAAGGGATTTACTAATATGCCTGTGCGTTACGTTATCAAAGACTTTACTATTATCAATAAAAGCAATGCAACAATCAGATTTTCTTAATTTACCCGAATGCAAACTTCCTCTACGATAAGTGACTTTTTGCCACACGGTTCCTTACATACTTTCATAAAAGATAATGGGACGTAATCAGGGATCTGTACGAGAAATGGACAGATAACTAGACTAGACGGCAGTTCGGAAGGCGGTCGGCTGCTATATGCGCCGTAGCATTTCTGGTATGTGACGTCACAAGCTTGTACAGTAGAACCAATCGCAATCAGTCTGTAAGAAGTACTTCTCGAGTTCGTTTGTTCACGTGTGAGTGTTTCAGCACATTGAATAAGTAAAACTAACTTTTACTGTGTGTATGTAAGATAAATAAATGGAAGAAGAGACTGTAAAAGGACAAGTATTGCACAAGAACGCGCGAAAAATATTGTTTAAGGTCTATAATTATTTTAAAAACGTTGACGAGCAGAACGCTGCCGGCCATCTCGATGCTGGCTGCAACGTTGACAACGCGCAAGAAACGACTGGAGAAGCATGTGGTGTGGGATTGAGAACCGTGCAAAGAATATTGTTACTGAAGGAAAGAATTTTTGTTTGGTGTCATGCTTACAGTAATTAACGGCTAAGATCATTATTATCTTTTGATAATTTAAATTCTCTCCTGCGCTATTTGTATTGCACGTGCTCGTGAAGTACGATGTGGCAATGTTGTACGCTGCCTTGCTCTCTCTATCTGTCTCTCTCGACGCAAACTCTAGCAGACTAACGCCTTCCGAATTGCCGTCGACTCTAATAACATTTTGACTAGTGTGTAATTTGGAATAGGCTGAAAATACGCATGCACTACCAGATGTCTTCTTGCATTGTTATGTCGATATCGTGAACCGCGCTATTGAACGTAGACTTTCGCATCACCAAGAGTTGTCTCATTCCTTTTTTGTGGAACTGTAAATGCGGTACCCAAATGTTCAAACTGAATATAATGACATAATTTTTTTTCCAGGTATAAGGTGGAGTAATAAAGCTGAAAAATATTTCCTTGCAAACTGTGAAGGAAAGGTCAGCTCTATAATTTGTCACTAAACGTCGAGCTGTTATTTCCTTTAACTAATAATAAATTAAGTTTCCAAATAATTTGCACATGTAACACGTAAGTCCTACATGTTGGTCACTTGAATAAGTTTCTTTTATTAATGAGGTATATTTCACATTTAGGCATCACATTAAGGAGTGTGGAAGGAATGTTAGACGAGATGGCAGGCTGTATATTGAAGGGAATAAGAGAACATGTAGTATTAAGAACCGTATAAATTTATTTACAATCAAGGACACATCCACAGTTAACACATGGTATATATGAAAGAATTAATTTTGAATTGAACGTCTTATGATACATTAATACAATGCTTTGAAAAAAAACTAAAAAATGAGACTCTGGGCCCACGTCGTCCATGTGTAAATATGGGCCGGCTTGCAGGTAAGTTTTACTCAATGAAAGGATATAAAAGTCTTCATTTTTCATAGTTAAAAACTAACTATCGCTACAATTATCAACCATGAACAATTGAAGGGTTTTGAAAAAAGAACTTTAGTCCAAAAATTGCAAATTTCAGGTATTAAGCATAATGGTGAGTATTGTTAGGGGACAACACCATGTAGGCCTATGTTGTAGGAGTAGAAATTTTCAGTGGTTTTCATAAAACAATCATAGTCCAAACCAGAGGTCTGCATCGGACGTTTTCGCTCGAGCGCCAAGTAGTTCATAGCATAATCCGATAAGTAGCGCACATGCATGATAGGTAAAATTGTCGCAAGCGATAAATCCTTGAACGATATAAGCCGAGCGTTAGGCATTCGTTCTTGTTACTGGCAAGAAGTACACTGTCAAAAATGGACAGCGAGCTAAAAGATGTAGTGAAGTTGAAACTACTCAACAAGGAATACAAGTTAAGTCCTAAAGAAGGTATGAAGAGTGATGTGTGGGACAAATTCTTATTTGTGATACTTAATGTATCAATCTTTGCGTCTGTAACAGTTGTACAGCATGATTATTCGTTTTATTATATTTTCTGTGACGTTATATCTGCACTAATATTGTTATTAATCTACTGCTATATCAATACTATTTTGTAAAACTTTTCTACATTGTCGCAGTATATAGGCGGAATACTATGTATGGACATATTATATTACATATGTGGTAAATCACATATTGAATAATTATTAATTAGCAATAATAACTGTATATCGAAGTTTTTCATACTATTTTATTTATAACTCCATGTTACTGTTTTGGTATGTTCCATTAGACGTTTGTCATAAACGCAGAAAATAAAGCTTTATTTTAAAGGTGTGAGCAAAACATATGTGTATCTTATCTGTCGCCTTCCATACAAGATAAGACATGTCGGTGAGATGACCTTGTACTGTGCTTCTATTTATTACGAGCGTATCACGACAGACCTTATCTCACTCGAGGGTGCGACATTCGACCGAGTTCAAGCGAGCGATTTAACTCCAATGCAGCACTCTGGTCCAAACACTTTTTTTTTTTTGTGAAAAGTCACTGTCCAGGCAGGACAATGGTAGAATTTACAAATATTTCATTTCTATCATTTTGAACCGTTTACCCATGCAACTTTTAAACTATAGTAGATTGGCAGTACTGCTCTTACGTACGCGGCAAAAGCCACCTCAGAGAAAAATACTTCGGCACGTGAATTGTTGTATTAGTTATGGAGTTATGTTTAGGTGCAGAAGTAACCCCATGGAAGGAACGTAAACAACGAAAGGAGAAGAAACAGGGTGTAATAAAGAAAAAGAAGATTAAATGAGAGACACCTTCATCCACAACAGAGTACTTCTTCTTAAAACAACCACTGTCCAAAGTTACCTGCATTTACACATGTATTTCTATGAGGCAGTGTAAGTTACAAATGTACTTCAGTTTTTCCAAGTTTGTACTACACCTTAAAAAATGGCATGATGAATTTCATACTTGAAGTGTCAACAAGACCCATGTCGGATAGTTTTTTGTTTCACCTGAAAATGTGTATTTTGGACTATTGTTTTTTTTTTTTTTTCAAAACCCTTCAATTGCAGTGACTTATAATGAGAATAACAGAGAAATGTGGTTTCTACAATTCAATTATTTACAAAAAAAAAATATATCACATATTAAACAAGCTCAATGTTGTAGTACTCTATTTAAACTGTAGATATTACCATTTGCGAGAAGAATTTATTTGGAAAGATTCTGAAGAGCAAGTTTGTCAGAATAAACGTGGAAGCAAACATTTTATAAGTTTAGATTCTGGTATGTTCGATTTGTATTTATAATGCGCAAGCTTGCATGTGGGCAGCTGCTCTGTGCACTGCTGCTTCAACACTACTTTCGTGGCATTCTATTATACGCTAATTAAAATAAATTTGAAATCTTGACTGACGTACTAGTGTTCAGTCGTTAGAAAGGCATTTAAATGAAAAGGATATTCATGAAATGTTTTTAAGTTCGAAATTTCAAAGAATTGCGGTGCTAAATAAATACAGTATTCCATTTCGTCTACAACAAATAATCAGACAGGTGAAATCATACTAAAATGACGTAAAATGTCATTTTGTGTGATATTATTGTAAAAACCTAGATGAATTTACATACATGAGAAGTAAAAATATGTAAAAAAAAATAGAAGATAAAAAACCATTTCTCACAATGAAATCAGCAACATTTCTTTTGATCTAACAAAAAATTAGAAAATGTGTTTTAGCACCCACTTTTCACTTTTCAAAACAAAAGTGTTCTTTCTCAAATATTGTTTTTAGGCTATTCAGGAAGTCCTGTTTGGTGTAAAACCCTTTGATGTTGGAAATGGACAGGTCCACAAATTCCAATTGTGAAAGATTACATTATGATTACCACTACGAAGAGTCATAATTGTAAAGAGTGGAAGTGATATAGTTGTGCAGGTTGAAGGAGGCAATAGAATATATTAAAAACATATTACGCGCTTTGTAATGAAATACATCATCTCACTACATCTCGCCAAAATACTGTAAAAATTGCAGAAAATTGTAAAAATTGTAGAAAATTACTAATTTGTAAAACTGTAAAAATTGTAAAATATTGTAAAAATTTGTAAAAATTGTAATTGCAATATTGTAAAATTTAAAGCTTCATTGCTCATGTAAGATCTATGGAATATAATGAATGAATGAATTAGATAATTGGGCTGAAAATCGCAACTATAAAGGAATAATTAATTCTTTGTCAGTTACTCTAATGATAGTAGCACAGTCTAGTATACACAGTCACGAAGCTTAAGTTATTGAGGGTACTAGGAACAATAGACTGTGCCGCTACTACTTCGCATTGTTTGTAATGAGGCGATAGTAGCGATCCTAGTGGTTAGCAACTATCTATGGAAGCATATTCCCTAAGTATTGAGTTTCGTGACTGTATATACTAGACTGTGCTAGTAAGGTAAAATAATTTTTTGTTGCACTCTATTCAGTGGCGGTGCGTCCTATGCGTTCAATGGTTCAGAGAACCCCGAGGAAAAACAATTTAATTGTTTAAATACCGTACATTTATTTATAATTTACACTATCATTCATTGTTTATTGCTCATCTTTAATAAGTTTCCTTGCGGCTCTGATGTATTTTTGGCGTATGAAAACCTATGAACCCCAGAGATTGAATACATGATTACGGGTTCAATTTCTCCTCTGAACCTCGCCGAGCCGCTTTCTGGACTTGCGTGTGGGACGAAAGGTAGGGGGGGGGGGAATATTGGAAGGGAAACTTGTGCATGCGCTGGTCTTTTTACCAGCGTACTGCGCTGAGCGCAGCTGTGCAGTGACGTAATAGTGAGACAGTCGACACGCTATGGCGGAAACGATAGACTGATCGTTCTTCGTGTTTTAGTGTTAATATATTCATCTGTGAGTGCGACCAGTGTTCATTTCCGAAGAAAATGAGTAGTGTTCGATATCTTTTACAAACAAATTTTTCAGTTTTAATCTTGGAAGATAAGTGTAAAATAAAGAATCTTAGAAATCCATTACCTCAACTCGATTTAAAGCAAGCACAAACAAGCCGAGGTAAGACATTTTTATATTTTTATTATTTTTTATTAGTGTTGGTTTTATTATAACTATCATTTTAAGTTTGTTAAAATTTTATTTTATTTTATTTTTTTGGATTTTGATTTATTAATATTTAATTATTTTATTGGAAATTTTTATTAAATTGTTATTTATTTGTAATTATGACGGTATTAGTAATTTCTGTATTTATTTTGCAGGGCTTTTAATGTAAAAATATATTAAAGAAGCAGCTGAATGTTTGGTTGTGAATCTATAAATAAATTATTTTGTTTCCCGTGCCTGCTATTTGCTAAGGGTAAAAATACGAGCTGGACATGCATTGGTGTGTCAGATTTAAGCCATTTGACACCGAAAATTAAGAAGCATGAGGAATTTATTGCTCACAAAAATGCTTGTCTAGATTTATCAGTCCTTGGAAGACCAGAAATTGGCAACAGCTTAGCTCAGCTTTCAGGCAGAATATTGAAAGACAGAATGATAACGTAAGGAAAAATTGCTATGTTCTCTCAAAGATAATTCTTCACCATCATCATCATCATCATCATCATCAGGCTCGTTTTAAATAACTGTAGTATTTTTTTTTTAATTTTTCAGATATGAGACATTGTTAAAATTGTTGGAAAACTGTGTAATATCATAAAAGTAGTGAACCCCTTGTCATTTTAGGCACGAACCGCCACTGACTCTATCGAAGGAATAAGCTATTAAAATTTTCACACAATTATGTTATTTCCACGCTGTATATTACCAAATCTTTCTCTGGTTACCTATTTAAAGACATTATCGTTACCTTCGCTCAATGAGCTTGGCATTCCGAATCATTTATCACTGTCATACCTACAACAACTACGACCACTGAGAAAACTGCAGCAACTGTGAAGATGACAGGTCCAATGGAAGATTCTGATTTTCTGCTTCATTCCCCTTTTTAAATATCTGTTGTGATGAAGCTGTTGGTGTTGTTCACTGCGGTGGTAGTGGTGAAGGCTATTGTGGTGGTAGTGGTAGTAGTGTTCATGTTGGTTGTGGTCATTGTGGTGTTCAGGGTGGTGCTAGCAGTTTTAGAGGTGGGTCGGTAGTGTTTGTGATTTTAGGAGTATTGGTATCAGAGTTGATGATTGTGTTATGGGTATTGTTGTCAGTGGTGATAGTTGTGTTTACGCTGCTGATTGTGTTGTTGTTGGTGGTGGTGGTAGTGGTTGTGGCATTGACAGCGGTGGTTGTGGTGTTACCTGTGGTGGTGGTAGTAGTGTTCTTGTTGGTTGTGGTCGTTGTTGTGTTCTGGTCGTTGTTGTGTTCAGAGTTGTGGTACTAATGTTACGGGTATTGCTACCAGAAATTATGTTTGTGGTATTTGCTTTGGTGGTAGTGATAGTGATGGTCGTAATTGCCGTTGTGTTGCTCAGAGTGATCATGTTTATGGTTTTAGGGGCATTGGTATCAGAGTTGATTGTGTTAAGGGTATTGTTGTCAGTGGTGGTAGTTGTGTTTAAGCTGGTGGTTGTGTTGTTGTTGGTGGTGGTTGTGGTGTTGATGTTGGTGGTTGTAGTGTTAGCTGTGGAGGTGGTAGTAGTAGTAGTGGTGTTTGTGTTGGTTGTGGTTGTTGTTGTGTTGGGAGTTGTGGTACTAGTGTTAAGGGTATTGCTACAATAAATGATGGTTGTGGAATTTGTTGTGGTGGTTGTGGTAGTATTGGTCGCAATTGTCGTTGTGTAGATAGGGGTGGTAGTGTTTGTGGTTCTAGGAACATTGGTATCAGAGTTGATGGTTGTGTTAGGGGTATTGTTGTCAGTAGTGGTAGTTGTGTTTGTAGTGGTACGTGCTGCGGTGTTAGTAGCAGTAGTGGTGTTGTCAGTGGTTGTGTGCATTGTGATCGGGGTGGTTGTGGTTGTAGTTCTAGGGTTATTGGTATCAGAGTTGATGGTTGTAGTGTTAGGGGTATTGTTGTCAGTGACTGTTGTGTCCGTAGTGGTAGTGTGTTCGGGATGGTGTTGTTTGTAGTTCTAGGGGCATTGTTATCAGTGGTTGTGGTGTTAGGAGTATTGTTGTCAGTGATGGTAGTTCTGTTCCAGATGATATTTGTGTTGTTTGTGTTTGAGATAATCGTCTCTGACATTGCCCCTCCAGATTTCCTTAAAAGAAAGAAATATATATTATATATGTATATATACACATACATATGAATATATAAATGTGTGTTTATATACATACACAGAGTTATTCATATATGTATGTATCTAATGCCTAACCACTTCACTTGCGTGATTCGGGTTCGGCATACTTCCAAATAGATGGCAGGACTGTGACCCATTTTCAAGTTGCACACCACTTCGGCGGGCCACGTTATGCATGATATGTATCTGTGAAGTTATGTCGGGTACTAGGGTGAGTGTATGTGGAAGTGTTCGTGTAAGTGTAGTGTAGGGAATGGGTGAAGATGATGATGAAGTTGAGGAAGGGAGAAGGGTAAACCCGGTGCCGGCACGTAGCCTACTCCTGTCGAATAGCACTAAGGAGGTCGCCAGGCTTAACGTCCCCATCCGGACAAATCACTATCAACAGTGATATACTGTATATCTTCTCTTCATATGCACTGCGGAGAGATTTGGGATTTAACCCAGGCATATTGGTGCGAAATTTTGTGATTAGAAGTTGTGCAACGCCATCTCTCCTAGTCCCGAGATAGAAATTTTATATGAAAATTTCTGACCCCGAATCCGGGCCGGCTAGTCTGGAGGCAGGCGCGCTACCACAGAGCTAACACGGCGGACCAATTATTCATATGTTCGTGAAACAATGAAACAATTCATCACAAATAACCTGTGTAATGGATTATGATAATCCTTACGCCGATAGAGAGAGAATCTTCCCACGTTTTTAAATGAGAAGCCCGCGAACATAGTTGCCGTGTTTTGCCGCCAGGAGACAATAGTGATAAATATGGCGTTTAGTAAATGGTAGCAGTCATTTTGTATTGGAATACGCAAGAATCTGGTCCGCTATGACTGTGCAGTAACAATTTCCAACAGAATTCCAGAAGGCAGCACCTGTTTTCAACAGTATCGAGAAATGTATGAGAAATTTGGGATTCACACGGACAAGTTGAAGAACAGACTGGCGCTACATTGAATGAAGATAGGGGAAATGATTATATCTTTTAACAAGACGGGTGTCTGGGTCATTACCACATCTCAATCAAAATTTTCCACAAAATAGGGTAGAACACACGAGGCAAGATGACGCGTTAATGTACTGGCAGAGCCTTCTTCAGTTACAAGCCGGAGCCATACGTCGGCATCACTGTAATTAACTGTCAAGCGGAGGCCTACGATCCATAACATGTGTTGGTGCTAATGCAGATTTTCAATGTAAATTAATGTTACAACATAAGTGTGTGTCGATGGAATTATGTTCACGGTCGTACCAAACGTTAATTGTTGATGTATTGTAAAATAATTTCGTGTTGACGATAAAAACAAAAGAATAAATGAAAATATGGCTGCAGTCTTTGGCAATTTTTACGGTTATTATGAATGACAAAGTGATAGACAATTCTTCTAAATATTTAATATTGTATTAAACTACATTTTTATAGTCTTACTTATGGTTTGTGCTGTATCAGAATTCTGGCCAAATTGTTGGGTCTCACCTGCTATAGCAATAAAGTTATGCTGTTGATTTTCAAGTTCATTGCAACAGCTGTTTTGTGATCCCATAAATGTTGCACTTTTGTTGAAGATTCGGAATGCCTACTATACGTCAGAACTACCTATAATTTGTAGATGCATACACTCACTTTGTTGTTTTTCAAGATTTGTTTATTAATATTATTTCTTTTGTAATAAATTAGTTATAAAGATGTTTATTTTCACTTCGTAATTACAGGATTTAAAGTTCACTGAGTTTACGCTAATTGGCACATACTAAATAGATATGATGTGTTTTGTTACGTATTATGTTGAAGGTATGTTTCTTCATTTTTTCATAGACTTTTATACTTGGCCTTGGCCTATTTAAAATTATATTTAAAAAATTTATAACAAATAATTTAGGATAACAGTATTGTTATGGTGACTGGCGAGGTTCAAACTAAAACTGGCTTCCTGGGCATCTGATATTTATAGAAAAGCACGACAGATAAGCACATGAAATTAAAATGTATATAATATCCTAGACCTTTCACGTCAGAGGTGAAACAACATAAAGTGGCAAAATATTGTCAATTTACTAGCCACATAATTGTTAATTTATTGGAATAGGGTATTGCGAAAGTACGTCGTTATTTTGTTTATTTTTGGTACAAGTAACATTTCTTTCAGTATTTATTTTCCCTTGTACCATCAATAAAAAACACGTATGCTTTTCATTTTTTTTAAAGTTATAAGTGGCTGTATGCAAGTACTTACGCGGTATTCTGAAACTCAAATAAAGTACCATTTGGATTCCGTAATAAATTACGTACATCAATACAATGAATCTTGATCATATGCACTTAGTTTTGTATCAATTAATGTCGAAAATGTACATCTGACAACGAAATCAAAGCACTAAAACGTCAAGCCTTTATTTCGACTCCGCCCGCCTCCACTCAGCGTTGCCAAACCTACCAATGTTCCGGCTTGTAACTGAAGATGGCTCTGGCACTGGCCAACCTGTACTCCGATTTGACTCCGCGTGACATTTTATTGTGGAGGTTCGTGAAGGATATTGCCTTTGTGCCTTCAATCCTCGCTATTCTCCAGGATTTTCGCAAACTACTGATATGATTCTGGTCTACCGTGATATACTAACATGCGCGTGGGAGGAAACGGATTATCGCATAGATGTATGCCGTCTTTTAGATGTGACACATTGAGAATTTGTGAAATTATATACAACAATTGGCAAGATTATCTTTTTTCAATATAATAAAATTTGATATCCTTTGCGTAATTTGTGGTGATTTTTTTTAAATGTTTCACGGACTTATGAAGAACCTTGTACAGGGACACCATTTTATTTTTACTTCAATTTTTATTATACCTGAGTTTTTCAATGTACTTCACTCCCACCCCCACTACTAGCAAACTTCCAACTGTTGTCCACACAGAACCAAGGCTGCATATGAGTTAGTGACTATAGTACGTTCCAGAAATATGTTCGCGTTTTCCAGTGAAGAAAAAGAGCTTTGAATATTGAATCATATTTTCGCACATACTGTCGTCCGTTTGCCTACGTCGCATCCCAGTTTCCTCCACCCGCTTCTGCTCGCCACACTGTAATGGCTAGTAACTGGGCTGTCTTAACTCTTTTCTGAAAACATTAATTTCTGTTAGGAATTGGACGTCTACGTAATATTATACAACTGTTTAATATAACTTAAATAAAAGGGCCTCGTTAAGTAATTAACTGTAGCGTGATTTCCCCCTTTTCTACGACCCTGCGACAAAACCACTTGGGCGGACAGTAGACAGCATGTCTGGGTAATTTTATCTTTTCGGATCGAGCAGAAGTGAAGATTTAATTTACAGTACGTAAGGTACGTACTCTTTTATAGAATAGGAACAAAATTATTTCAATATGAGTTACTCGTACGAAGGACGAAACTGGTAATTGGAATTAGGTACAGTAGTCTATAGTGCAATAATATGCACAAAAGAACTGAAGCCTGTATCGAAATGAACGGCCACCATTTTCAAAAATGTGTTTAAATATCTATATTATGATTATTTTTCAATTTAACTTCATTCTGTATATTGTACGCTAATGTGCTGTAAACAGTGTAATAGGCTATAGACTATACTGCATAATGAACACGTCCGCATGGACAGCTCATTTCGTGCGTAAAAACACTTATTGTTCATACAGCACTGTATTTTGATTAAACAAAAACCTAATGAAATTTATAAAACTCAAAATCGCGATATTTCCTAGTTTACGTATATGGATGAACTACTTTTCTTCCCTCCTATACCTAGTAAAGTGATTTGTTTGTATTTTACGCCAGTATCATCGAACTCCAGTCGTGGAAGGGGTAAGTTAATCCAAAGGTATAGCCAGGTTAATATTAGAAATGTTAGTAAAAATAAAATGATGTCCCTGTATAATATATTATTATATTATATTGTTATATCTACTGCTAAGGGAAATGGAATTAGCAAGAAAAGCATTTTTAAAAATAGAAAAGGAAATTCACTGTAACAAAGCATATGGAGAAATTGAATTAACTTCAACTTCCATCCTAAAACTTTATAATGGATAAAATCGTATTCATTTCAGAATATCCAGAGAATTCATATTCATGTAGGTATACAGGAAAAAATATAAAATTTTTGTGAATTCCGAGAAAAGAGTGCTGGTGTAATTTTCCCTCCTAAAAACCGTGTTAAATTCTTGTCATTTTTTGTTTATGGTCGTAGTACAAATTACTCCATTTTATTTAAATCACAGAAATTAGGGGAGAGTCGGTTAGTATCGGACATCGGATAATATCGGACAGTGAGTTTCTTTCATCTACTACACGATGATAGTACCTGATTGAATGGTTACGTTTCTGTGATGTCGCATAGAGAAACGTAACCATGTAATTCAGGTACTACCATATGGTGGTAGATGAAACACACTGTCCGATATTACCCGATGTCCGATACTACCTGACTCTCCCCTAAATCATGCTTTTATTCTTGTGATTACTATTTGTGAGGTAGCCGTCGGCAGTCCTTTCGTCTGTTTTGAAAGGGAGCAACAAACACATGATCAACAATGTAAAATTAACAAGTGTTTTAGGCCTACTGTTTTCCAAGCTGAAGTGCCTGTTAAAGCTGTTCAATGATATATCAACACAGCCAACTGTGCACTTATTTCCAGCGATTCGCAAGCAGCTTTGAACTGTATAAGGGACAAATATAACATGCATATAATTGAAAAATCCTTAACGACACCTGTAGCGGACAAGGTCGCAGTCGTGTTTTTTTTTCGTGGTTCTCCCGTTCCTCCATATTAGGGATCTACATTATTCCGTCAACATTTCTCCATTTCGTCATCATTCCATTGCATTCCCCGACGCACGGAGGAGGCTGGTCTAGTGACGACTGGGGGTTGCCTGCTCGAAACCTGGGGACTAACCTTAAGAATCGTAAAACAATTTGAAACATTTTTTTGTCTCAATCGATAGAGTACACCTTTCCGTATATATTTACAAATTTACAGATATAAATTCCAATTATTAGTGTCAATATTAATTTGTTTTGTAGTTATGCATGGCCAGGCAACAGAAGGGGGCGTGGCGTAACCTGACAGTACCTCCAATTCCAAAAACTAGTTATTGTCGCATGAAAGTAGTCAAAATCGCTGTTTGTGAAGCAGTGTCCACTTTCAATGATGGAGACAATAGTAAGATTGCAGCACTCAATGAATTATTTGTGAAAATAGGATATTTCTAAAAAAATCTCTTACTTCTCGCGATACCTTACGAGTTAAATCAGCAGAGAAAAGGGCACGAGAGTCGAATCTGGAGGCCAGAAAGACTAGGAGAAGATTAAGAATGGAAGGACACACTGAGGATGTTGACAGGGAGTGTGTAACATATGCAGCAGTGCTTTTTATTGCAGGATGTAAGTACAAGCATGTCCCAATTTTTGACACATTTTTCCGATAATTACATTTTTCTATACAAAAAACCTGAAATCTCATGAACCGTCTGTCTGATTTCATTCACATTTTGTACACTTGTCCTTTGTAATAATCTCTAGAGGTTGGACTACAATGGTTAAATTTGAATGAAAAATTAGCAATTTTCTAGTAAAAATACATTGAAAAATAAACAATATTTTTATTGCAAATTTAAAAATCTATAAATTTAGTATGAAGTCATTGAGAAAAAATCTTTAGATTATGATCTCAGGTTTAAAAGAATTGTAATTGGCTATTATTTTCTGTTTAGATTAAATCATGTTTTTTTGTAAGATGCATTATTTTTTAATTAAAAACTTTCAAACGTATTCATGGTTAGTAGATGTTTTAAATATAAAGTTGAAGCTAAAGTCATGTACAATAAATGTGCAAAATTTGAATAAAATACATGAAGTGTTAGTAAAGTTATTTAATATTTTGTAAAAAGTGGAACCGCTACTGTATGAAATCACGTAATATATTCACCCGATGTGGGTTTGGAAATGCTCATACCTCAAGTATTATCGTAATAGTAAAAGTACAGTGCTAAGTCACAGTGGCGACTCGTGATATTTTTTGTATGTAGGATGTGAGATTGTTGACTGATGAGCAAGACAAACTAATAATAATAGAGCATGCACAATTAATTTCTTGATGTAGTTAAATTCTTCTAAATGATCAAATATAACTTCACATATTCATTCGGCAGTCCTGTCACCTGAAAGTCCTGTAAATCCTTGTTTTTTTATTGTAGCTTATTTTATTCATTTTTATCTAATTTTGTTTTTATTCATTTTATTTCTTACATTATATTATTTAAAATTACTTATTATTTCGTTTATTCTGCTCTTTTAAAATGACCAATGAACTGCATTTAAAGAGGCTACAGGGATACTTGAAAATTCGTATTGTAGTCTGACAGGCTCTCCACTCCACCACTCAGAAAGCGGGGACGGGCGATTGCGGCCCGCGGTCAGTTTTATACGTCAGTCGCGTCCCTATATTTTTGGGTCATACGTCAATTGCATCCCGGACACAAACAACACTTCCCTTCCCATTTTACAGACTTAGGACTGGCTGTAACATCACCAATTTAAACATTAAAGGTAGGTTAAAAATGTTGTTTGTTACATCTTCATTTTTCACCATAAAACGTACTAAAATTCATGAGCAACATTTTCACCATAAAACTACAATCTTATTGGTTGAAACCTAAATGACAGATACAATCTCGTTATATAATCTTGTTGCAAATCAATAATGTTTTTACGCATTAAAGCTCCCTTCTCCCGCCTTGCCTGTTCAAATGGCAGAGCTATATCAGTACGTAGTTTTAAGTTTGTTTCGCGTTGTATTTCTTTCAAAGCTTGTATAAAATGGTAAATGTTTGTGTGAACAGTATAAAATAGACTATTAAGTTTTGAATGAAATGACTTGCAGCCATTAGCCGTTCTCATTGTTGTTGCTGCAAATTCTACCCATACTGTTGGAGGAAAACCGGCAGGCAGCTGTGGAAGCAAACTGAAATATTTTTTAAAAACCCCGGACGCAACTAAAGTATATATTTGAAAAAAACTCGGACGTAAGTGAAGTAGGCCTATATATTTTAAAAACCCCGGACGCAACTGAAGTATTCATTTTTCGTCAACATGTTTACTGGAACGCAACTGACACCTCCCCTACAAGGGTCGTAGTATTAGGATACACGGTAACATTCTCAAACGCGGTTACCATGGATGAATATATAATAGGATGCGAAACTGCGGCCAGCAACATCTGACGGAAGGGGGTTCAAATAAGATGATCAGCGCCCGACGTCGTGGGTGGTGAACATTAGAACTACGTGTCGGGTAGATTAGCCAGAGTTCTCTATTTATCCCTTCCTTCGAGACGGACAGACAATGCTCGAGAAGACAAGATGGCAGCCAGAAACTTGCTAATGAGTGGACATAAAGTGATACTACGTGTGTGAATAAGCAGTGTATGTTAAAAATTGATGTTTATGGACGTTGTAAAAATAGTGTTGTTAAATGTATTGTAAAGTAGTAGTAATAAAATAAATTGAACTATCTAAGTAGTTTTTGCAGACTTTTCCATTGCGCAGTACACTAAATACCCAAAGAATACAATCCAAATTATCTAACCTTTTGCTTTATTTTCTGTCTCTGTTTGGTTATATTTTAATTGGGTAGTGTAAAATAGATCGTCTCTTTTATCTTCCTGTTGGCTCCGGTAAGAATTTTCAGTGGAAGATGGTGTGAGAAATAAAAATGTAAATGTTTTATTTTAAATTGGGTTAGTTGAGAATATCGATGAGGGTGGGAGGAAAGGAATATTTTCTGCATAGTTTAACATTTTCGTCACCAGGTGCGCTGCTAAATGCATGGAGTAATTAGTTTTTGTTTTCATTACTTGGTGCGCTGTTAGATGTAGTAAGTTTTCCACCGTCCAACAGATAGCAGAAAAATCAGTTTCTACATTAGAGCCTCTAGCATGTTTTACGGGAAACTCAGTAAGTTTTTCACATCCTATTACATATATTCATCCATGCGGTTACAGTAAAGCCACACCCCACCCTCCGCACCCTCCCCTGAGTCCCCTGTCCTAAACATCACTGCTAGAAAAACAGTTTGTTTTAAGATATTTGGATGGTCCCTCGGAAAGTATTCCTAAGGTGCGAGATGTGCAGTGGCAACAACTCACGACAGAAAGTGGAAGTTTGAAGAAAATTATTACGTTCGGAACGCATTAAAAATCAAAATCTGTAATTAAAATGTTTTCTATCCTCAGAGGCACGAAATTAAACTGTAGGATCTTCCTCATATCTATCATGGAGAAATCACCACTGCTGAGTCATAGTGCCTCCTCCCGAAAATTCCATTCCATTCCAAAGGAACACGTGTTTGCACGTCGGGATACTCAATGGCAAGGAAGTACTAACGGATCTCTAACTATGGTCCGTCCCAGGAATCTATGGCGTAGAAAGACCAAACAAGACCTCTGAGAAAGTGGTACGTGGGAGGGCTAAGGCCAATGAATGCTCTGGGGGAGGCATTACTTGAACGAAGCGACCAATCGCTTGTAAGGAGGGGATAATTTCTATCTGAATTCTACTCTACCTTCTACCACAAGCATCTTACCCCTTAGCGGACTCCAGATAATGCTGCCCGCAATACACTCCGGCACAGATAGATTCCGCCCCCATATGCACGAAGTTATTCTACAGATTCCCGGGACGGATCATAGAGGCTTATTTTTTCCAACACTGACCTCTAGATTAAATTGTAAACACATGGTGCCCAACTACGTGCTTACGCAATTCATTTCAGGCCATTGAAAATTTAAAACATATTTTGTATGGTTCAATTTAATAATTTAGTTGAATCAATGTGTAAATGCGAGGAGAGTGGCCAGACCGTTCAACACTTGCCGTTTGATTACCCCGTTTTCGTAAGAGTTCCTTGTCATTACAATCACATGTTTCCTCATATTCTGGCCAATTTGGGACACCACTGTAATTTTGTAATTTATGTTTTACACGACATGCTACTCACGAGAATTTCGAAAATGTATATCACACACTCACAATTCACCATAAATAGCTGCTTGTTTACTGTAATTTCTGCAGCAAACAAATAACATAGGTTGTAATTATTCTAGTGTAATTAGCAGTGTATAAGAATGTGTAAAGTTTTAATGTAATAATTTTCATTCATTTGTAGAATTATTAACCCAGCATACCACTGGGTAAAATAGGGTTCAATAAATGAATATGATTATAAAAATTTAAAATAATAATAATGAAAATGACAATAATAGTAATAACAACAATAACGTAATATGTATGTTTTATATTATACGTACTTTTTTAATATGTCTGCGTTTTTATGACTTGTCTATGGAACATTCCATGTGAATCAACAAAAAAAGAAAATATATTTTTTTTGTTTTAAGTAATATATAACAAAAATCAAGTGAATAAAGAAATTTTCTGCACAACATCCGTTTCCTCTCTGCAATAGTTTTCATGCTATAAAGTGTCTGTGTGTGTGTGTCTGTCTCTCTCTAATGCCCACCCACTTCACTTGCTGATATTAAGTGAGTCGTTCAGAGCAAAAGTGGCGTAAGTCAAAATTGGGTAATGAGGTTTAAAGTAAAAATTCTGTAAAATACAGCGCAAAGTAACAATTAATACGTCCTTCTTGCTATCCACTGACTACTAATATTTTAAATAAACTGAATACTAATTACTAATTTGCGCTGTATTTTACAGAATGTTTACTTTAACACTCATTACACATTTTTGACTTACACCACTTCTGCTCTGAACGGTTCAAGTGTTAAACGTAATGCATATATTTTTCCGGCAGTCAACTTTTCAGAGAAAGATTACTCGTAAATTATTAAAGAGAGAATCTCCAGTTCTTCACCATTGGACAGATTTTATTTTTTTTATTTTATTGGGTTATTTTACGACGCTGTATCAACATCTAGGTTATTTAGCGTCTGAATGAAATGAAGGTGATAATGCCGGTGAAATGAGTCCGGGGCCCAGCACCGAAAGTTACCCAGCACTTGCTCATATTGGGTTGAGGGAAAACCCCGCAAAAACATCAACCAGGTAATTTGTCCCGACCGGGAATCGAACCTGGGCCACCTGGTTTCGCGGCCAGACGCGCTGACCGTTACTCCACAGGTGTGGACCCATTGGAAAGATAATTTTATGAAAAGTAAAATGATAAAAATAACTGAATAATTCAGTTATTTATTTTTCACATATTTGAAATATATTTACAAAATTTGACATACTTCCCCACATAAAAATATTTTGAAAGTCGCTCTAGTTTCCTTTTTGAAGTAGAAGACGGAATGCGTTTTCAAAACTTAGGGTTCATTCCTCTAATTATTGTATTAAAAATATTTTTTTTTCGGACGCTGTGCCTTAATTGTAAGCAACCCTCGACGAGCAAACCTGACTTCTTCGATCGCATGTTTATTGGAACTACGATGATCACGTGGCTGTCTGCCAGCTGTTGAGACGTAACTTTCAGTATAGTGGAAGTCCGTTTAATTTGGACCGCTTAACTTAAATCGCACGTAACTTCATTCACTGCAATGCAAAGTGTGTAAATTTTATAAACGAAAATAAGTATAGTGCAATGAATGCTTTGGTGAAAATAAATATTGACATACTTTTCACAAATTGTTTAAAAATAATTTTATTTAAAATATGTGTCCGTGTAATTTGGACCGGGAATTCGTGTAATTTGGACTGGTACATATAAACTCTCAAGCATTTATGTTATTTATTGACTAATTCTGAACAATAAAATGGATCAAGGTACCACTGAAGGAAACATTAGTAGGCCTAATATTAATAATTATTAATTGTAATATAAAAAAAATAATAAGTGTATTACGTTAAATTTACTGACAGGAATATTAGAAACTCTCCCGTGGCTGTGTGGTTAGCCTCTCTGCCTTTCACCAAGGCGACCTGAATTCCATCCTCTTTTGTGTCGCAAAGGAATTTGTAGTGGACAATGCGGGCGCGAGGGGTTTTTCTAGAGGCCCTTCTGTTGCTCTTCACCATTATCATCATTCCAACAATAGTCCACAATTACCCTCACTCTGCGAAGTCCCGTGTCAGACCTTAAGAACAAATAAAAAATGGCAGGGACTTGTACACATTGTGTTTCATAAACAGTATTTTAATAATATAAACGTACTGTATGTACGTTTGTAACTACTTATAAAACTGAACTTACGAGGTTAATGTATATGTCTTCTAGAATATATCTATCAATTATTATAAAAGACTTCATTCAGCATCATCTTTAAAATCACAAGTAAAATCTCACAGAAACGAAACCATTACAATTTCTTCTACGATCCAAATTACACACTGGCGGGCGGTCCAAATTACACACCATGCAAAGATTTAATTTACAATCAAATGTTACAAAAATATTTTAAATATTGTACATGAATGAAACTAGGTTAGGTGGACCCAGTATGGCCTAATACCCAATATGGTCTAGTTTCGATTTTGACGCAGTTATGGGTGAAATTCAACGGGTAGCGCTGGCATGTAATGCAGACAGTCCTGGAGATTCGTTTCAAGCTGGTGGCAGTTCAGTTTTTTTGTTTTCCATTGGCTACAGTCTGATAAAGTTGTTGAGTAATGAACTTTTCTTTCTGGTGATCTAATATTTGAAAGATAAGTTCTCGCTCTCTGTATACACGCATTGTTGGTCTCTCATTTCAGAGTTACGTATTATTGTAGCATCCAATATCTACTTTAAAATGATATATAATGCAGTTTACATTTATTTACAACATCCTGCTCATAACCAAACAAAGACAACATTATGTCAAGTGGAACCAATATGGCCTGTGAGAGGCCGTATTGAGTATCGTAGGCCATATTGAGTATAATTAGTAATTTTTATGTACTCGGAAATAAAAATCGGGTTATCATTTAATTGTAATTTAGCTTTATTATTTAGTTCACTATTTAGGGATTACATACAGTATAATTAAATATTTAAAATATTTAACAGCTCCCCTTATTCCAGAGCTGCCAAGTTGACAAAGCTTACAAAACAATTTTAATGAAGATAATGATATCTGAAAATACAGAATTATAAAAGTGGAATGAACAATTTTTTGGATACTTTTGTTCCTGAGGAGTGTTCTTCATTACCGCAACCTGGTCCGTCTACTCGTCCTGATGTTTGCATTTTAACTGATGACGAAGATGATCTTGTCGAGATTGCAACTCAGTCATCAGAAGAGAAGAGTGATACAGAACATGCCACTGACACTTCATTGAAAGATTTGATGCCAACATCCCCAGAAAAGGCACGTAAAACCTCGAATCGAAAATTAGCCATCAATAGTCGAGGTATTGTCCTGCAGAAGGAATTATTTCCTGCCTCAGAAACCACAGCAACACAACCTAATGATATTTCACACGATGGTAGTCAGAGAGCAGGAACCTCACACACTAAATCGGGAAAGCAGAAGAAAACAGTTGTAACAAGCAAGTCAAAAGGGACGAAGAAAATGGAATCATGGTTCTGTAACATACGCCAGGAAGAGGAGTGAAATTTGTGATACGTACTGTATGTGCATGAAGAATGTGCACGTTTAACCAAAAACGATAAAGTGCCTTTCATTTGCCCAGACTATGAACCAAAACGATAATTTTGAGAAGAAAAATTCTATAGTTGATTTTTTCTTCAGAATCTTCAACAAAAAAATGTAGAGTAGTTTTTTCTTACACTTTCATATACGTTTAAAAAGAATATTTGTTTTATTTCTGTATCATTATTTCCATATTTCTATGTAATAGAAAAAAATAATATTTATGTCATATTGCGTATATATGTAGGTCTACCCATATGACCTAAACGCAATAAATATTTTTAAGCTTCACTCTAACCATGTGGACGTTTAAAATGTGCTCATACTTCTATAAAGATTCTCACAATTGCTTGTCCTTTTGAATGTGAGTATCAGTTTTCATATTTCAGTTCACAGAAGCTTAAAAAAAGGTAAGCCATGCAGGGTCCAGTTACCTTATGTTACAAATTATCTTAATATTACCGCAAGAAAAACATCCTCTTGTTTCAAATAGTAACTTCACAGCACTCTTTCTCAACACGGTGCACAGTGGGCCAGAAAAAAGAAATTTATCGGGAAAAAATTATTGTGCAGTTCAAAGTTATTATAACTACCCAAACCATTATGTATTGTTAATTTTAGATTACTCTTAATTTAAAATACGGTTAAATTTTATTTAGAACTATTTTTAAAATAATTATATTCTGATTTAAATCATTACGGTATTATTATAGGATTGATACTTAAAATAAATAAATGTATTTTATAATGTAGAAAAGTACCTTAATATTCGACATCATCCTCTCCTTCCGCAACATCTTCCTCGGCTTCTTCATGATGCTCTCCTCCGTCTCTTCTTCTTCTTCTTCTTCTTCTTCTTCTTCTTCTTCTACCACAGTTACTGTTCTGTCTTCTATCACGCCAAACGATATTTACGGTTGCTCTAAAAGCTCTCGCACTTTTTGTGGTTGGGACTCACTTTTTTGAAGAAATGGAGACTGATATATTATTGCTGGATTTGACGTTATGAGAAGAAGATTCAGGACATCTTGCATATTGTCTTTGCAAGAAAATTTGCGCGCGTGTCCTTCTCGGAAGAGTCTTACATGCTAGTGACATGCTTCTTGGTCCTCTTCAGAAAGCATGCCGATTGCTAAATTGCAGATTGTATTAATTTCCTGCCATGTAGCAAACTTTTATGTACACTGGCGGGTATATATTGCGAGGGGCCTGTTTCTCAAAAATACTAGTTTAGTAGTTCGCCAGTTACTAGTTGCCAGAGTATATTTCACCAGCTCTAGTAGATTCTGTTTCTCAAACTATTTTACCAGTCTAGTAACTTGTGACAATTATTCACTAGTCACATGATCTCTTTCACTAGTCAGCTAATTGAGTTAATTTGTTTATAGTCATTGGTAGGTAGTGTTATTTGAGGTTAGAAGGCTAAGTTGTTTGTGTCTTGGTTTTCATTTCTCTTTTCGGTTGAAATGCCATCAATTGAAAGCAAATTAACTATACTCAATATGATTAATGGATCAAAGGATATATTATTCGATGCTTTTTTAAGGATATTAACAAAAATGATAAAAATGATAAAGCAAACGAATGGCCCAACATTAAGAAAGGAACTTTGATAAATACCAATTCGAGTTCACAGTTAGCTATGTAGGTAGTGGGTCTACTGGCGACATGAATGCCACTTATGTCTTTATGAAAAATTCGCTAATTTCTTTTTCAATTTTACATTTTCATCTATTCATAAATTAGCGTAGTTTTATATTTTATTTCTAGGCTAAAGTCCACAATGTCAGAACTGGCAGTAGAGGAGGATAGCCAGCAAAAATTACTGCAGATGATGAATTGGTATTAGATTATTAGGAAAAAATTCTACAAGTGTTGCTGGTCTAGGACAGAAAGACCAGATGGCATTGGAAAATAATCAACATCCAAATTTGTATAGCAATTTTAGCCTATTGAAGCTTTGCTGGTAACGCATTACTTCTATTTTTTTGCCTTGTTATGACAGGTCTGTCTATATTTAACAATTCTTCAAGCTTTTCAGCACTTTACCTAAACCGTTCATTATTTTTAAACAATGTTCCCATAAAGGAATAATTGTTCTTTCTCGATATAGTTTTAGCTCTTATCACAACAACTTCATCACTTCAATCGAAACCACTAAACCACATATTAAGAAAAATAACTACAATATTTTGTTTTGATTATCCGAGAAAGGTTGTCACTAGTAACTGACAATAGAGAACTCACCAGTCTCTAGAGCCTTATAGCAATATTCTTGTTGAATACTAGCATTTTGAGAAACAGAATCACTTATGAACTGGTGAAATCGACCAATATTACTAGTCTGTGAACTGGTAACTACTACTTTACCCTTGTAGTTTCTAGAAACACAGACTTGTAAAATAAACTACTATTACTACTGTGCAGTCTAGTATTACTAGTCCATGAGTTTTGATAAACAGGCCCCAGGGATACAATTCTAAATAGATGGTTGTTGTATCAAGTGAAAATTTATAAAATGGGTCTATATTAATGGGAAATCCGCTAGATATTGCACGCAGAATTATAAGAAATCTATATATTGTAACTTTTATATTACAACAATGTGGGACTTTTATTATTAGGGGAGAGTCGGGTAGTATCGGGCATCGGGTAGTATCGGACAGTGCGTTTCTTTCATCTACCACCATATGGTAGTACCTGAATGACATGGTTACGTTTCTCTATGCGACATCACAGAAACGTAACCATGTCAATCAGGTACTATCATCGTATGGTAGATTAAAGAAACTCACTGTCCGCTATTACCCGACGTCCGATACTACCCAACTCTCCCCTACTTTTAACCACACACCCGTCAATAATGAGTATTCCACTCAACATCTCAACACAGTAGTCGTTATTGCTCTACACACAGCGACAATGACATTTCACGTGTATTATTGAGAAGAACAACAATGTACTCCTAATTACAACTAATGTTCACAATGTACAAAACAAAACTGTCAGTTCTAAGTTCGTTCGCTTTGGCTAGTTCTTCTAGCTCACTCACTCAAGTTCAGGGTACGTCGAACCCCAAGCCTTCCAGATACATTTCACTGCACTTCGAAACCAAGACTTCCAGATAGTTCACTGCACTTCGAACCCAAGCCTTCCAGATACAGTTCACTGCACTTCGATCACAAGCCATCCAGATACAGTTCCCTGCACGTCGAACTCCGCCCTCCAGATGCGGTTCCTACCACGTCGAACCCAAGACCTCCGGGTACTTTGCACTCGCCTGGATACTGCCACAGTTACGGACCTTCTCAAGTTCACTGCACCTCAAACTCAGATCCTCTGGATACGTCTCCGCTGACTGAAGACACTAGCTCTCTCTCGCAGCTAACTGACTAGCTACCTTCGTCGGCAACTCACGGTGTTATTTGTTTACTACCATCGTCTAGAATGTTCTGCGTCGCGAAGCCTCTGGGCCTCCACAACAATCCGCTTCCTGACTTCCGCTCTCTCCGTCCCGCGCCGGGACAGCAGCTATTTCCCCTTGCTCCACGCCGCGCCACAGCGTCTACCGAAGCCCGAGTTCCGGTTTCCCGCTCCTCCGTCTCGACCCGTACCGCGCTGGATGCTCGCGCATACTACCGAGGCCACCAGGATTTTCCAGAACGCTCCACACGGGTGCCACAATATCAAACTTTTATCTACGCCTCTGATGGTTGAAGACAGTTAAAGTTCTCTAAAATACCTACGTGTAATATTCCCAATATCCGCTAACGCCTTGTTTAGGTTGGTCACTAACTAAGGGGTTAGGTACAGCTTACAACAGAAAAATTTTGGAAATATTCAACATTTTTTCCCTCCATTACTGTATCTTGTACAATAATGAAAATTAGTATATATATATATATATATATATATATATATATATATATATATATATATATATATATTTACGACTTAAAAATTATTTACATTTTTTTTTTTTCAAAATTCAGTTCACTGTGCAGTTATGAAGCGTTTCCCACATAACTAAAAAACTATTCAATATTCTGTGATGAAGTTTGTGTGTATTAATGCATGTCATATCTACAATATGATGCAAGATCAATTCTCTATCTTTGATAGATTGTATGATAAAAAATAAATTCATTTTACAAAATGGTCAAATATCGGTATTTTCTTCTAACAAATATATATATATATATATATATATATATATTTATTAAGGAATGTAGTTGAAAGAACATGATTTTCAGCAATAAAATAAAAGAGAGAGAACATGAAAAATTTAACAAATTTATGAGTTATAAGGGAAAAGCTTCATCACTGCACAGTGAACTGCAAATTTTGAATTAAAAAAAATATATAAATACTTTTTTAATCGTAAAAATATTTTTTTCATATAGCAGAAGGGCAGTATTTTACACATACCACCAATTTTCATTATTTTACAAGATACAAGGAAAAAAGAAAGTTGAATATTTCTAAAAATTTTACTGCTGTAAGCTGTACCTAACCCCTTTTTCTGTTTAAAGGAGAAAGGGTTTCCTAAATTACCATTTTGGCCATTTTAAAATTACATTTTCTAGGGGAAGTTCTAGTTTTAGGTTCACTACAACCGAAGTGAGGGTTCACTATAAACGGAAATATTAATGCACTTTTTAATGTATGCGACTTGGGGAGTTACGATAGGTAGTGAAATCCGGTTACGCAAACCAGCTATAACGGCTGGGGGGCTCATCGTGCTAACCACACGATACCTCCATTCTGGTTGGATGATCGTCCACCTCTGCTTCGGCATATGGCCGTGAGGCCAGCAGCTGGCTGGTCGGTTGGTCGGTCTTGGCCCTTCGTTGGCTGTAGCGCCACGGATTATTATTATTATTATTATTATTATTATTATTATTATTATTATTATTATGCGGGTAGGGACCAACGATTTAGGTTCACTATAGCTGAATGGTCACTATAACCGTGTTCACTATATCCAGAGTTGACTGTAATTACTGTATGTTATAGAACTCAATATTATTATTTTTGTCTCACAAGTCACTTGTTGCGACAAAGCATGCTATTGTGACATTTACAGTTGTAGAGAATTGTCTTCTTCACACACAAGCACCACTTCGAAACACAATTTTTTGCAAGCACAACGGATGAACATTTGTCCGCTTCCGATGGCTTCTTTCTTTGCTGCAGTTCTCAGCGAAATTTCTGCATCTGGCACCTGTTCTCGTGTCAAGAAAATTTGAGGGCATACTACATCAAATTCAGATCTGAAAGAAAGAAATTGTGGTGCATCGCGTGTTGGTGAAATTAACTACGCTATCAATTTTTAAATTTGAGTGAACCTACTTGCAGTTGCAGTTTATTCCAAATTTCATCCATTGTTCCAATTCTGTACAATTCGTCGTCATTTCTGTCAAGCACGACTCCTATTGGGTTTCGCAAATCGGCCTTTCCCCTGTCGACATCCGGAATGCGTATTATGATGTTAACTCATATACCAACTGGAGGATGCGTTGCATCTTACTTGAAATCGTTACAACGGGATTTTACTAATAACAATCAGTTATTTCTAGATCTAACTTAATTATATTAGTAAAAACTAGAATTTACTAAAGAGCCTTAGTTATTTCTAAATGTAACTGAATTACATAAGTGAAAACTAGAATTTCCTAAAGAGCCATAGTTATTTTTAGATGTAACGGAATTACGTAAGTGAAAACTACAATATCCTAAAGAGCTTTGTCAGAACTAGAATTTCCTAGAAATTTCGGGTTTCGACAGATTTCGCGTTATGACTGTAACAGTAACATCACAGTCAGCTGTTCTCTGTCACAACATTGTTCATATCTTTAGGGGAGCATCCACAAATGTAACACGATTGTGCTGACGATCCTGCCACAGCACTACAAATTTTACCGTCCACCATCGTAAGCAACAATGTTAAGAAATCTGTAATGTCTTTCCCACCTACTATAATCGGAATAGATCTAAGATCTTGTCTACCGCTGTAGTCTCGTGGTAGCGTCTTCACTCCCGAACCCAGCGGGCCGAGGTCCGATTTTCAACTTAGAACAATTTTCTTGAGTGAGATTTTTCCGGGGTTTTCCCCTGATTCCTATGAATGAATACAGGATGTTTCCGAATTGGTGTTATGGAACAGTCGTGGAAAAATGGTATGGGCCGGATGTCTCCTACGTTGGTACTTGTTGATACAATCTGTGAGCTTGTCTACTGTTCCCATTGGCTTATTCATATTCGAAAATCAAGTCTGCTTATTCCGCTCTCGTGTACTTCTTCATTTCACTAGGACTGATCGACTGTACAAATTGCAGTGTCCAGTCGATCAGTCCCAGTGAAATGGAGGAGTACACAAGAGCGGAATAAGCAGACCTGATTTTCAAATACGGATGAACCAATGGGAACAGTAGACAAGCTCACAGATTGTATCGATTAAGTACCCACGTAGGAGACATCCGGCCCATACCATTTTTCCACGACTGTTCCAAAAGTTAAGGGAAGGAGGGCACGTGGTGCCAAATTACAATTCCATTTCCACACAACTATTTTTGCTTATAACTTTCGACTCAGTAATTTCCGGACCATGGTTCCTGGTCTGAAATTGATACATGTGCCCTCCGCCAACATCCCTGAACGTTTGTAACACCACCTCGGAAACACCCTGTATATTAGTTATGATGATAAATGTATCAAAGTGTCCAATTAATTATAAGCCTATTTCACACTAACACTTTCTTAATTAGGAAAAACAAATTTCCTTCAATTGTTACTCCATTTGTGTAGTTAGAACATGTGATCAGAGTTCCTGTATGGTGAAGTGCGCTTGGTGTTCTGTCTAGCCAGGAAGACATTAGACGCAATCGCTTGAAAGTCGGATATTCGGTTGGATGCTCAACCTCGCCGGTTGTTCTGCGACCGGTCGAATATAAACCGGTTCAAAGCGCTGTTCTGCAACTCTGCTTACAACACAACTGGGGTGCGGACCAGATGAGTTCTTATCTATCGGTAACATTCGACCTTTATATTGGCTTCGTAAACTTTAGAATTCCACCCTCCTTTGCGGACAAGTTCCTCAATTGAACTGACTCATAGATGCTCAATATGAGCCACTGGCGTAGCTCGGTCGGCTAAGGCGCTTGCCTGCCGATCCGAAGTTGCGCTAGGGCGCAGGTTAGATTCCCACTTGAGCTGATTACCTGGTTGAGGTTTTTCCGAGGTTTTCCCCAACCATAAGGCAAATGTCATGTAATCTATGGCGAATCCTCGGCCTCATCTCGCCAAATATCATCTCGCTAACACTAATCTCATCGACGCTAAATAACCTTGTATTTGCTACAGCGTCGTTAAATAACAGCATAAAATGATACTCAATATGTGTAGAATAGAATAGAATGTTTCATTTTCACTGGCAGAGTTAAGGCCATAAGGCATTCTCTTCCACTCAACCAGCCTCAATCAATACAATAGCGACATACATATTTAAATTATGAATATTTACAATACACTAAAGATTCTGCAGCAATATTCTTCAGTTAAGTTTTAACGACTAGCACACTAGAACACTCTGTCCAATCGAATGAAAAAATCGCTGTACAAAGACTCTTACTTCTTCAGTTCGTTCTATTCGCTCATAATGGATTCATAATGATGGAGCTCATATTGTGGTGAAGACATCAGTGCAAATTTGTGGGAGAAAACGAATACAGAAGGAAAAGTGTACCTTTCTCTCATGGTATTACCTGTTCCATATACCGTCACTGGTGGAGACTGCGTAAACAACAGCCCAAGCCTTCTCCAAGAATGCTAGATACATGCGACGGGTAGTAATAGCTTGGAGCACAAATTTCCAACCATCCTACGCTCATATGCCCTTATTTTAACTAACTCCTCAATTATTACTTTCATATTTCATATAATAAGAAAGTATTAGCGTTATTGAAAAAATATATATATATATATATATATATATATATATATATAATGCCATCCTAGAATTACAAACAGCTTGTTACTACATCAAAAATCGTGCATAATTCGCTTATTATAGCACGCGTGCCGATAAAAGCAATGACGTATTTGCTATTACGTAATACCGGAACGCTTTCTATCTTTGTTATCGCTTCTACGCGCGACGTAACAAGAAGTGAAATGCAGGCCAGAAGGTAACGTATCACTTTTGTAATATCACATGAAACAGTTCTGTGGTTCAGAGAAACTATATTAACAAAATAAAGAAACATTTGTAACATAACCTGCAACCTCACTATCGTTCATGCGACATTCACTCATGCCATAATCATCAAGATTATCCATTGTTGCATAAATAACTATTATAGCTTAACTGTTATAGCAGCTTATCTGAGAAGTTAGAAATGATTTGTCAGTGAGGAGGTACTCATTAATCAACAATTTCATTAAGATTTTTTACCATATTCATAGATTTATTCCGGTTGACCCTTTCGCTCCCAGTGTAGCCTATAAGCTACATTTTCTTTCAAAGTCAGAAGTTCTTATGAAATCATACATATGTCAAACAGACCCAATGTAGCATGTAAGCTACGGGTGTCTGAAATATGTTACTGCCAATTAAAAAAAACAACCTAAAATATTTTTAAAACATTCATTAAAAGCACAAATATAGAAAATGTGAATTTTTTTTCTATCAACAAAAACTTTTGGGTATGAAAGGGTTAATTACTTACTTCGTGTTGTTTCAAGTTTTCGACTATGTTTGACATTTGTCGTCTTCCTTTGGGCTGTTGCAGATTCAGTGGCCTTTTTTTTCTGAGAACTTTTCTTCCTGGTACATTTTGTATCCTTTTGCAACGCTGCCCTAAGTTGTGGGTGGTGACGGTCAATCTGTCAAGTCAGGGAGAACAAACAAAATATTCAGCACATACAGAGTGTAGACTTAGACCTAGCATAACCAATCTCCTTTTAAAATTTGTGCTAAACTTTCTTGTTACTCCCAAGCGTTGGAATTGTGTTCAACCGTCTTCTGATTACTCTTACATTGGTCTTCTAAGACAAAAATGATATAATATGTGGAATTAATAGTTGAATTATAACACAAATTGAGATGTGCTGCTGAAACTTTACATCTCATTACAGTCATACAGGCCTATGAAAATATATTATAGCGTAGATATCTAGTTAATTACACTGTTCTTTGTGTCAAGAACGTATTTTACCATACCGGTACTTATGGTATAGTTTTAGAAGACATTACAATCATAACTAGGGACCAGAAGTTAATGCAAAATCATACTGTTTACAATTGGTTTCATCCCATGCTCGTTGGGATGTGTGCATGAATTATGACTTTGTGAGTCTAAAAATGATTACTTGGTGTGGCATATTATTGAATATGTTCACAATGTTTACACATTTTCACCACAGCATAAAATTTTCGATGATTCTGAACTAGTACGTAAATTTTTACAATAATGTTAATTAATTTAGTGTGTTTTAGTCGAATTTTTTAAAAATATTTTAAGTTTTGTCTATAGGTCTATCTATATTCTGGAAAATACGATAGGCATAAAAATTATTTTTAGTAGTAGTACAGTAATTTCTATTAAGAATTCACATGATTAATTTAGAGATAACAACGACCGAGTCAGCCAACATGAGCACCCTGTGCCGTTGTTGACTAATGCTGGTGCATCTTTTGAAAACAAAATTTCGGCATTTTCTGAAGATTTATGTCAAGTCATTCATTGCAGCAGATAATTCCTTTGTGCAAAATAAAAGATCTACAATATTATGGAAGTTCTTGACAAAGTACAGCAATAGTGAAATACATGAGGAATCAACTCTCAGGAAAACTTATATTAGAGATATTTACAAAGATATCATTAAAAACCCGAGAAAAAATGAAGTACAAGAATCTTTGGGTTTCTATCGATGAAACGACAGATGCTTGTGGCCGTTATATTGCGAATGCGACTATGGGTATTTCAGACACAGAGAAAGCTGGGGAGATGCTTTAGTGAACGTTGAAGAGACAGAAAGAGCAAATCATTTCTCCACTGTTCAGTGTTTCAAAAATGCCATGAATATCCTATGTCAAATCGTGTAAAATTCGAGAATATTGTGCTATTTCTTCCAGAAAAAATGGTTCACTTAATATTTTTGGTGCATAGACATCATAATTTGTGAAAAAATACGCGTTCAATACTCTAACGTGGAAGAATTTATTTTGAACATGAGAAAAAACTTAGTAAAATAAATTACTCTCTAACAATAATACTGGAAAGCTTGCCTGTTTAGCATTGCAAGCGGCGGCGAAAAGTGACTGTGCTGCTATCTAGCGGCTTGGATTGTTATACACTCCTTGCGGCGTGCTGGGTTACGTGAGGAAAAACGGAGAGGTGTGCATTTGATGTGAATAAGAAAATGTAAATTAGAGTCGCGAGGTTCACAAGATTTTAAATTAATAACAAGTTACAAAGTTATTGAAATATAAATGAAATGAAACAATTCTTGTATTTTATTTAGTTGTGCATGACTTCAGAAACTTTCATACATCGCGTATTTCATTTCTTAGCTAACAGTTAACCATTTTATTTTTGATCTAACAATTTGTTAGCACATTGAAATATTTGTCAGTGAAATACTGGCACAGTCTCTGTTTTAGGGATGAAGCCTGTATCTTGTATTTTATCTTTTACATCAAGCAGATGTGATTTTAAAATCTCTGCAGGTGTGGTATCTTTGATAGAAAATAACTTATAGTTTGTTTTAAAATTTTGCACATTCCTCGAATAATGAAAACCATTGCTTGGCTTACAAGTGGTACTTCTGACACTTTTACGTCAGTTGAAGTTTGTTGATTAGGCCTCTCTACACCTAATTCAATGAACCCCTCAAAGTGTCTGCTTTAGCATTATAAGTTATATTTTCCTTCAAAGACATTTCATCTTCAACAATAATTGTTACAACCTTTTCATTCAATGACAGAATATCGGAATTTATTGCATGGTACGATTTATACCGGGGCCTATACCAAATCCATGAAGTCAATTTTTGAGAGATCTAACTGTTGCTAAACATAATTTCCTTCTTAAAAATCTTCAGCCTTGAGGTGAATATTAATGGAAAGTTGCGCAAAACTTTTGTCGTAACTGGAATATCGTCTCTCCAGTTCCTTCTTTTTAAGCACAACTTGTGACTAATGAATTCATTATCTTGAACAATTTTAATTAAATCGGGTTTTGAACTTGCTGTATTCAGAGCTGTCATTTCCACTTGAGCCATTTTTTATCTTTTAGGATTTCTTGCGTCGTAAGAAATGAATTTAATTTAGTAAAGTATGAATAATGCTTTTAAAGTGTAGGACTAGGCAAATTATTTGACCGAATAACTACCTGAATCACTTATTATGAAAAAAACATGAGTCCACTTTCTTCACAAAATCAACAATTCACATTTTTATGTTACGCATTCCAAGGCACGCTATTTGGTTAAATGTATGAACAATATAAAGTAGATTTATGCATTTTAATACATAAATGTTTCAGTTAATATAGGGAATATGTCATTGCTAATCCACTATCTAATTACATGATGGAGGAATATCGTCTTTCGTTTGTATCTGATGTCAGAAAACCCGTAGCCTCCTCGATGCAAGGTCTAATATCTTTCATTCGGATCTTCGCGATTCTTTCATATTTTAGTAGATTATTTTACGATGCTTTATCAACATCTTAGGTTATTTGGCGTCTGAATGAGATGAAGGTGATAATGCCAGTGAAATGAGTCCGGGGTCCAGCACCGAAAATTACCCAGCACTTGCTCATATTGGGTTGAGGGAAAACCCCGAAAAAACTCAACCAAGTAACTTGCCCCCACCGGGAATCGAACCTAGGCCACCTGGTTTCGCGACCAGATGCGCTTACAGTTACTCCACAGGTGTGGACTGGTTATTTCATTATGCTTTGATTTTGACTCTTTTCGAAAGAAGGAAGTGTTAAATTCAATGAAGGAGTAACATATCTTCAGTCTGTTATTAAAAGCAGAGTATTAAAAATTAACAGTCTTTGAAACTCCGGTAAACTTTTTCAATTTAATACATTCTATTTTTATTTACCCCTAATGTTTCAAATTATGGTTCTCAAGTCCGATAATCAAAAGTGATCTGAATATATTGTGATTTTTGTACAGATATTCTGTCCCTTTAATTTTAAGTGTCTAGAAGTGTTGACAACGTTTTTAGTTGGTGCTCGCATTTTGCTTATGATATTGTTTATGTTTTGATTCTTAAAGAATTTTAGATAAGGACGCAAGTAGCGATAGTGGCTGACGCGACCTATTAAACCTTACTAAATAACGTCTGTCTTTTGGTTTACTTACCCATATGAGCATGGCACACCTAAAAGACAAACGCAAATAACTTATTATTATTATTATTATTATTATTATTATTATTATTATTATCTTGTAACAGAAAAGTAATATTCTACTGGAATTTACATGATTACTCCCAATCTCTATCTTTTGGAAATCTGAAGAAAGATCTAACATATTTTGCTAGATGTAGTTTTTACAAAACACAGAAGAAAGAATTCCACATTTAACTGACATAATGGGAATAATCCTTACATTACGTCTTTGTTGAAGAACAAAGGTCATATCACAGTTCATCGGGCTATTCGTTACGTCATCCTCGCTGCATACAATCCCTCCCGCTAGATAGCACTGGCGAATCATTCGCCACTTTTACCATGAACTTTCCGGTATTGTCATTGTAGAGTATTTGCTAAAATCACTCTCTCGTTGCAAATGATTAAAAAAAATTCACCAGATACTCCTCTACCGCCTAAGCGAATACTAAGTCGGGGCACATGCTGAAAGCCGTCAATTAGTATTGTAAATATTTTTTCTATTTTTGAAAAAAAAAATAATCGAAACTATTCATTCACAAAGTAGTGCAACTGTAACATTAGTTATGGATTCCATGAAAGACACCAAGATGAGGGAAGACTTAGCATATATTTCCTCAAGTTTTGGATAGGTAATTTTAAGTATCACTAAAGTAGAGAAAAGTGGCATGTTCTCTTGTAATTTGAAAATTGAATTACAACAATAATGTAGTGTGAAATAATACCCAAGTAGGTCTGTTTCCTATTTATACTATATATATCCTATTACACTAGTAGAGTTAGAAAGTACCGGAACTTCAGATGGCAACACCATGCTCTGTAGACAACTTCTATTTCTTGTCCGTGTGGCCTACTCTCCAGGCGTATAGACTCACAAGGAGAGGACACGCTCTGTATATCACCGAATTAAATAAGATTGTGTGAGATAAACGTACAAGACGTGCTGTTTAAAATCATACCTGATATAGGTGGCCAATGACCTCTCGTTTTGGAAATATTGGCTATTGTTTGTGACATACTTCCGTTGGGTGCCTAACAGGTAAACATTATACTATGTAAGAGCGTAGCTCTTATGGTTGGATGCTGAGATCCAGGCAATCCCAGTTCGAATCCTAATGCCTTCTCATTTAAAAATTATTATTATTATTATTATTATTATTATTATTATTATTGTTATTATTATTAGAACCAAAAGGACAATTTGGTCCAAGAGTGCAACGTCAAGTAGATGAACTCCTAAATTCGGAATATATGTGTAACACGTTCTTCATCAGGAAAGCTGACATCTCAACTCCATAAGTAATATCTGGAGAAAGTAATAAAGACATATGTGAAAGAGCAGCCATTTCTTCTAATTCTGGACTCATGGGAAGGGCAGGTAAAACCTTCTTTGTATGACGAAATATTTACAAATAAAGAAAATGAAGTAACGTGCAACCTTAAAGTGATTTCACTCAAATGTGCTGGATTATGCCAGTCCTGTTATGTTTATCTTTTTAGACAGGTGAAGATTTTAATCAAATATTTGCAAAATAGCTCTTTCATTTTACAAAGTGGACGACAAATTGCTTCAAGGGAGGATGCCCTCAAAATTCACTCCTTAATTCACTTTCAGTTGTCAGCTCCTATATTCAAAGCCATGTTGAAATATGCGTGGTATGCATCAAAATTAATAAACGAACGAGAAGTGTTTGTGAATGTGAAAGATGTCTGTTTCGCAGCAGAAGTGCGGAAAAATGTGTGTGACTGTGGACAACCTTCTTTCATTTGCTGTGCATGGTGCAGGAAATATGTGTGTCTTGTGTGTTTTCATGATATTTATCATAATGAAACATGTACAAAACGAAGTGGAATAGAAACAGAACAGACACCAGTGACCTGCCTATGTGTGCAATATTTCCTTGTTTATCCTTTACTATACAATGTTAGTTAATTAGTAATTTGTTTAAAACATGACGAAGCGTTCAATACATTGAGAAATATGATATATGTAAATAGATTATTGTGACCACACTATTAATCATTATTAAAAGAAAAAAAACATAGGACCAGTTAAGATTCGAACTCAGGTTCCCTGAATAACAACTCAGCACCCAACCACATGAGCTACGCTTTTACACAGTCCAATGCTTCCCTGTTAGGCACCTAACGGAAGTATGTCACAAACAATAGCCAATATTTCCAAAACGAGGGGTCATTGGCCACCCATACCAGGTTTGACTTTAAACAGTACTTCTTGTACTTTCATCTCACACAATCTTTTTCATTCGGTGATATACAGAGCGTGTCCTCTCCTTGTCAGTGTGCCGACCGAGCAAACAGAAAAGTAATGCTTGAAGTGCTCTTTGATATTCAGGGTCTCATCAATTTCGAGTTTATTTCTGAGGGTCGAACTGTCATTAAGGAGACACATGTTGCAATTTTCGACGTCTTGGTGATGCAGTTCGACGAAAAAGACCCAATTTGTAGCATGGACAGAATTAGGTTCTTTATTATGACAATACCCTAGCACATCGGTCGCTCTTGGTGAGCGAATTCCTCACAAATCACAAAATACCTGTCCTTCCACAGCCATCATATTCTCCAAATCTTGCTCCAGCAGATTTCTACCTATTTCCAAAGGTCAAATCCCTACTCAAGGGACAGCGGTTTGCGTCAGCTGACGAGGTGAAAATTCATGCGACACGCGCTCTGCAAGAAGTGACCAAAGACTGGTTGCAGGAATGTTTCGAGAAATGGTGTGGACGCTGGCAGAAGTGTGTCAGTGCCCAGGAGGCGTACTTTAAAGGGGGTGTTGTGTAAATGGCTACATGTCATCTGCAACAAAGTTTTATATACATATTCGGTTACGTTTTGACTCTACTAGTAGGTAGAAATCTGTTGGAGCAAGATCTGTAGAATACGGTGGCTATGAAAGGACAGGTATTTTGTGTTGTTCGAGGAATTAGCTCACCAAGAGAGACCGATGTGCTAGGGTACTGTCATGATGAAGAACCCAATTCTGTCCTTGCCACAAACTGGGTCTGCATCACGAAGACGTCGAAGAATTGCAACATGCATCTCCTTACTGACAGTTCAACACTCAGGAATAAACTCGAAATTTACAAGACCGTGGATATCGAAGAACAATTCAAGCATTACTTTCCCCTTTGATCGGTCGACACACTGAGTCTATACGCCTGGAGGGTAGGTCACATACCACACGGACAAGGCAGAGAAGTTGCCTACAGAGCATGGCGTTGCTACCCGAAGTTGCGGTACTCTCTGACTCGACTAGTATATCTAACTTTTATACTATCTCAACATAATGGCAGATTGCTTCTAGTGTTAACCCAATGACTGCATTCCTTGAAGAACTTCCCTCGTTTCTTATCGCTTCTACAACTATTGGAAGAGAGCGGAATAACAAAGCTCTACTTCCCCTTTGCGGAAGAAAGACGTTATATGCTCCGGACTGACCGTTAATACGGTGAAGTTTGCTTCGGATTTCTACCAGTATATGGGAAAGAACTTTATTACAACGAACTAACATTGTCACAGATCTGATTTGTTATGCTAGGAACTACGTAGTTTTAAATACAAAGAGGACGACATATAGGCTACGTATATAAAAATTGTATGTACGTTTCTTGCATACAACATGATGACAATGATGATGATGATGATGGTGATGGTGATGATGGTGGTGTTTTCGTTCTTGGTATTAGTTGGTAACAGTAGTAATAATATTATTACATTGGGTCATTCCATTGTTACCGCTGTGTCAAGTATTTAGTTATATTAAATAAAAGAATTAATTTCGGAATATGTATGACAAGAACTTTCTTGTGTTAAATATTATTAACGTACCTTGTTAACATCTTTCGACCTATTTTCGGTCATCTTCGGAACTGGTCTTTGTTGGTCTTGGCGCCTCTTGTTTCCTGTGTGGGTGTGTTCGAAGTGTAGAGTCAAAGAGTGTATGTGTTTTGAAATTGAGTTGTGTGTTGAGAATGTCGTTGGGTGTGTTTTCGTGTGTCTGTATATTTCATATTGTTCTAGTGTGTTGAGTTTCTGGCTTTTTGGTTGGATGTGCAATATTTCCATGTCTGTGTTGATGTCTCTGTAGGTGTGGTTGGCATTTGTGATATATTCTGCATATGTGGAGGTGTTTTGTAATTTTGTTATTACTGTGATGTGTTCTTTGTAACGTGTTTGAAATGATCTGCCTGTCTGTCCTATGTAGAAGTTGTTGCAGGTGTTACATTTGAGTTTGTATTACAAAACACCTCCACATATGCAGAACACATCACAAATGCCAACCACACCTACAGAGACATCAACACAGACATGGAAATACTGCACATCCAAGACCAACAACGAACAGTTCCGAAGATGACCGAAAATAGGTCCAAACATGTTAACAAGGTACGTTAATAATATTTAACACAAGAAAGTTCTTATCATACATATTCCGAAGTGATACAGTGTTAAAAGTTGTGTAATCAAGATGTATAAAAATAATTAAGATTATCTCAATTCCTTATCTTGTAGACAGTTGATAAATCTATGGTATATAGTCTAGTTACCTAGTTGTTGATCCATAATTATGAAATCCATATCTTTTGTTTAAGAAACGGGGGAGAGGGAAGACTAAATGTTACGGTTGTGACAACATTTTCCATTGGCATTGCGCAATCATGTAGTAGTTCATTCACTAACTTTGCTAATTGCTAAGTTCTGAAAAAGGAGGACGTTTCTTTCTGTATCTGTAAGATCTTAGAACAACATTACCTTTTTAAAAGTTGGATTTTCGTTTGACCAAAGACATACAGAATATTTATAACATGTTACGTGTGTGATAGACTAGTTAAAATATGACATTTCAATTATTTCATCACGGTGTTATTTTTTTTCCAAACATCTGAAATACAACTAATTAAAGCTGTAAAAGGAAACAATAATGCAATCGCAAAGTTTTACTGTTCGATTTTACTGCGAACATAAATCATTTTCAAACAAAAACAAACTGATCACGCTTATTAATAACTCTTGGATGTTTCACTTTTTTAAGTACGACAGAAGCTTTCTCCATATTCACTGTGTAACAAAAGTTTCTATTAGAGGTAAATTTTTATTTATTTATGTATTTTCTTTACATACGCGTACAGGAATTTGAAACAACACTATACTGTACTTAAATTTTACTTAAGTTGATTGTTCCTAATAACATTGAATAACAAATTATTTTACTTTTTATCTTGCTCCGAAATAAAAATAGGTAAATATTACTAATATGTGTGCACTAAATCTGAATTTAAAATCCGAGGAAAATGAATTGATTTTTTTATGAAAAAACTCCTTCTTTTTAATTTTTCACTGCTGCTGGTAAAATTACAATACACTGGGGGTTCTAAATGCATCACAATACTTGAAAAATGTGTATCGGATATAAAAATGGTGTCACATAGTTTAAAACACAACAAAAATAAAAATATTTCATGCGTATTATGAGAAAAATCTCGGAATTTAAACTTAAATTTAAAATAATTTTCTGGATGACTTCTGTTTATAACTAGATCCGGGACTGTCTTTTACAAGGAATCAAAAATTGTCTGCAAGCATGCTGGATGATGATTTTCCTTTATATCGCCTTTCCATTTCAAACATTTCTTGATGAAATCTTTTCCCATGCTCGTCGCTTACCGATCCAAGGTTAGGAGGAAAATAAATCCAAATGAGAATGTAAGGAAGTGTATTTTGGGAGACATACTACACCCCATTTTCTCATATGCACTTGACATGGTTTCCACAACAACTTCTATGTAGTTGTCTACCCTAGAATTTCCAAGGAAATTTGAGCAAATATCTTTGAATGCGCTCCATCCCACTTTTTCTGTAACGGAAAGCTTTTCCTCAAACAGAGAGTCGGCCATAACTTTGTGAATTTGTGGACCAATGAAAATGCCCTCTTTTAATTTGCATCCACTCAAAAGGTAAACTTTTCTTTTAAATACTGAAAACCACACCCTTGTTTGTTCATTGCGTAGGCCTCACTTTGAACTGTTTTGGAATTTACTGAATAGAAGGGACCAATACCTGTTTATTTATTAGAAGTACAAAAACATACCAACAGCTATAAGAAACCGGAACTAAGTCATAAAGTAATAAAATGCATTAGCATTCGTTTTGATTTACAACCTCTAACTCGTGCCAGATGTTTCCTGGGAGAGCGCCTATCGAAAAGCGAAATCATAGTATATCTTTAAAACCTTACGTGATACGAAGAAAAGAGATGCACTTTCGAATTCAGCACACATCAAACCATAAGAGACACATTGTTTTAAGTCGGAGCAAAATTCTTGTTGTTCAGTGTAATCAGTGTGTTTTCCATTTCGTTCAAGATATTGTTTTAACACTCCTCGCAAAGCTCTTGGATGAGTTTTAATGTGTTCACCTGATTTATGGAGTTTCACTCTTCCTGCATATGGGTCACTAACTCAACACGGTTTCTCGATGTGAGGGCTCGAAACACGCTGTCCTGTAACCTGCTCCAAATATGCTCCACGTATTCAAGTCAGGTGAATTTCCAGGCCAGTCAGCCCACATACCGGTGCACTTTTTCGTGATTTTCTTTAGTGAGAATTTTGAAGTGTGAAGCTCTTCGGCCCCACCCCCTGCTATCTGCAATGTCTATGAATAGTCATATGCGAAATTGTTTTATTCTGCGTTTCGTAATTTTCGGAAACGTTAAGTCTCTTAGCCACTGTTCGTGTGCCTATACCGATTTTGCCTTAACCCACTCGAATTTTCCTTTTTGTTTACGTTGTCCCCTTACTTGGTCGTCCTGCCCTTTCTGCATCCGAAACGAGTCATCCTCCTTGTTTTTACATATTTACATGACTGTTAGAGACAGTTTTAACATTTGAGGAATTTTACGCACTGAAATTTTCAATCCTGAACAAAACTTGAATTTTTAATCGTCTGTGTTCTCGTTTCGTTGGAGACATGGTAACCTAACCATTAAATACACAATTGACTTCGATAATAAGCAATGTACAATGTTATCGGTATTAAAAGTTGGTTTGAAGCACAATTATTTGTGCGTGTTCATACCGAACACCTCTGTAACCTAAGTTTCTGTTACGTACCAGAAATTTTTGTTACACATTTCTCATCAATAAGGCTGAATAAATTGCCCTTGAAAATTATTTTTGTAAGTTGGGTAAAATAATTTACTTTTTTGGGGAAGAGAAGCTACTCAACCAGTTCCAAGACCCCTAGCGTACAATACCTTGACCTCGTAACTGACTCTGTTGTTTCTGATAAGAAGAAATGAACTCGAATGAAAATGGCAGCTTTTTGTTTTCCAGAAGCAGAATTTCCCGCAAAATGTCTCACAGTAGAAAGCAGCACTCTCTAGTCAATCACGTGAAAGCATGGACCGCTAAAATTCGAAGATTCCGCGCAAGAAAAATAGAAAAAAAAGTAGAGCGATTTAATGCGCTGCTGTAACAGAAACGTATGTTTCACCGTATAGATACATCTTCCTTCTTTGGCCAGATACTTGAACTCTCACTATAGCCAACATAGAAAACAAAACCACGATTGAAATGCACTGGTCAACAGTGATTTTGTTAAATGTAAAATTTCTGCTGTTTCTTATGTAATTTCATCTGCTGATTCCAAAAAAGAAGTTAGAATTTTTCTACCATTCATCATCTTTTTTGTAATTTAAAAAAAACTGATTTATTTTTATTGCTATATGCTGTCCTTAACATGGTAATGGAAAAAAAAATTTAATATATTTCATTTTATTGATTTAAGAATTAACCCATAACTTTAGATCATTGTTGCCTGTGAAGTCAGAATTCATAAAATAAATTTTATCCCTCTTAAGACCGTGAGAGTCAGTATTAATTCTCAGTTGAGTTGGAACTTACAATCTTGAAACAAGTTTCATAACCTGTGTTTTCTTTGTCCTAATTTTAAGTGTGGTAAAAGTATCTTATAAAGTGAAACATACTTCGAAATACTATATAAATCAATAGACAATTTTTGTTATGTTTGCGGTTAGTTAACTCTGAAAGCACACAGGCGAATTTTTACTACACTAGTTAAAAGAGCTTACGAGTGTTATTTTGATTGCAAAATAGGTGAGGACAGGAACTGGGCCCCTGAAATCTGCCGTTCTCTATGTAATTCTATTAACTGGTTAGCTAAAAGGATCCCCTCATATGCCTTTTCCAGTTTCAATGACGTGCCGGGAATCCAAGGATCATTCAAAGACTGTTATTTTCTAGGAGAGACAGATCATATGATTACAGAGAATTTTTCAGCGAGATGATTCTGAACTAAACCTGATGTAGTGTAGTATGTCTCTCAAAATAACTATTTGGGTCCTCATCTATTTTTTTCTTTCCTCAAAACCTTCGGGTAGTGAGCGACGAACATGGGGAGCATTTTCATCAGGATTTTTCTGGAATAGAAAGGCGCTACCAGGAAAAATTGAGCTCAAATATTCTGGCAGACTACTGCTGGATATTAAAAAGAGATATTTCCCAAGCGAAGTGTAGCCTGAAATGTATTTCACTAATATTTTAGGTAAACAAATATGATTTTAGGTAAAATGTTACAAGGTATCATCAATACAAGACAAATTTGAATTACATTTCATACAATTACTGCAAAATCCTGAGTGATAGAAAAATTTTGAAAACATATTTGAAATCAGCAAGAAAAATGCTATAAGAATCGCCCATTATTTACGTTTTAACAAAAAATATGTTTAAATTTGTTGACCAATGTTATCAGTCAATTAACGAAGATAACTGTGCTGTTTATGGTAGCATGTAAATTTTTATTTTAAAATGCTATATATCCATACCTCCTGGGACTATGCTTCGTATTTTAACATACAGAAATAAACATTTTATGCAAAATAATTTAAAAAATACAGGACCAGTTGACATGGAACGACCCATTATTACTATTATTATCATTAAGGTGAACATTGAAGTATTAAAAATTAAAGAAAACTAATTCCATGCAATAAAAAAGTACGAAGCGAGAAGTCTCCTACATTCTTATGTATCATAAACAATTTGTTGAATCTTATGAATATGGCTAGGAATATGACGATTGTAAATAACTGCATACTACCTAGAATGTTACAGTGCTTTTCACGCGACTTGGTCCATACGTCTCATCTTCTTCGTGATCACAATATTTTGTCTGGGCTCGTGTAATAGTTAATTTACCATAACTAACAGTGATTGAATCTTAACATTACAGCTAGGCAGCGTTGCTTTAAAGCGATTGTCTTGCGTTGCTTTGAGCGGTTAAAAAAAGCCGCGACCTTCATGAACTAAGTTGCATGAAAATGAGTATAGTGGTCATTAGCAGAGTAGTAAATCTTCATTGAATTAAAATATGATGGTCACTTAAAATAATATTATTAATCACAAAATATAAGTAAGAAATATAAAGAAAAGGAGGATAGGAAATAAAAAAAAATATATGTGAGAAAGGAACATGGATAAAAACTAGAAAATAAGCAAATCAGGAAAATGATAAACAAATACAACCATAAACGCTAAAATCCGAGAAGAAAATACTGAAATAATATGAATATGTGACTCCTACCTCTTCCACATTCCCGGTGTCAGAACCCCGAACATTGGGAGGAGGGTTGGGAACAGCACGGGCTGCATTTTCTTCAGGCCTGTAATCAAATACAAAATAAGGAACGAACAACATTAACGCCTTCATTTTTATCTTCCTCAGAATCACCTTAACTTTCGATTTAGTTTGATAATCGCTCTGCGACATATTTTCCTACATACAGAGTGGAAGTGAAATAAACCTGCGGATTTTAGAGGGAATAACGAATGCTGTATGTAACAAAAAACTGTAATACGATATTGGTGTAAATTTTATAGTTTTCTGGGAAAAAACGTTTTTCTCTCAAATGTCTAACACCCTCTTATTCGGTAACTATTGAGAATTGGATCGTGATTTTTGTCCATATCGGTAGAAAATCTAATAATCACTTATTCCTCTGTCGCTTTTTCATTAACATGAGCTTTTTTTCGTGTAAATTTAATTTAAAAACTACTAATTTCGAACCACTGAATGATGCAATCCACATCGCAACGCTGTAGTTAGAGAAACAGGCGAGAGCCAGTACACGTACGCTAAGTTCATTGACCTCTTACATCTATATTGCGATACGAAAGGAAACTTTTAGCGGCGACGTTGCGAGACAGATGGAACTTCCAACTTAATTTTCCAATTAACCGTGCATTTAATTACAAAACGTAACATAGGTTTCCTATTCATTTAAGCGTGCCCTATCGTCCTTTTCAATCTGCAGGGTTATTTCACTTGCACTCCGTATATAGTTATAAATATCCACCGCTCTATACAGGCAGAGAACATAAATCCAATCTATCACTTACAACATCACAAAGAACTTCTATCGAATATCAGTCATTTAGCATGGAGAGAAGGGGAGATATTACGTTGACTGGCATTGTGACCTTTTTACGAGCCCTTCAATAAATATAAAACATTAAAGTCAGTACAATTTTATTACACATATAGATCTATATCATGGCAATTACATCGTGATTTTTTAAATTTCTGGACAATTGCCATTGATTCGTGAGATTATTTCAGCTTACGTACTAGATTCCTTAGCAACAAACTAATAGGCCTATCTAGAACATTTCATCACTTAATCTACTTACTTACTTACTTACAAATGGCTTTTAAGGAACCCGAAGGTTCATTGCCGCCCTCACATAAGCGAAAGAAAACAATAAGCTTTATATTAGTAAGGTAGACCAGGGTAACTGTATACACTTTAAACTGATTTCAAATATATTTCAACACTACACAACTCTCAGTAACGGTAAGCATGACAAAGAAACATTGTGTTATTTTTGGATTTTTCTTTTCCCTGGAAATGTGTTTAAAACAATATGGTTGGCTTTTTCCATCTTTCAATTGCTAGTTTACATTTACCCCACCTGTTTACATTTTCCCCTTTGAGAGGGGGTAATTGTAAACACCAATTTTCGCACGGGCTATCAGATACTGAATACTTCTTGTTCTGTTTCAGAAGAAAGAGCTGTACTCTTTCCAACTCCAATTTTGGTCACTGGTACATTTCGTTCCTTTAACCTAAGATATATGACGATATAGAAACTCAATACCTCCTTCACGATAACTGTAGTTACTATTTTCCACATCTGTAACAACCCTCTGTAAATCCTCTACAGTGTAGTTGGATGGGAGTCTCTTTCTAATGTAATTTCTTGGAATTTTGATTACTGAAATGTACGAAATGTAACCACAGCAAGACATGTTTACAATTACCAACAAGCAATTTAAACTATGGGGCAAATGTAAACACGTCAAAATTTAATGAACTGAGGTTATGGGAGATTTCAAAACCATTGTAATAAATGTTAACTACTATACATTACTCATAAAAACAACGTATTCTTAAAAAATAGCACTGTACGTTTACTTACAATGCCAAAAATAAAGGTGAAGCAAAATTCTTTCTCAACTTTTTTTGTAGACTCTTACAAAACATTCGTTCACAACTAAGCAGTTACTCCTATTTAGTGCCGAACTGCTTTGTAGGTTAGCCAACATGTTAATTTAAATATTCCCCCGAATTAAATTTTTTATATTGACAGTTTTGTATTTCTCACAGCACTTGTTTACAATTACCCCGTTTACAATTACCCTCGTCTATCCTATATTATTCACAACTTAGTGCAACACCTTCTAACATAACTAACAAATTATATGAGAAGTACAAAGAAAATATAAGAGATTCAGTGCCAGGATTATATTTTTTTTCCAAATTGTGAGAACACGAAGGCTATTCCTTCTCTACTTCTTGTATAGTACAACAGCCTTCTTAGGCCAAGACCGCCTCAATGATTCTCCTCCATCCGGTTCTATCCCGCGCTTCATTTTTCCAGCGGCTTACTCCGATTGACTTCAAATCTTTTTCAACATCGTCGAGCCATCTTGTTGCTGGTCGTCCCACTTTTCTTACTGTGTAGAATGGGTCGGTAAGGTGACTTTTTTACATGGGCTATCATCATCCATCCTATATAGATGGCCTAGCCATCTCAGTCTGTTGGCCTTGATCACTTTAATTACATTCGCATCATTATACAAATTGTATAATTCAGTGTTATATCTGATACGCCAGGTACCCTCTTTATTTACTGGGCCATAAACTTTTCTTAACACTTTCTTTTCGAATACCATTAACCTTTCTATATTTTCTTTGCTCAAGGTCCAACTCTCTGATCCATATGATAGGACTGGTCTAATCAATGTTTTATATAGTCTACATTTTGTTTTTATGCTAAGAAAGCGGGACTGGAGTTGCTTCTTTAATCCATAATAACATTTGTTTGCCATTGTAATTCTTGAGTTTATGTCTACTGTTACGCTGTTATCATTTGTTATGATAGTTCCCAGATATTTAAATTGTGTCACATTTTCAAATTTATATTCATGAATAGTGATATGTTTTTCCTTTCCTTGTGTTCTTCCAGTCTGTAAGTACTTAGTCTTACCTTCATTAACTGTTAGTCCCACCTTCTTAGCTGCTATTTCTAATTTACTAAATGCTTCTCTTACCACCCTTTCGGATCGATCAATTATGTCTATATCATCCGCATATGCTAACAGTTGTATAGACTTATTAAATATAGTACCTCGTGTATCTATCTCTGACTCTCTGATCACCTTTTCGAGGGCTAAATTAAAAAGCAGACATGACAAAGCATCACCTTACCGGAGTCCTTTGTATGTCACAAATTCTTCAGTCAATTGATTTTGAATCCTTACCTTACATCTAACATTTTTAAGCGTAGCTTTCGTAAGATTTATCAATTTTCCTGGAATTTCAAATTCCTCCATTGCTTTATAGAAGGCTATTCCTTAGTGCATATTTATAACAGTTGGATATTAAGAATTTATATATATATATATATATATTTACAGCTGAAAATGCGAATTGAAAATTCCTCTGCAACTTCGTAATCCCATGATCTGTCAAGTAATTTAAGCATTGTAACGAGTAGCGTATTATTGAAAAAAAATCAATATTTAAACACCGGAAAAATTACGCTGTCGCCCTTAGTGGTGTAAGGGTAAAGCGCTCTAAACGTTTCCAGGTTAAATTGTTCACTTCAAAATAACCAGAAGAAAAGTGACCATAAACAAAAATGTCCAGCGCAAAATGTCCAACGAGAAAAATTCAGGAAAAAATATCCACATGCAAATTTGTCGACAACAAAATGTCTAGTAGCAATATGTCCAGTATAAAAGTCCGCATTCAAAAATGCCCACGAACAGTACGTAACTGAAAAAAAATCATAACAATTTCTTTACGGAAGCAGTAACAAGGAGAAATACTACAATGTAAAATGTTTTATTGAGAATGCTAAGCGACGTACCAAATTTTAAATCATGAGTGAGAGAATGGCTGAAATTATACGTTTACAAAAAAGGAAAAACATTTTAGTACACAATGGCTTTTCGTATACCTTTCATTCTAGGAGCACAAATGGTAATAAATTATATTGGAGGTGTGTGGAAAGAAGCACCTGTGATGCAAAATGTGTGACGAATGCTGATATGGATAACATACATGTAGATAGAGACGTAACAAGACGTCATATTCATGAGGCAGATCCTGCTGGTGTAGCAGTTCAGCGCATAAAAGCAGCACTCCGGGAAAGAGGGGCTGAGGGGCCACACGAGGCACCATCTAGAATTGTATGCCAGGTTGCTGGTCAAATTAGCAATGAAGAAATTTTGGCAAGACTACCAGAAAGAAACAATCTGAGAAGAATTTTCAATAATGAACAAGACAGGACTAAAACTCCCAACGTCCAAAATTTGCAAGAACTTCAAATAACTGCTACATATGATGAAACCAATCGAGGTAATAGGTTTTTAATGTATGATTCAGGCAGAGAAGACCAAAACGGAATTATTATATTCTCCTCTAATTTGGATATTGAATTGTAGTGTGCGAGTGACTTCCTTTTGTCTGACGGGATATTTAAGGTTTTCACAGATATTCACCGTTCATGGAATCGTAAATGGCTTTACATTTCCATTAGCTTTCTGCCTGTTGACCAACAAACTTGAAGAGTCATACTCCCTAGCATACAGTCTTAAAGACACAAGATGAAAGTCAAGACCTACAAGTGAATCCCCGAAAGGTTATGATGGATTCTGAGCTCGACAATATGAACGCAGCTAAACTAAAATTTCAAATTGCAAACATAAAGGGATGTCTTTACCATTTTACACAGGCACTGTATAAGAAAATGGTAAGTTTAGGTTTAAGAGATTTATATTTAAATATCGAACAACCAGAACATCGCAACCAAATTCGAGAACTCTTGGTCTTTCCATTCATTCTTTAAAAGTTAATGCTTACTTATTTACTGGCTTTTAAGGAACCCGGAGGTTCATTGCAGCTCTCACATAAGCCCGCCATTGGTCCCTATCCTGAGCAAGATTAATCCAGTCTCCACCATCATATCCCACCTCTCTCAAATCAATTTTAATATTATCTTCCCATCTACGTCTCGCCCTCCCCAAAGGTCTTTTTCCCTCCGGCCTCCCAACTAACAATTATATGCATTTCTGAATTCGCCCATATGTGCTACATACCCTGTCCATCTCAAACGTCTGGATTTAATATTCCTAATTATGTCAGGTGAAGAATACAATGCATGCAGTTCTGTGTTGTGTAACTTTCTCCATTCTACTGTAACTTCATCCCTCTCAGCCCCCAATATATTTTCCTAAGCACCTAATATTCAAACACCCTTAACCTATGTTCCTTTATCAAAGTGAGAGTCCAAGCTTCACAACCATAAAGAACAACTGGTAATATAACTGTTTTATAAATTCTAACTTTTTTGACAGCAGAGTGGTGATAAAAGCTTCTCAACCAAATAATAACAGACATTTCCCATATTTATTCTGTGTTTAATTTCCTCCCGAGTGTTATTTATATTTGTTACTGTTGCTCCCAGATATTTGAATTTTTCCACCTCTTCAAAGAATAAATTTCCAATTTTTATATTTTTATTTCGTACAATATTCTCGTCACGAGACATAATCATATACTTCGTCTTTTCGGGATTTACTTCCAAACCTATCTCTTTACTAGCTTCAAGTAAAATTCCCGTATTTTCCTAATCGTTTGTGGATTTTCTCCTAACATATTCTCGTCATTATTCATTCCGTTAATAGATAAGAAAATACATTTGATATGCTATACGATGACATCAATGAAGATCTGGTTGATCTATCAGAATACATAAAAAAACACATATGTAAGGGACGGACGTGCTCAAGGGCGATGGAGGGCAGTCCCAGGAAGTTTTCCAATTTGGAACACGTATATGCTGACAGTTCAGGGAAACCAACGAACAAATAATGCAGTGGAAGCACTTCATAGTAAATTTCAGAAGATGGTCGCTGCTCATCATGTGAGTATTTGGAGGCCAATTAAAAACCATCAAAGATGAACAACATGGGAACGAAACTCTCATACATCAAATTCGAGTAGGTCATCGAAATATTAGGCCTGCAGTTAATAAAACAAACTAAAGAAATCAACAACGGATAGAGGTAATCATGAATACAGAGACAGAAATTATATAAAACGCTACCTTCGTGCAATATCTTATCACTAGACAGCGGGAAAAAAGTCAAATAAAAGTCGTGTTTACGGTTTACAGGTACTGTACGCATAGACTATGGCATGAAATGTTCATGCTTTCCAAGTAGGTACAACACGGTACCGTCAGCAGAGAGCATCACGCGAACACCGAAAACAACTGCCACTCTGCGTTCTCAGTCAGTCCTCGTCCGTAAGTGAACAGAGAACATTGAGATAGGTAAACATATTATTCATTTGTGTTCGGTGAAGTGATCATAAGAAGACAGATGTTAAAAAAAAACATAGGGTGCATTCTTTAATACAAGAATATGGTGTCGACATTTTTAGTAGTGATAATGGTGAAACAACTAAGTGTTGGTTATGTATGTGTGCTTTAAAAAAGATAACAAAACATTCGATAGAACATCATTGTAATACATAGTAAAACATGAAAAATATTGCTCTATGTTAGAAGAAAACAAGGGTTCAAGTTAAAATTCTGCCTCAAATATGAAATATGACTTTTGCCAGGATTTGTGTCGAATGATAAGTTGCAATATTCCATTCAAAACATTGGACAATCCTCACTTTAAAGGGTTTATAGAAAAGCACACTAAATATGAGGCACCTTCTGAATCATCAATTCGAAAACAGTTCTTCCTGCACGCGCCTCTAGTATGCCTACTGTGCTTACGTAAACAACCATCCTCTGACGAGACAAACTACTCGCGTTGTAGTTACCTTCACATCCGAATGACTTTTTTTTCAGCTGTCTACTTATCACTTAAAAATGCATGGACAGCCAGAAGAGAAAGGTCAAGATCAAGAGATGGAATAAAAAATTCATTGTAAATTGGAGATTTCTGTGTGTTTATACATTCAAAATTATGATCGCATATATAGGAAATTTTACATTTGTGGACATTTAACCAAGTGGACATTTAATTGTATGGACATTTGCAATAAGTGGATATTGTACGTATTTGTGGACATTTAATTTTTATTGACATTTATGTAAGTGGATATTTTGCTAGTGGTCATTTCTGTTTGCGGACCTATTGAAATGGACATTTTAACCTCCAACCCTCTAATTTAGACACAAGGGTTGTAGATTCAAACCCGGCTGGGATCGATAAATTTTTCAGGACGCAAAACACTAGAGTGCAAGACCTGCGGGAGGGACTTTAAGCCATGTGTTCCATGTCAGGGTTTTCCGGCGCGTTAAAGACCTTCAAGGCTAAATTAGAGCCTCTGGACCAAATTTATCCTCTCTCGCGTCCTAGTAAAACCTTAGTTGCATACTAGGTGGCGTTTGAGGCTACGACCTTACCACTCGTCCTCCTGTCTCTGTTGAAAAATAAGCCTAACTAAAGTTCCTTCTAGGTGCTGAAACCTCCGTCAGGGGGTACCGTATTCCGGCGTAGGAATGATGGGTTACATACGTGCATACATAAAAAAAATTAAGCTGTCCGCAGTAAGTAGTAGTGTTCATTTTCCTTTGTATATTCAAAACATCATGCTTGTAGAAATAAGTAGATACTCGCAATATAGGCTATATTTTGATTTGAGAACAATTTCGTACCGTAGCCGTCTTGACAAGATTCATATGATACATTTAAGATCAAATCCAAATTTACAAATATTATCTATTCATTAACAAATTGTTTTGTATAAATTAAAAAAAAATTCGAATTTAGTAAAACATGATAGACAAGTTATTACGACAAATTCTTTAGAAGTTTCTTTTTGTCCCAGGTTCTATAGAAGACAGTTCTTTGAACTAAAGTGCAAAATTAATTAAAAGTAAATTACGCTCATACCGATCTAACCAACCTAAATATTGTGATGGGTTTACTTACAGGTTACTTTAACCACTCGTGTACAGAGACTCTTTTAGAAACAACTTCTGTAAGTTTTGTGGGCTAGAATCTGTAGTTGCCTGGCATCTGATCTATGAATAGGACTCATTAAGCCACGGCAATTAGGCTATATTCGGTTTTATTTCATTCTTAAGTGAAGTCCCACCGAAAGTCCATTTTTAAATCTAAACTGTAGCCTCCATGTCTATATAAATGCACTATATGAGCCGTTCAGGGCAAGAGTGGTGTAAGTCAAAAATGGTTAAGTAAACATTCTGTAAAATACAGTACAACGCAAAGTGGCAATTAATATTCAATTTATTTAAACTATTAGTAGTCATTGGATAGCAAGAAGACCATATTAATTGCTACTTTGCGCTGTGTTTTACAGAATTTTTACTTTAAACATCATTACTCAATTTTGACTTACACCACTTTTGCTCTGAACGGCTCATATGTCTAGTTCTGGGTGCACAGTACAAAGCAAAAGAGGTTTCAGCCTCGCGCGACCTTGAGTCCCCCACCTCCGCACGCATAGCCGGCCGGCCGTGAAACATGTTCTGCTCTATACTGTTCACCCAGTAGACTGGTAGCCGACAGTGTAGTACTATACACTTTGGAGCAAATCTTCTGCGCGTATTTAGAGTACTGAAGAGCAGTTAGAAAAAAATTATTTATTGTACTCCTTACGCAATATTATGAGATGACTGGTTGATAAAAGTATGGAATTCATCGTAGCCATGTAATTACCTGAATCGTATAGGTCCTCTGCTGTTCCTAATTATTTTTGCGAGCATGGTTGGCATTGTGACAGTGACCGGATTTGAAATAAAATTTAGTCGAAATATGTATTATATCTTTCGCGTGTTAAATATTACAGTACCTGGTTAACTATATTATTACGATGTACCGAAGTACATATGATATTTCCGTCCAGAAATTCTGCGTCATCATATGATGAAAGATGAGTGGAACGGAGAAAAATTCTGTCCGGCACCGGGATTTCAACCCGGATTTTCAGCTCTACGTGCTGACGTTCTATCCACTAAGCCACACCGGATTCCCATCCCGATGTCGGATTGAATCATCTCAGTTTAAGTTCCACCTCTTGGGTTCCCTCTAGTGGCCTACCCTCATGCACTGCGTCATAGATGTATGACAGTGGCACAATGTCCACACATGTGCAGAGGTGCACTCGTTATGAGTGACTAAGTGATCGGAATCCGACGGAGTAAGCGCCGTCTTAAATCACTAAGTGATTATTATTCGCACATCATATGTTACGATGTACCGAAGTACAAATGATATTTCCGTACATAAGCAAAATAATCTAACGAATCAATGGAAAATGACCAATAATACTTAAGAGGAGACGATCTACTTGCTATTAACTGTAATGTGTAATAACCTGGATCATTTTAATTTTTAATAATAATTACTAGAGCCCGGATATTCAGGCAGGCATATAGATACTAAAATAGTAAAAATAAGCAGTGAAATAGGCATTTTATTATTCATGGAAACAAACAAAAAATAGACAAATACTCAATAAAGTAGCCATACGGTACTCACTTTCCTTGGTTACATGTCACAACAAGATGCTTTTTAAGTTGTCAATTGTCAGAGAGAACGTTTTTCATTGTGGAAAAACATTTTTCTACTTCTACTGAATTGATTGGAGCAAACTTAACACAACTTATTTCAGAAGGACTATCTCTTCTTTCTTTCATAGTTCGGGAAAAACCGATTTTGTATTGTCTCAAAAAGAGGGGTGTGAGAAGGGATTAGAGACTTCAAAGTACGCGTGACTTGTGTGTGCAAGAGACAACAGTAACGGGATCTGCAGACTTGCTTTTAATACGTCCCTCATCCCCTTTCCTTCGCTGGTAAACTCCGAAGTGACCTGAGCACTGAGGATTATACTGTTCAAACATCTTTCTTAAGTGACATAAAAGATGGAATCGGTAGGAGAGAAAAGTTTACGACTTCTTGGAAACATATGTATTGCTGGAGAATAAGATTCTCAGCAAATATTTGTGTGAGGTGAATATATATTTTTAATTTCTACAACCGTTCTTTTTTGTTTTTTGAAATAATTTATGTGCGGTTTATTTTAAAGGCATTAAAAATATAGAAAATGTACAATAACGACGTAGAAAGGCTAAAAAAAGGCACTTAACTTTAAAACAGGCAACGAAAGCTAAAATGGGCGAAAAAGGAAAAATAAAAATTTGGGCCTATCGTCCCCAAATGTGTGGAAACGTGTTTATCTCTAATAAGTCTTTCATAAATATACTCAGTTTAAAATAGGCATTTTACCTAATATCAGGGCTCTAATAATTACTGAAAGCTCGTATATGGGATACAATGACAGTCAGTGTTACATATGCTTTTTGCTCTTCCACATGGCTGTCATCCTTCATATGTAAATTGAAGACCAGTTTTCGGCAATCCATCATGCATTTTCATTCTAATTGGCTTGTAAGTCAGTTGAGATTTGATCTAACAGGCCTACTTGTAAAAGGTATTCGATGTTCTCAGCTACGTGAATACAAACAAATTCATATGAATGATCAATTCGTATCTAAACAAAAATACTATGAATATCGTAAACAGTAAAATAATAGTTCAAAATTAATTTAACACACATGAAAGCAAATTTAATTCTTATTTACAGATAATTCCTGTTGATTATGGTAAATATCTTACTGGTTAACTCCAAAGAGAATATTGATGTACTTTTCTTACCTAATCCGTTGTTCCACAGTGATCCCTCTGGAATAAGCACAACCTGTTGATGGAGCCCGCGTGATGGCAGATGTAACGTTTGAGGGGACATCAGGGAAAGTTGTTATTTCGATAGGTCCAGTGTATTCATATAACTAGAACAGGAAGAACAAGAAAATTTCTTAGGCAAACATGAAGATGAATATACAGTAAGCTATGTCAGTTAAACTTTCCGAACAGAACGAACAGAAATTTCATCATTAATCTTTGTGTAACACTTCTTTAAGGAGACACAGCAATAGGATACGTTTCAGTAAATTTTCGAACAGAACGAGCAGAAATTTCATCACCAATCTTTGCATAACACTTCTTTAAGGGGGAAATGCAATGGGAGAAGTTTCAATAAACTTTTCAAGCAGAACGAGCAGAAATTTCATCACCAGTCTTTGCATAACACTTCTTTAAGGGAGCACTGCAATGGGAGAAGTTTCAATAAACTTTTCAAGCAGAACGAGCAGAAATTTCATCACCAATCTTTGCATAACACTTCCTTAAGGGGGCACTGCAATGGGAGAAGTTTCAATAAACTTTTCAAGCAGATCGAGCAGAAGTTTTATCATCAGTCTTTGTATAACACTTCTTTAAGGGGGAACTGCAATGGGAGAAGTTTCAATAAACTTTTCAAGTGGAACGAGCAGAAATTTCATCACCAGTCTTTGTATAACACTTCTTTAAGGGAGCACTGCAATGGGAAAGTTTCAATAAACTTTTCAAGCAGAACGAGCAGAAATTTCATCACCAGTCTTTGTATAACACTTCTTTAAGGGGGCACTGCAATGGGATAAGTTTCAACAACTTTCGAACAGAACGAGCAGAAAATTCATCATTAGTCTTTGCATAACACTTTTTCAAAGAGGCACAAGACTGGGAGAAGTTTCAATATACTTTTCAAGCAGAACGAGCAGAAATTTCATCACCAGTCTTTGTATAACACTTCTTTAAGTGGGCACTACAATGGGATAAGTTTCAACAACTTTCGAACAGAACGAGCAGAAATTTCATCATTAGTCTTTGCATAACACTTCTTCAAAGAGGCACAAGTATGAGAGAACTTTCAATAAACTTTTCAAGTGGAACGAGCAGAAATTTCATCGCCAGTCTTTGTATAACACTTCTTTAAGGGGGCACTACAATAGGATAAGTTTCAACAACTTTCGAACAGAACGAGCAGAAATTTCATCATTATTCTACTCATGACACTTCTTTAAAGAGGCACAAGAATGAGAGAAGTTTCAATAAACTTTTCAAGCTGAACGAGCAGAAATTTCATCACCAATCTTTGCATAACACTTCAAGGGGGCACTGCAATGGGAGAAGTATCAATAAACTTTTCAAGCAGAACGAGCAGAAATTTCATCACCAATCTTTACGTAACACTTCTTTAAGGGAGCACTGCAATGGGAGAAGTTTCAATAAACTTTTCAAGCAGAACGAGCAGAAATTTCATCACCAGTCTTTGTATAACATTTCTTTAAGGGGGCACTGCAATGGGATAAGTTTCAACAACTTTCGAACAGAACGAGCAGAAATTTCATCATTAGTCTTTGCATAACACTTCTTCAAAGAGGCACAAGGATGAGAGAAGTTTCAATAAACTTTTCAAGTGGAACGAGCAGAAATTTCATCGCCAGTCTTTGTATAACACTTATTTAAGGGGGCACTGCAATGGGATAAGTTTCAGTAAATTTTCGAGAGAACGAGCAGAAATTTCATCACCAATCTTTGCATAACACTTCTTTAAGGGAGCACAGCAATGGGAGAAGTTTCAATAAACTTTTCAAGCAGAACGAGCAGAAATTTCATCGCCAGTCTTTGTGTAACACTTCTTTAAGGTGGCACTGCAATGGAATAAGTTTCAACAACTTTCGAACAGAACGAGCAGAAATTTCATCACCAGTCTTTGTATAACACTTCTTTAAGGGGGCACTACAATGGGATAAGTTTTAACAACTTTCGAACAGAACGAGCAGAAATTTCTTCATCAGTCTTTGCATAACACCTCTTCAAAGAGGCACAAAAGTAGGATATGTCTCAATATTTTTTTCGAGCAAAACGTGCAGGAATTTCATCACAAATGTTTGTATAACATTTATTTAAGGGGCACAGCAATAACATAAATATTCGAGCATAACGAGCAGAACGTTTTTCACTTCTCTTTGTATAACATTTCTTGAAGGGTGCACAGGAATAGAATGTAACTATTTTCAAAATAACCTTTTGAAAGGAAAAGCCGTTCTACCACAGAAAATTGCCGCACAATTTTCAGATCATTTCTTACCAACACAACTCTGTTCGGATTACTGCATTCATGTCAGTGTGTCCTTGAACGATCCTGGTATTAAATATTTCAATGTCAAGGAGAGTAACTTAGGAAAGAACGCTTAACTCGAATACAGGCCAGTGCAGTTTCATTTCCCTAGCACGCATATGCCGTATATCCGAAAGATAAATAAATAAATAAGTAAATAAATAAATATAATAAATGAGTAAGTAAATAAATAAGTAAACAAATAAGTAAGTAAGTAAATAAATAAGTAAGTAAATAAGTAAATAAATAAGTAAGTAAATAAATAAGTAAATAAGTAAATAAATAAATAAATAGGCCTATACAGTATATATTAATGAATGTATGATAATTGTAAGTAGCCTACGTCTCTTGTATACAATATGATGATGATAATGATGATAATAATAATAATAATAATAATAATAATAATAATAATAATAATATTAATGTGTGTTAATGTTGGCAGACGATAATAGCAATCATAGTAATTTTTATTATTATTATTACTATAATTACTATTATCATCTGCCAACATCAACAACACACACACATCATCATCATCATCATCATGAACATCATAAAATATTAAAACTTAGAGATTATAATATTCCATGTTCTAAAATACATTGATTAAGCAATGAAAATAACCTACATTTTAAGTATCATTAGTGCTCAACAATACTAAAATTTTTAAATTATGATTTACTTAACGACGCTCGCAACTGCCGAGGTCTATCAGCGTCGTCGCTGTCCCGGAATTTTGTCCAGCAGGAGTTCTTTTACATGCCACTAAATCTAGCGGCATGAACCTGTCGCATTTAAGCACACTTAAATGACATTGACCTGGGCCGGGATTGAACCCGCAACTTCGAGCATAGAAGGCCAGCGCTATACAACCTACGACGCTCCCAACAATACTGAAAAGTGGAAAAGCTAAAGGAGCTATGCGCCAAAAAACATGTTTTCGAGATATTCAATAAGAACTGTATAACTTTTGTAATATTTTGTTAAAATTGTTTAAACAAATATGTAAATCAACTTCAGACTAGGCTAATGTGACATATATTGCTTATACAAGATATTTTAAGAAAAAAATATTGTGTAGATCATTTGGAAAAGAGCTTAAGTCTAAACCAGCGGTAACCAAAGTGGGTGTCGTGATTACATCATGTAATCACAGACATTGAAACGGGTACTAGGAGTTTCCTGTACATTGCTGTGTGTTTCATTCACGTACTGAAAGCAAGCAGTGGCGGTATCTTGTCGCTCTAGAAACTCTGTCTCTGCAAGCAGTAAGAGGTGGTTCGTAAAGAATGGAAAGGAGAACTTTTTGTTGTTCTGTCGGACAAAATGTAATATGTTTACTTTGCTCAACGGTTCAATTAGGACTTTATAGAAACATTAAATGCCACGCTGAATAATGTATTATTATTATTATTATTATTATTATTATTATTATTATTATCACTGACCACTAAGTATGTGTTTCTATAATTTTTCTGTAGTGCATGAATATTTATATTTTTAGATCTTCTCCCTAGAAGGATAAAATTATTAGGTTTTATCTCAGTTTTAATCTTCTTAATCTTTAGATGAGAATAACTATTTATTAGTTATTCATGTAGTAATAATACTGTAGAAAAACTGATTCAATATTATGTGCCAACGAACTGTTGAACGCCAGGAATTGACATTGTCTTAAATCATAGCCAGGAAGAGAAAGATGAGTTAAATAAATGTAAGGAAGTCAGCTACCTAATGGGGTTTCAAATATCTCGTGCTCTAAAGCCTTTTAATAGGACAGAATTTCTCAAAAGTGTAATGATTAAAATAGCTTAAATAACTTGTACATAAGAAGTTTTTAATTTTGAAAAACTACGAATTTCTCGACCAAGTATCGAGAGAAGAATTTAGAAAATTCCTGATTATACTCAAGGGGAAGGTTAAAAAAGAAGCAAGAAAAATCGTATATTATTCACTGGCTCTTGATGGCAGCAGTGACATTACTGATAAGCAAGGCTTGAGATTTTTGTCCGCAGGATTGATCAAGATGTTAGTACAGGAACCACCACTGGTTGTAGTTTTCATGTCAAGTACCTTTCTTTCGTCTCCTTACTTCATAGGCTCTCTGTCGCATGTAATCACTGCAGCTCGAGGTTTGGTCACCGCTGGTCTAAACTGTCATTTCATATCTGAAAGAGCTATGTTTTTAACCAGAGAGTGGGTTTTGAATAGGTGATAAGGTTAAAGACTGCTGTTTCATAGGTAGTTACTACAATCTTGCTGAAAGGACTAAATAATGGTATTAATTTGCCTTAAACATAAAACGTCAACAAAATCCTGACTTTCCTAATTCTTTTCGTTGGTTATTCAACGACGCTGTATCAACTACAAGGTTATTTAGAGTGGATGGAACTAGTGATAGCGAGATAGTATTTGCCGAGATGAGGCAGTGTATTCAACCTAGATTACCTGACATTCGCCTTAAGGTTGGGGGAAAAACTCCCATAAAACCCAACCAGGTAATGAGCCCTAGTGGGAATCGAACCCACTCCCGAGCGCAACTCAACCAACTGAGCTACACCAGTGACGAGTGCCCTTAATATTCCTTATGATGTAATATAAAGAAGCTTATTATGAAAATACAGAAAAGAAATAAATCAAAGTCACTGTAAGGCCAGAAAGAAAGGCCCAATTTTCACTCCTTACTTACTAATACCTTCATAAAACTTTTGGTATCCATTATCTACAATCCACTCTACACCTTAAATGAAGTGAAAACTAAATTCCTAGTCATACCCAGCTCACTTAAAATAGGCCAAAATTAAAAAAAAATCACATGTATCTCTTTTAGAGAGGGTTCATAAGACTCTAAAACGTATAGTTGTAATCAGAGAGTGGTGGCTCCTTAGATCGTATTTGTTTCCCCTTACCGGTAACGTTTGCTTTCCCAATGATTGTCTCCATATGTTCCTTCATTTTCAAAGTTGTCGTGCTTAAATCAACTGTTGATAATAAAAACCACTTAAATTAATAATTGTTAAATTCAATGCAATATTGCACTAAAATCAACACAGACATATACAGATGTTTATACAGGGTGTAAGGGGTATAAGTGCCATTATTTTAACTGATTATTATTCATGTCATAAGAAAGGAAAAATGTTCTTACAATTTTTTTCTAAGTGCAATGTTTAACTAATTATTAAAGTTTACAATATTAGACGTTTTGCAACGTTGATGGATAGGGAGAAGTGGGTTTATAAGTACACAGTACAGCTCAAGCGGATACAGACATACCGGTACAGTTGCTTTCTTCTAATGCTGGAGCGGACCATGACAATACTGTTGTTTACATAAAACGAGCAGCAAACACAAACTTTCAATCTCATTAATAGAACATCATGGTAAATTTACATTTTATGTAACAATATTGCTCCATTTTTGTTGTATGTCTAAAAATAAACAATAATGGTTTTCTGCACAAAATCACACGAACTTTTTTTCAAATGCAAAATTTTAATCTCTCCCGCTTCCGTAAAGCAGTATCATTTTTAAAGAAATTTCTGGTTGTGTGATTTTCGAAACGGGGTAAGACACTCTAGTTTCTAATAATCGTTGAGAAACTGCTACAAAAGTTCGCCGATTAGGTAACCTCCTTTGAGGAAAACGTTGACGGTACATCCTTCATGCCTCACGACTTTCTCAATAAATTAATAACATATGATATTTCTAAACTGCAAATGACATTGTTAGTTGTTTATTTAATACCTTGTACTGAACTGTCATCCGGTCGACAGTACAGCTATGGACAGGGAGCTTGAACTCAGCTGACTCGTACTTACGTCTGTGCAGAGTACTGCCTGATGAACACGTTGCCACGTCTCTCACGCCAGAATATTAACAAATTTGAGCATGCATTTTTATTTAATTTCACGAAAACGTAATAGAACACAAATATTTATTTAAACTAATATTAACTCTTTGCTAGATATTCCTACTGATGCAATTGTTTTCGTAATTTTACTAATGATATAAAGCAGTATAACGCAAATAAAAAATAAAAGAAATATTTGGGTGGGGGAATTATCAAGTTTTGACCCTATGTTGTATGGACATTTTTTGATTCTGTAGACCGTCCCCGACGACTGTGGAAAGGACGGCACTTATATCCTTTACACCTTGTAGAATCGCTCTGTAATAGCTACAGCCAAGACTCTAGGCTAAAACGCACATAGCTCTTCTAGGAATTCCAATGGATCTGCTCATACAACCAGTGTCATCTTGTGACACCGCCGAAAACAATAGAAAAGAGACGGAAGCATAGCTCATTTAGCACTGCATTGGCACAGGTTTATAGCTTCTTTAGATACGAAAATCACAATTTTTCTGATTTTGGCGCTTAGCTCCTTTAGGTCTTCCACTCTTCAATTATTGTTCTATCACATTGGTATAGATGGGAATATGTCAAATGTGAAATAATAATTGCGAACTAGGATGTATATATTAGCGATCGTTACCTGAGTAGTAAATAGCCATTGAATATTAAGTATGATTTAAATATGAAAATAACTTATGTTAATAGCAAATATAAGTAAGGATTAAAAAGAAAAGAATCATAGAACATAAAGAAAATAAATTGTGAAATAGGACATAATTAAGGACAAGAAAATAAACAAATCAATAAAGCTATAAACAAAGAAAATCAAGAACGGTGAAGAGGAAAGGAAAAACTGAAATAATATGAACATGTGACACTTACCAGTCGCAAGGTCCCGCTGCAAAAACACATAATTCTGCGAGGAGGTTGCGTTTGGTCTCCAGGAACATTGTCATTGCCGGCTGAAGCCCTGTAATGCAATACAGAATAAGGTACAAACGGAACATCAAACCTTTCATTCTTACTTTCCTATGTAACACTTCCACTTTCGTTTTTTTGTTTGTTAATCTCGCTTCTTCAGAGCTGTGACACATATTTCCCTTCATAAATAGATACAAAAGTCTACCTGTCCATATATAGAGAACATGAATCCAAATTATTATGCACAAAGTCACAAAGAACTTCTATCGAATATCAATCATGTACCACTGAGACTATGGAAAAGCTTATAGCAAATATAACGTTGGCTGGATTTGCGTTTTCCTACGAGCCATTAACAAATACAGGGTTTTAAAAAAGTATCAAATATTTTAGGAGGTGATTGTATGCATCAAAACAAGAAAAATGTCTAATAAACAAAGGTCCTACAACACATACTTTCTGAGACCTGACCTCTTGTTCATAGGAGGTGCTCAATGTGACGTCCATTTATGTCAATGCATTTCTCTACCTACAATACAGCAGGCTACCAGATAATCATACCATAGTTGACACCCCTGGCATGGAATACTGATACGTCGCAAGGAATACTGAATAGTTTGGTTGCGAATATGAGAGGGGTTCAGCAGAGATGGTGTTGTGAATTTTCGTAAATCCTCATGCAGTTGAAGAAACAAGGGATCAACACCGATTCTCAATCAACTTATGGGCAGGCGTTGTTAGCGATAGATTAAGGGCCATACGTGCAACCATAGAGATTAACTGGGGCTCGTTATCAGGACTTTCTTATTAAAGTATTGCCTACCTTGCTGGAATATGTGCCATGTCAGCAAAGACTACAGATGTGGTTCATGCATGATGGCACACCAGCACATTTTTTCCGCAATGAGCGTAAACACCTGACGCTAACATTTTAGGACTGCTGGATTGATTCGGGTGGCCGCACACCTTGGCCTGCAAGTTCCCCAAACCTAAATCCCCTAGACGTTTGGTTATCAAAAACAACCAGGTCAATTTCAAAGACTGCGTGATTTCTTACGCCGAAGGGCAGAGGAATTGCTTTGTCACGAATGGACATCACATTGAGCAACACCTATGAACAAGTGGACAGACCTCAGAAAGTATGTGTTGCAGGACCCATGTTTATTAGACATTATTTTCTTGTTTTTATGCATACTAGCACCTCCTAAAATATTGGATACTTTTTAACATCTGTATATTTAAAAATAAATATCCGTTCAATTTACTACAGAGAGAGATCATGCCTGTTTGATAGTATTATTTCTTTTAAAATTTACTAGTCAGTTGCTATTGATTCATTGTATCATGTCTTGTGTATTAGTTTTATTTCGCTGGGAAGTAGTAAGAAAAAATATCAACGATATTTCATTATTGACTCTTCATGGAAAAAACTTTAAGCCTACCACAACTGTAATACTTTTACGACTGAAAGTAAACATAACTAACAAAATTATTTAAGAGTATACCAAGAAAATATGGGAGAATCAATGCCAGGGTTATATTTGTGACTTAGTCATGATTTTATGTATTTTCACTAAGGAAGACCAATCTAGCCAACTTCTGAGAACACGAAGTCTAATTCTGAGAACATATTCATGACCAGACTGCGACCTAGGGTTACCAATTCGCGAGACTGAAGTTTGAAACTCACGAAGTATACATGACGTCATGACCCAGGGGGTGGGATGTCAATGTGAGAGTACAGTTGCTTTCGTAAGAAATTATATTACCGCCTTTCTAATTCTGCTTGCCTTAGGTCCTTTCAATCATGACATGTACTTGAGATCATCTGAGTAAACAAGTATATTTTATTTCTTTTTCGTTTATTTATTTGATTATTTTACATGCATATTTGTGTTACTGTTAATTACGCTGTTTTATAATTCATACTACTGAGGAACATGTCGAAAATTAAGAGCACCAAGCGTTCCCTTCAGAACGAACTTATAGAGAAGTTCGGAAAGTAATTTTTTCTTATTAAAGGAAAAAAGCACTGACTTCTTCAAATTGTTAAAAAAATAGCTATAAGGACAGATAGAACTCGATTCTTTCACAAACAGTGTAACAGCAAAAGGTACATGGAAAATATTTTATTATACAGTTAAAACTGGCCTTCAACATCAAAATCAGACATAAAACACGAAACAAAATTTAATCGATATTTGTGTATAATGTTGGTACAGGCCAACATCCCTTTAGCGTTTCCTAAGGAAAGTTATTTTGATTGAAAGTAGGAGATACTTTTCTTTTGATACGTTGCGAATGTACCTTGTAATTTGGTGCATTGAATTGTGAAAATATGTATTTTATGCAAGTACTGAATATTTTTTCTTTTCTGCTTACACACAAATTATTATTTTACACTGTTAAACTACAGTATAGTGTAAACTGAAACATTTATTGTTAGGCAATTATTTGTTGTACTAGAAATGCACTGTATATATTATGTTTGTAAACGTGAACATTTATTTTGTGATCTACTGTGACTGAATGTTTACATGTTGAGGCAAGAAGTAATTGCACTCTCACTTTCCCATTCTCCTCGATCTACACAACACAGTGGTCCGTGCGTTCGTAACTTAATGCGTTAGCAGATTGAACAGAAAAGGAGCTCATTTTATAAACGTTTCTTATGCACCTCATAACGGAAATGAACTTTCTGTGTTCATGCATTCTTTAAATATAACTTTGCATACAATTATTGTCATTATTTGGCTTCAGAACGCCCTCTAAACCACTAAAATCTTGCGCTAAAAGTGACTATTGGAATCAAACTTACTCTTGTAAACAGCAAAAACTGCGACAAAATATTACTTTCAGCTTTGGAATAATTTTAACCATGAATACTTATTGTAAAATAAGGTAAGATTTACAATTTTTTTTTAATGTTCACATCGATCAATGAAAGATAATGATATAGCTTGCAATATTGTTTCTAACAAATTAAGGTATAGTATAACATTTTAACAAATGATTTGAATATGTAACCTAAAATATAACCAGAGCTAAACGATGTTAATCAGACTTATTACATTATACAGGTCGAGAGGCGAGACCTGGCATGTGAGCTACGCGAAGTGGGAAAAAGGGAAAAGCATGGGAGATCAGAAACAAAGTTTGTTTCGGTTTGGTTAATATTTGACGATTCTACCGACACGGAAATTCAATTTAGTCTGAAGCCTTATTTTCCCTCTCCATACCTACTGGTGACATAGCCAAGGCGCGTGATAAGGTCACTCGACAGGTCTTGCCTCCTCGACTATACTTGTGTGACATTGGAAGTTCAATTTTTAGTCACATTTAAATATCATCATACGTTTTTGTATTGCCTGAAGGTGCCGAACTGGAGAAAACGTTAACTACTATATTAAAGTAATGCAAATAGCATAATGTAAAATATTAATTACAATATTGTATAAGTCATATTGACTGTATTGTTAATAAATAAGTATATTGGAATAAGTATGCAAGTACTTTGAATTTCATATTAAAGATATTACCTGCTGATTATGGTAAATATCTTATTCGTTAACTCAATACGGAATAGAGATATACTTTTCTTACCTACAGCGTTGTTCCTCAGCTGATGCAATCTCAGAGTTTATGGGGTCACCAGGAAAAGTTGTCATTGCGATAGGCCCATTGTCTTCATATAACTACATCAGAAAGAAGAACATTTCTTAGACAAGTATGAGTATGAATGTAAAATAGGCTATGTCAGTGTTCAACAACGTGTGTAATTTGTGTGTCCCAACAGATGTATAAGGAGTACATCAGTGATGCGATGCTTACTAGCATTTCCGAGCGCTAGCTTTTTTAAGCTCTCTCTAAAGGAGCGGCGATTTTCTGAGGTACGTTGCTAATACAGCAGTAAGAAATGGTGTACAGCAAATACAACGTTGCAGACCGTGTCAGATCGGAAGCGAGATTACAATAAAGATTTCTTTTAATGATAAGTAGGAGGTTCAGCTTTTATAATTGAACATGGCATTGAAGTACAGTGTTTAATAAGTTATATATATTTTTTTTATTATTTGTAAAAAAAAATGTCAAAAGTCAGTACGAAACACAACACAAACACAAATATAGACGTTATTGTGGATAAGAGATAAATTGATTTGAGACAAGACAACACAGGTGGAACTATCTTTTAAGGGGACACTGTGGTGAAATAATTCTGAAAATTTAAGAAAATCCATGTTTTTTTGTTTTTATGATCGTAATTATAAGCTTATGATCTAACCATATACTGAAATGTGGCCAAACATACGGTGCGTGAATTGAGAGATTATCTAACACAGTGAAAACATAAAAATTAAACGGTAGATCATCTGTAATTCTTCTTACGAGTTTAAAAACAATGTGCATGGAAATGACCTTCAACAAGGCAGGCGAAACGGTTGTTTACAGCAACACAACTTAATGCTGCTTGCAGCGCTGCAAGATCTCATAACTAATGTTTTTCTGGAAAACTATTCAAAACATAGTAAATTGGCATTTGAATTTTTTTGTTACCTTTTACTCAAGGAATCACCCACGAGAATAGATGAAATTACTTACAGTTTATAATGTAAATGAGTGAAAATGACTTCAGTAGTAAACCGCCATTCCACTTTAAGTATGATTAAATTATGAGAAAATATCCAATGAAAATAATTTATTTAATCACAAATATAAGTAAGGAATAAAGAAAAGGATCACAGACAAAAGAGGAACTAAATCGTGAGAAAGGACATAATTATAAAGACAAAAATTAAAAAACTCAGCAAAGCTATAAACAAAGTGAATCAAGAACCGTGAAGAAGAAAGAAAAAAACTGAAATAATATGAACACGTGACACTTACCACTCGCAGGTTTCCACTGCAGATACAAAGCATTGTGCGAGGAGGTAGCCTTATTTCAGCAATTACTGTGTAGTTAATTTCGACTTGATTTCTCTGAACTCTGTAATCCAATAAAGAATAAGGTACAAACGGAACATCAAAACTTTCATCCTTACCTTCCTATGCAACACTTGCACTTTCGTTTTTTGTTTGTTAATCTCGCTTCTTCAGACCTGTGACACACATATTTTCCTTCGTACATACAGTAGCGCTCAAAAGTATTTTGTAGAAAGCATATGTCACAATTACATAAAGATAAGTATTGAATAGAAAAAAGAATACCAGTGGATGATTGAAAAGTATTTATTTCTAATCCAATTAGTACGAAAATACATTTAGTTTAAATAGAGTTATCTTGCGTAAAATATAATTGAAAATTCTTCTGGATCAAAAGTAAATTGTAAGTCCAAGTATGTAATGACAAAACAAAAATCTGCGGCCGGGAGGAAAACGGTCTTAAGTCTATTTTTTGTGAAAATGAGATTTTTATATATTCTGAAAGCGGAAACAATTCTCTACAATCTGGTAAAACGGTTAAAGTCAAATAAGACTCCTGACTGGCGTTACCAAATGCCCTAAGTACTTTTTTTGAATCGAGCACACACATAATAAAGGACTTCAGAATATTTAATACTTTATTCCTTACAAACCATCACATGTTTACTTTCCATGATTTCCTATTAAAAAGGCCTAACTTGTATTTTAGCTAATTTACCACATACTGATGCCCTTTCCTTTTAAAACTTTAAGCACCAAGGTAAACAGTCCTATAATTGTTTAAGACCCATTTTGCATTCCTAATAATTTACATTTCTCATGTATTTTGACATGAAAATTGTCTCATGTTTACATAGTCCCTTCCATTCAGTTCGGTTCTAGTCTTAAAAGGGCTTAAGTGCGGCTATTTTTGGAAATAATCAAGAAAATTGTTAAATGAGAAACATTACCTATTTTAGAAGAAATATAAGGAAACAACATCCAGGAAAAACCTCTTAATTAAAAAAAACTATAATTGACGCCAATTTCAATCTTTCTACTGCTCTCCTGAAAAGTATAAAATTTTTACTCAAGACCTTTTTCCTCCCGGCGACAGAAATATTCTGGACTCTGAGAAAAAATGAGTTGCTCTTTTGGTTGGTGGTTGTTTGTATGTTATGACGTAATACATAATACACAAACAACCAACCCCAACCAAAAGAGCAACACACCCCACCCCTACAACTGACGAACGCAAACGTCGGAAATCAAAATCAGCTGGGGCAGCAGTAGTTCGAAAGACACTGAAGATGACACCACACTGGTGACGAAACGGGACCCGTCTGTCATAATATACATAGGCCTAATCTCTTTAAAATTATAACACTTTTAACGTTTCAACTAAGAAAGTTTTAAGTAAAAATAAATATCAGTTCAATTTACTACAGATACAGATCATGCCAGTTTGATAATATTTTTTGCTTTAAAATTTGCTAGTCAGTTGCTATTGATTCATTATATCATTTGTCTTGTATATTAGTTTTATTTCGCTGGGAAGTAGTAAGAAAAATATCAACGAACCATTACTTATTCTTAATGGAAAGTAGAAATAATAATTTTAGCTTTAGGTCTAATATTATAACTGTAATACTTTCACGATTCAAAGTAAACTTAACTATTTATTAAAGAACATACTAGAAAGTTCCGGAGCTTCGGGTGGCAACGCCATGCTCTGTAGGCAACTTCTCTGCCTTGTCCGTGTGGTATGCGACCTATCCTCCAGGCGTAAAGATTCAGTGTGACGACCGATCAAAGGGGAAAGTAATGCTTGAAGTTTTCTTCTATATCCAGGGTCTCGTAAATTTAGAGTTTATTCCTGAGGGTCAAACTGTCAGTATGGAGACGCATGTTGCAATTCCTCGACGTCTTCGTGATGCAGTTCGACGAGAAAGACCCAATTTGTGGCAAGGACAGAACTGGGTTTTTCATCATGACAATACCCTAGCACATCCGTCGCTCTTGGTGAGCGAATTCCTCGAACACAAAATACCTGTCCTTTTACAGGAACGGATTATTTTTGTGTTTAAATTTTGTATTGAATAGGAAGTTTATATTATGGCGTGGATTAATCCCATTAGTGTTGTGAACATTTTAAAACTATAAGTTGGTAAGATGTATGGTGAAATAGTCGGAGGAGGAGTAGAAGATGAGGCATTTGCGTATGAACTCCTACGAATTATACATGACAAACATAAAAATACAGGCCATCTATTGTAACATGTGACAATTTAGACATCGATAGTGATTCGGACAGTGGCGGAACTTTACATGAAGGAAGTGTAGATTCAGAATCTGATCCAGAACCTTCCCCTAGTGAATACGAACCTTCAAGACCTGAAAAACGAGTGGTCCGCACACGAAAAAATGCAAATGTTCTTGACAGGTACAAAAAGGTTACGGAACATTGTGAGAGCCTAAAATCTCGCGGAAAAACAAGAATCCGATTACACCTAAAGCAAAAAATTTTAAGTGTACAGTGAAATATGTAAAAATGGCTATAGAATATTTCAAAAAACCTCCCAATTCAAACACATGGAACACTACAAAAAAGAAATGCTATAGGCGTTCAAAGTATCCCGCCAACAGAACCGAACTGTCCACGATTTTAATTTAGAAAACCCGGGCTATACTGCGTGTTCAGTCCAAAGTGTGTCGTGGCTCGCTGTATGTCGTCATGTGGCTAACCGATGAGCCTAGAGAATTCAATTTTCCTACATTTCCGCAGAGGCGCATTACTTATGTGCCAGAGAAGTTGCCTAGAAAGTACGGCGTTCATTCTGAAGAGTACTTACCGATACGTACGGTAACGCCGGTAGTGGCAGGAATGTGAACTGTTTGGAAACACGTACTGAGGTGAGTTTTTTCTTACTGTCGGGCTATGGGGAGAGCGTTAAGACGATTACTTACGTACAGTATTTGTTGACATTAACTTCGACGATCAACATGGACACGGAGCATTTGATTTGTGTTGTGGAATGTTGCCGTACGCAACCGATGATAACAAATACCCTGCGCACGACTTCCCGCGCAAAACACAGTTCGAAAGAGCACACAAACCGTACAGACCGCCATCTGTTGCTACGACGTTCAAGTTTTACCGTACACTTTCTCAAGTTCAGAATGAACGCCTTGATTAATAGGCAACTTCTCTGACATAAAAGTTGAAACTCGCTTCAAATCGTTGACTCACAACAGTGACATCATGACACACTTTGAAATGAACATCCAGTATTATCAACAGTAATCTCACTAGAAGTTTTGATTTATCTAGAGAAAATCAAAACTCGAGTGGGATTCAATTGACTATTACACGATTAGAAGGAAGTATATAAAGATTAGAAGTAACCAAGTAATCCAATACCACAAAATATTAATTGACTTAAGAAAATACAACTGTCTTCAAATGTATAATTGTACCATCTCAGAAATATATATATTACGCTAGATGGCAGTAGTGTGTTATGATTAGCTCTTTTCTTGTTATCAGTTGGGCCAACTATGGAATCTTCATTGAACACTGTGGATGGTTACTAATCAAGAAGACTTTGTTGATTCATTTTCATTTTTATCAAAACAGTTGCATTTCACTTCAATTATCCGCATCCCAATAATCAACGTCACTTGAGAGATGATTTTCAATAGATCTTAGTATTAAACAATCTCTCATACGTGACTATCCATAATATCATATAGCAGAAGCTATAACATAACCTAAATAATATAAACAAGTGCTAGAAAAGTTTTAATTAGGGATGATGAAATAAACAAGAAAAGTTTTAATTAAAGATGTTGAAATAAAAAATAAACGTGAATAATTTTAAAAGGAACAATTACTTAAAATATAATTTTCAAATTTGAATGTTTTAGTGGTTGGTGGTTCAGTTGATGTTATATTGAACGTGTGCGTAAAAGAAGTGGAACTCGTTGATATACATGGTGTATTTCTCAACTTATTCAGGATTTCCGAATGGTGCTCTTCATTTATTTGTAAATATGGTTTCAGGGAAGATGCATATCTATGACTAGTGTTCTTTATTTATTCTTGTTCTTGAACGCCAATGCGAGTCATATTTGAAACTCCTGTGCATCGACTGGAGTGGTATATAATTTTCTGTTTTTTGACGTCCAGACAAGTGCAATTTGAAATGTTAGCAACAAAGGAACAAATCCTAGGGTAGTGATAAAAACAAACAAATGCTAGGGAAGCGATAAAATTGTGCGATAAGCAGCCATGATTGGTTGAAAGACATCGTTTCGTACCGTTTTATTGGTCAAAAGTAGTATGACGTAGTAAAAGTGTAATAGTCAGCAAAAAAAACACACTTACAGTTATCGGCTACTTGCATCCGATAAGTTTCTGCGACATTTTAAGAAACAAAACAGAATAAGCCCCAGAAAAATAACAAAATTTGTTTCTAGAAAATATGTACAGGATGAGTCTAAACTAATTGAAAGAGCAAAGGATTTTGTGACAGATATAAACGGAATTATTTCCGAAACTCCGTACAATGCTGACTGTGTTCAACACCGACCAGTTTTTATTATTTTGAATACGAGATATCTGGTAGGACTTCACAGACAGGTGCAAAACACACCCAAGCAGTTGTGCAATTATTATCTTCTATGACGCATTCCTATACACTATACAGGTCCATATTTCACCAGCTGGCATCTCAAGAACTAGATTTTACCTTTGTTTCCAAGAACCGAAAGGAGAGTTTGGACCCAAAGTTAAACAAACTATTGAAAGGGAAATTACATTTAATCTTGTGTTTGATGCTAGAAATTCAGGGAAACTCACGAAAATCCATGTGAAAGATGTCTGATGAGTGTGTTCATTCCTCATGTTAAGGATGATATACTACGTCTATAGGATTCATGGAGTGGACAAACTGATAAAAGACATATATTATTTTAATGTACCGAAGTACATATGATATTTCCATGCAGATATTCTGCGTCATCATACGATGAAAGAGTAATGGATCCACTAAGCCACACCGGATACCCACCGCGGCGTCGGACAGAATCGTCTCAGATTAAGTTCCACCTCTTGGGTTCCCTCTAGTAGCCGCCCTCTGCACTACGTCATAGATGTCTATGAACATAGAACTAAAGTCCACACATGTGCTGAGGTGCACTCGTTATGAGTGACTAGTTGGCCGGGATCCGACGGAATAAGCGCAGAAGGCGGCCACTAGAGGGAATCCAAGAGTTGGAACTTAATCTGAGACGATTCTGTCCGACGCCGGGGTGGGTAACCGGTGTGGCTTAGTGGATGAAGCTTCAGCACGTAGAGCTGAAAACCCGGGTTCAAATCCCGGCGCCGGAGAGAATTTTTCTCCGTTCCATTACTCTTTAATCGTATGATGACGCAGAATATCTGCATGGAAATATCATATGTACTTCGGTACATTAAAATAATATATATATGATATGCGCAAATCACTTCGTGATTTAAGACGGCACTTATTCCGTCGGATCCCGGCCAAGTAGTCACTCATAACGAGTGCACCTCAGCACATGTGTGGACTTCAGTCCTATGTTCAGAGACATCTATGACGAAGTGCAGAGGGCGGCCACTAGAGGGAACCCAAGAGTTGGAACTTAATCTGAGACGATTCTGTTCGACGCCGGGGTGGGTATCTGGTGTGGCTTAGTGGATAAAGCATCAGCACGTAGAGCTGAAAACCCGGGTTCAAATCCCGGCGCCGGAGATAATTTTTCTCCGTTCCATTACTCCTTCATCGTATGATAAAAACAGTTTTAATGACCCTGAAATAAAGATGCTTTTACATAATAAAACAATTTAGACGAAAATAATTCCCTCCAAAACCACAAGGTTCATACAGCCACTTGACGTTTACTTTTTTCGGCAGTATAAAATCGTAATTCGGAGAAGAGAAGACCATTACAACACAAAATTATAACTGAAAATAGTACAGAAAATTTGCATGATAGAGTCTTTATAATAAAATTACAATCTGTTGTCTATCATCAGTTCTGTTCCCCCGTACTGCAAGACACGTTAGTATACACGTGGCAGAAATCTGGATATGCAACAAACAAACTGGACATTCACTTTCGAAATATTCTTCAAACTCTACGTCAAGTTAACAGTAGCGAATGCGAAGTGGAAGACTGTGAAGAAGCAGCATTTGTTGAATGCCTGTACTTTTCCATGGCCCTTTGTCAGAACCACTGCATTTTGAATCCACACTACCATCGATAAGGTGAGAGTAGTTTGAAATTTAAATTGGACACAGTTACGCACTAATAAACCAAACGACAATTTGAAAAAAAAAAAAAAGAGATATTTGAGAAATCTGTTGTGGACTTCATTATTTAACTCGGAAAAAGATCAAGAAAGCGATATCTGCACTCTGCTTACATTTATAAGCGAAATTCTTTTATTGCTTAATATTTATTTTGATTTGCAATATTAAATGAACTGCTGATCCCTTGTTAAAAATCGATTATCCTCTTTGTGTTATTATTTAACGATTTTTTTTGTACTAGTATGAGTATATACAATACTTCTTGTCTAAAATTTTTTATAAACAACCAGAGTTACTTCAATGGTCAATATCTCGAAAACAGCTTATTGTCGGTTGGTCTCTTATTGCGTAACTCCGTCCAATTTATATATTCAGAGTGTAATATGTTACAATTGTACGAAGGTATTACATTAAACAAGAATGAAGAGTATAGATTTAGAACTTGTTCCTTAGTGTTTTGCTTGAATTTAACGCATGAATGGCATATCTACATCATTGTTTAAAGTTTTTACATATCGTTAATAACAAAAAAAGCGACACAAGCGACTGTTACCACGTTATCATACAAAAATTAGCTTTTAAATTCAAATAGCCGCGCCCCAGTTCGGACGGTTCCCTTGTAAGTCTATACGCCTGGAGAGTATGCCACATACCACACGGACAAGTAAGAGAAGTTTCCTACAGAGCATGGCGTTACCACCAGAAGTTCCGATACTTTCTCACTCTGCTACTGGATGTTCAGTTCAAAGTGTGTCATGGCTCGCTGTATGCCGTCATATGGCTAGTCGATGAGCCTAGAGAATTCAATCTTCCTACACTTCCGCAGAGGTGTATTACCTATGTGTTAGAGAAATTGCATAGAAAGTACGGCGTTCATTCTGAAGAGTATTTACTGATAGCCTATGTACGGTAACGCCGGTAGTGGCAGGAATGTGAACTGTTTGGAAACATGTACTGAGGTGGGTTTTTTTCTTACTGTCGGGATATGGGGAGAGGGTTAAGACAATTTCTTACGCATTTGTTGACATTAACTACGACGGTCAACATGGACACGGAGCATTTGATTTGTATTGTGGAATGTTGCCGTACGCAACCGATGATAACAAATAACCTGCGTACGACTTGGTCGCGCAAAACACAGTTCGAAAGAGGTTATGGTAGCACACAGACAGTACAGACCGTCATCTGTTGCTACGACGTTCAAGTTATACCGTACACGTTCTCAAGTTCAGATTGAACGCCTTGATTAATAGACAGCTACTCTACGACATAAAAGCTGAAACTCGCTTCAAATCGTTGATTCATAATAGTGACGTCATGACACACATTGAAATGAACACCCAGTAGTACTGTCGGTGACTCAGGAGAAGACGAGAGCGGACTGAGGAGGAAGGGATGTGAACAGACAACGTACGACAACACGTGCAATATTTGTACTGCAGTAAGCGGAAACATTAGGTCTCCTTCTGTTCAACTTAGTTTTAATTTCCATACGCATTGTTACTCATGCCTCCTGTATGAGTAATAACCTGGCCACTGGGATGCTTATCTGAGCGATGTTTATAATAATCAACAGCGATAGTAAAAAAGGTCACATTCTTTCCGCTCGTCTTCTCCTGAGTAACGGACAGTAGAAGATTCAATGCTAGGGTTACATTTCTTCAAATTGTGACGTAATAATGATTTCATATACCATATTTCCTGAAATATCCCGCGCACTCGAATAAGCCGCGTACTCCAATTTTGAAATGAAAAATAAATAAATAAACAAACACACATTATAAAAAACCTTCAACAAATATATTCACAACAAAGAAAAACACCATTAAAAACAAATACAGTTCAGTTAATAATAAATTTTATCAAGAAACAGGATCCTTCTGTCTCAGGTGAATCTTACACTTACATTAAATTTACGGGCTGTAATACGATTTTCACGTTCCTCCGCATCTTCGATATCTATAAGTTTTTGATGCAAGTAAAGGATCGTAATCTCATGCCTTTAGTGGTATTCATTTTCATAAATGAAAATGTAAGACGCACAAACTATATACTTATCAAGCTTAAACTTCATTCTGACACATGCACTGCTAATCCAAACGCCATTTAACAATGTTAACAATTGAAATACCCACTCCGGAAGGTAATAGCGCAACCACCTTGAGAGCTGCGAGAAGAAAATTCGAGCAATGTTGCCAACTTTATTTCAAATGAGCTGTGCACCCGTATTTTTCACTTGTATATTTTCCTAATAAAGTACAAGGGGTATTCGAGAAAATACATTAGACCAGTGGTCTTCAAAACACTGCACGCTCGGGCTAGCGTCTCTTACCCGCAGATAAGATACAGTCCTAGCGTGCAATCGTCGCTGCTGGCGGGTATGCTGTCTCTCTATCCCTTGTGCACGACGGAGCAGTCCCTTACCCTCCACGCACTCTACCCATTTCAGCGAGTGCTGACGACCACTGCTTTAGACTAACGCATTTCACTCTATCAAACTTGTGAGAACACGAATTCTAATAGCGGAAACATATTCATAACAGTACACAGTGGGCTAGAATAAACTCAAAATGGGGCAAAATTATTTTATGTCTCTATTGTTTTCTTGGATGCATAAAATCAATAGTTATTCAATAGTTTTCACTTTTTAAGTTAAAAGTACTTTCACATCACACAGTTGTTTTTATTCAGTATCTGGCTCCTCATCATTACATTTTCATCACCGACATTTTCTTCATGATTGACACTTTCTTCTTCTTTTTCTTCTTCAATAGAGTCTTTCAGTAGCAGTAATTCTTCCTTCCACAGGGGAGTTTTGTGCTTTTTGTATGACTTTCTGATACCTGAAATGAGAGGATCGAGAGATTTGAGAAGTATGTTAACTAAATCTGTCATTGTGTTTTTACGAGAACTTTTCCTTGTGTGGGGCTCTCAATATATCTTAATATCTTTATTATGAGCCTCCTGAACCTCCTCAGATAATTGTCCAATTTGAAGCAGAGCTGAGTTAATAATCTGAGACCCATGGGTGAGACTTTTGTGTAAGCTAGCTGGGAGGTTAAACCAGGGATACTTCTGAAAGAACAGTTTTGCATTTTCTAGCGGATATTTATTGAAATAATCAACTTTCATGTCTCTCCCACTAGAAATTATTCGAAGGACAACTGCAAAACGTATAATTAATTTTTTATCTCTCCCGGTTATGGATGATGTTAATTTGGGATTTGAGAAGAATCTTCTAGCAGTAGGCCTATTCCCGTAGTTTGAGGTTCCACTCTCCTCTGGTTTTGGTTTGCCCACAAGAGGTCCCATTTCATTTCGAAATTGACTCTAAATTTCTTCCTTTCTCCTTTTCATAAGTTCCTGGTCTTTGCCTCGGGCTTGCCATTTCTTAAATTCAATTCTGTATGCTACGTGCAATAAACATTAAAAAAAAGCAGATCCAGGCGTCGAGAGTAAACAAACGGAAGGTAAATGCACTGTAGTCAACAGTTTCTGTTGAATCACACCAATACGATTCATTTCTTTCCGTGATGCTCCACAGACGTAACACACCTGAGCTGATTAAATCCCAATAATAGACTTACAAACTTTTCCGTTTATCATTGTCAGCATCAACTCATGTTTCATTTGTAATGATTTGATATCTATCGCGATTATCGTGGGCACAAGAATTTCTATCTGCTCTCTTACATGAGCAACCTCTTCATTTATTATAGGTATCCTACAAACAAAACTCAGCTCGGAATCCTCGCGGCGCGCATGCTATACCCCTCTTACTTCCCTGCAGTAGGCTTGAGAGCATGCTGGAAACGGGAGCATATGTCATCTGCGCAGACAGTCACGCCCGCTGGTTTCTGCGCACCGAGTTCTCCTTGTTAGATGCCTATAGTTCTGTTGATTACTGCTGCAGTTTACCTAATGCGTATAGGCCTGCAGTATTTGGTTGAAGAGTGTCGAGGATTTTTCCAGTACATTCTTAACACATTAGAGTATTCTTACTCTGCATGGAGAATTAGAGGAGCACAGGATGTTAAAAAGATGTCACTGTCACTATACTGTTCTCCTTCTCTAAATAACTTTGTATTGATGTTGTCCCGTACTGTCATTGCAATCCCACTTATTAAACAATACGAAATTTTATGTTTATGAAGAAAGTGATGGAATTATTGTTGTAAGGCTCTGAATAATTCGTCTGGCTATATGATCTAATAAAC